>NC_056410.1:20684062-21016875 GCF_905147365.1 Aricia agestis | reverse complement strand
TTTTACCGACTTCCAAAAAGGAGGAGGTTATATTTTACTTTTTTCATATTTGTTAGCGGACTATCCATCTTTGTTATTATACTGTGTTGACACTTGACGCGGACGAAGTCGCGGGCAACAGCTAGTACATAAAATACCACAGTAGTACAAAATGCCACAGCTATACTGTACTCGGCGAAACATAGCGGTAGCATTGACTCCCTGTCAAAAACTTGTCATTTTCTATATAAATGAAGTGTCAGATATTGTCAATCGCGGCTTTGTATAGAAAATGACAAGTTTTTGACAGCTACCGCCATGTTTCGCCGAGAACAGTATAGTAGTTGTTCATAATTCGACCACATACAAAATGATAGATGGAAATGACGGAAGTGTGAAACGACTGACTCAGCACGCTTGATCGCGTGACCGCTCTCTGTCTGATAGGTCCCTCAGACAGACCGTTGACGCGATCAATCGTTGAAGCGGTCAGTTTTGCGTTCTTTGTGTTATAATACGTTAGATATACGCACACAGGAAGCGTTCTAACTGCGCCAGAATGCCTTCTGTGTGACAATATATAGAAAGCAGAACTGACCGCTTCAACGCTTGACCGCGTGTACGCTGCCTGATATTATGGTCCTCAACGGATATTTTACTAGCTATCTTGTAAAGAGTTCATCACAAAACGCCAACATCGGCGTTAGTTCTAATAACACATCAAAGCAGCATTGTAGGATTATACGTTGTGATATCAGAGAAATTATTGATTTATATTCAGATGGAGGACCTACAGAACTTAGTCGGGTTATGTCAAGCCCAGCCAAAATATCTCGACTAAGGGTGATTTTACTCAACCCGCCCAACCAGCAAAAAGTGGTTTTCATATCAAGTAACATCAGTCCGGCACCTGCTATAAATCAATTTCCCTGGTAGTACATAAAACGATGTACAGTTCAATATCAATTGTCATTAATATGTCACTCGCCGCGGAATTTGTCAATAAATACGCGACACAATGCGCTTCAGTGAAAATGTCGGGCGATTTCAATCGTCCGATTGTTTATATTGTAACCGGTCGATTTATAGCGACCGACCTCCGTGCATTTTATTTCCATTGTACTTAAGCGTTATTACTTTCTGGGTACAACTATAAATTGCGAAAGTATGGGCGTACAAAGGTTTTTTTATTGGCGTCAGCTTGCCTTCACAATGGCGAAATAGGCTGCGAGGGCATGGTAAGATATATTTTATCCGACACTCAAGGACTTGTGTCAAATTCACATCGATTACTCTGTTTCCTTAACACTGCACTTTGAAAACCGCTATAACTCACCGGAAAGCTAAAGCGACGTAGCCAGTGACGTCACCATATCACCTATCGCTGAAAAGCGCTGTTTTTAAACTTAACTTAAAGAAAAACACCGCTTTGCAGCGACATAGATACGCCAGACTATAAATATTCGAAATACGCCAGCAACGTCCAAGCAACTGTGCTTGGACGTTGCCACGGTAACATCACTGGCTACGTCGCGTTGGCTTCCCGGTGAGTTATAGTGTTTGAATTATATGCAGGCTCTAACTACATTTTTCACGCGACTCCGTACGCACAGAAAGAAATCCCATCGGCGAATTCTTATTTAGCCGCAACAAACAGTAGTAGCTATTCTCTTGGTTTACTCCAATTCGGTGAAAAATCTCATCAGTCTTGTAGTTTTGGAGATTCAGAAAAAAATCAATGCAAAGTAACAATTCAGAGAGAGCAATTACGGCAGTATGAAGCCGGCCGGAAAAGGCAAATGGAATCTCAGCTTCAGCCATTCCGTTAAAAATAAAGTTGAAAGTGCTATTGTTTTAATTACAAGTCGCGACGACAGCCGCGCGTTTCAGCACTCGGTATCGCTGCTGCTAACAACGATTTACTGTAATCTTGTAAATGTCCCGCATTCTTCACATAGGGTAACTATGCTTAAGCAGTTTTCCGGAAATGAAATAGTGAAAAGCGAAAAAGCGAGGCATAACTTTTTTGCAACGAGCGAGAAAAATCATTATTTCTCAAAACGCGAATCTTCCTCTTTTAACTTGGGTTATTTTTTTATCAACAGTATTAAAGTAATAATATGATTCACTGCATTTTTTTTATAAAATTAATTAATAAATATCACGAAGATAATATTTATTACCGTATATTATCTTCGTGATATTTCATAAACGTTATATTAATAAAATGTTATGTCTGTAGATGGGGAAAGTCAAATTTATTTTCGACTTATCTTTCGATTTATTTCGTTGCGAGCCAGTTGGTCTCCCGGGAACTCTAACATTATAATATTGGAGGATGAAATTCGGTAGACTGGATATTAATAACAAAAATTTTACTTAACTATTACACATTTTTTATTATTTATCGTTTTTGTGGCATTATAATATTATTAACTTAATGAAGACGTCAGTTGAAGAACACGATAACTAACATTTTGTAATATACGGATACTTACAATTTTTTTTCCTTATAATTTGAACAAACCTTGTTACTAACCTACTTTATCACCTGGCTAGTATATATCTGGCTACACATAAAAAGCACACTTTTTTATTATTTGAAATCATTATTCTGACCATAAAGCCTCCATTTATGCAAAAAAACGTCACTTTTTAACTGTTATTTATCGTATTCTTCCACTCACGTTTTCAAATAATTATTTATTACTGTATTATTATTTATTGCATTAGAAGTATGGATAAAAACTGTTCAAATTGTGCACGATTAAACTCCACAGTTGTAACTTGTTTTGAAAATGATTTTATCCTATAATCCATAAACACTCTCTTGGTCACCGTACATAGTCTAAGCGGTGAACTCGTCCACGAACAAGTATCAGAAGAAGGATTAAGTCCACCGGCTCAGACACAAATTGCCTTGTAATTCAATCAAATATTATACAGTAGAGTGTAGATCATCTTCAAACTAGATCGCCTGAGTTGGACGAGTGAATAAGCGTGATGAAATAACTTAAAGTAACAAAACAATTTAGTAAAACACGAGCGTAAAAATCGTCTCTGTATTGAGCAAATGTTATTTTATGGTCACGGCTAAGTTACTCTACTGTACGATGTAAGTTATATTGTGGTTCAACCATACAGTCATTAAATACACATTGGCTAGATCTTAGCGTTGTCAGATATTGTTAACGTGTGTTTTATTAAACATACATAATAATATTATTATATCGGTAGGAATGTTATAACTAAATAGTAAATACTATTTACTTACTCTATAAAAACCATTAACTTTGAGTTTATGTTCATTACACTTAATCATGGTGTTAATGAAATTGGAACCAAAGTCGCGACTCATGGGTAGGTATTTCCAGTTTGTATAACAAAAGAAACACCTTGAGGCCTGCTTTCGCCAATTCAAGGTATAAGTTACACGGTGTTAAAATATCATACGAGGGATGAGGTAACTAGCGTATTTTTAACCCAGGGTTCATTTTGATCCGTACTAGCACAAGTATTATTTTTTTTTTATTTTTTTAATGAAATAAGGGGGCAAACGAGCAAACGGGTCACCTGATGAAAAGCAACTTCCGTCGCCCATGGACACTCGCAGCATCAGAAGAGCTGCATGTGCGTTGCCGGCCTTTTAAGAGGGAATAGGGTAATAGGGGAGGGTAGGGAAGGGAAGGGAATAGGGGAGGGTAGGAAAGGGAATAGGGTAGGGGATTGGGCCTCCGGTAAACTCACTCACTCGGCGAAACACAGCGCAAGCGCTGTTTCACGCCGGTTTTCTTTGAGAACGTGGTATTTATCCGGTCGAGCCGGCCCATTCGTGCCGAAGCATGGCTCTCCCACGTATAAAACGTATAAAAGTATAATATATTTATAAGAGAATAATACTATCATAATAATTTCATCGATAGATGACGCGATGAAGATTAGAAAATAATTTAAAACAACATGAGAAAAGTAATTCCGCTGAAACGTTACATAAATAAAATTTCAATTTATTTAATACGTCTTATTTAACAAAGGCGAGCGAACGTTAAAAATACAAAGAGTATCCGGCGTACAGAGTGTACAGAGTGTACAGAGTGTACAGTGAGATATAAACGAGAGTTGCGATCGGCTTATCTCTGTGAAATGGCGGAGCTCACCTTCTATTGTAAACTGAAATATACGGGCCTGTAGTCTGCGGTTAGCAGTTGGAATATTTTTTATTGAATATTGGATTTTACAGACTGCTAAACCCACGTAAAAGAAGAAAGGGACCTAAAGGTCCCACCCATGTCCCACCGCTGTTTATTACTTACATACCTACCCAGGGTACTGGTGACATACAGACTGGTGCCGACTTTAAAATTGAATACTGAATACTGATACAGAAAAAAAAAAAAGTCCAGGTTAAGGTGAATTCTGAAAAAGGCACTGTAAGGTAAGGCAAAGCACATATGCAAAGAGATAAAGGAATAATTCCACCGCGTCTTAAATAACATTCCTAGCCCGTGTGTTTCCACGTACGTCAACGCTGCAGCTAATATGATCAGGGGCGATAATCGCGCGCCAGCAGATCAATGTTGATGCAGTTGGACAAACGCGCTTAGCCGACACCGGATCGCACTAAAAGGTATAACCTTTTTCTTTTTAGTCGGATAATGGAGTTGGTCATGTTACGAGTCGGGCCGATGAACGAGATGTGATTCTAGCGAATTTTAACTCATGTAAGTGACGTGTGAATTTTAGGGAATTATTCGGTCAGCAGATCTAAAATCATCACTTTCAGTGAATCTTTATTTGAGTTACTATTCAGCAGAATTTATTATAAATTTATTATAAATATAATAGCATAAATATGCTGAATATATATGCGAATATTTCTTAAAATCTATTGCTTTTATTTCAGTAAGTTATTATAAAGTTTTGAGTATCGTCCTGTGTTAATAAACCGACTTCTAAAGCCGGCACAGCGGTGGCAAGTGGCCAAAACTTAATCGCGAAAGAACACTCCGGAATTAAATGTAGTTATTATAAAAGTTATAACAAAATCCACGTCCTACTTATGATGTAATTATACTAAATTAGAATATAAGTTACACCAATTATCGACACTGAAGCGTTAATACTTCAGAAAATCCTATTAGAATGTATTTTCCCCTGACCTCTATATTATGATGAGTAGTCTGTTTATTTCAGCTTTTGTTTTGTGAATAACATATAATAATATAATACAATGACAAAAAAATTGATGAGGACGAATTTTTTGAAAAGATATTTGTGTAGTTGTTCTAGAACAACAATAGATATTTTAGAGCGAACCTCTCAACCTATAGTTAACTATATTCTTAAGACTACAGTTAAAATAATGAAGTTATTCTAAACAATGAAGACCAAAGTAACTAACTTTAAGATAGTCTTAGTCTCTTAGATCTTACAGGCTGTCTCATATACATTCGCCATTATCGAGTATAAGTTAAGACGGGGGCGGCTTATGAAACGTGACCAGCCTATAACAAAGTGCTGTACTCGCAGTGTGGATAAATAGTTCAGTACCAAATATGCGCAATATGGGTATTGGGTATATATATATTAAATCATCAACTCACTAACCAACTTGATTAGAATGCAATCAGGCACAATTTACATGCGTCCGCGCGAATGCACGAAAGCAACGAAGGACTTGTCTTAAGGACCACTAAAGATTTCAAAAAACCTACAAGTACTCTATATCTATTCTCCACTCTCGTTAGGACTATCTCTCTAATTTGGAGCCCTGTATGGTCTCCAAATTATAAAGTTCACGTAGAGGACATTGAGCGTGTACAAAGGAAATTTGTCAAGGTTCTTTGCTACCGTTATAACCCAGGACGTTCCAATTTAAGTTATCATGATAGGCTGGTTAATCTCAAAACCCAGACTCCTGAGAATAGGCGCATCTTCTCTGATCTTCTTTACTTCTATGAAATTATACATAATTTAAATAAATAAAATATAAAATAAATAACATAAACCTGTTTGCCTTGCAAGTCTATAAAAATAATATATCCTATTTCAATCCCTTAACACGCATGGCTCGCCAATATAATAATTATTCAAAACAAAATAAAAATTTAGACATTTTTGATAAGCTTCAATCGTATATAAAATTGTTAAGGACATCCTCCATATCACCTTAGAAGGTTCCAAATAACCTATTTTTAGTGTTCACCTTTTTTTTTAATATACACACACTGGCAAAATTAGCGGAACATTGGTAAAAAGGGCCAAAACTTGAACTCAAGTGGGCCGGGCTGTCTGAAAGCCTTTTTTATAGCTTCTAAGCTCATTCAAGAAATAAAATATTGAACAAAACTGGCAAGTTGACAGGTTTTTATAACAATTATGCCCTAATAAGTGTTTTTCGATTATTGACGTTGTAAGTGTTCCTGATAAGAATGGCGTTTTAGCGGGGTGCAAGGTATGCTCAGCTCATTTGATTGTTTGGTTTTTGGAAGAACACATTGCTTAGATACAAAATTAGTGATTTCCCAGCATCTGCGACAGCTAGAGCTGTAACCACGATAGAGAAAGGTCACACCTACCGTTCGGTCAGTCAGGCCAGGTGTGTCGGCTTCCGTGGTTCATCGTAACTTTCAACGCTTCAGAGAGACTGGATCTTACGTTCGGAGACGAGAACAAGGCAGATATCGGGTGACAATGGTTCAGGATGACTATTTTGTAACGAAACAAAACTTAAGAAATCGACCTCAAACTGCTATGTAGACACGAAACCTGTCGGAACAGGTCCAAGATGAACGTGTAAGTGATTGTACAGTAAGAAGAAGACTCAAAGAAGTTAAATTAAACTCAAAAGTGCCAGCAAGGGCACCAAAACTTGAGACAGGACACCGAAGAGCCAGGCTAAGATTTGCGCGTGAACATCAAAATTAGACAAGTGAGTGAAATCTTGTGCTGTACAGTGATGGGAGCAAATTCTGTGTACATTGTATTGACAGGCGATAAAGAATGTGGATAAATCATAAGGAAAGCTACAGGCCATCAAACTTACCGGAAACAGTGGCCTATGATGCAGGCTTCGTAATGGTTTGGAGTTCCATATGATTTGGAGCCCGCATGGAGCTGATGATTATAGATGATGGTACTTTGACAGCACAGAGCTATAGCACCGACATCCTGGAACTGCATGGTGTGCCTTTTACACAGTTTTAGGTAGTAATTTCAATTTTATGTGCATCCATAGAGTAAGAAAATCGGGCATTATTACCTAAACGATACTGGCGTAGCACAGGTGGAGAGGCCAGCGTGGTCTACGGATGTGGATCCGATTGAAGACGTGTGGCACATCAATGGGTGAACGGTACGAGTTAAAACTCCAGCTCCAAAATGTCTCCAGGAGCTCGAGTTGGCGCTACTGGAGGAGTTGGAGAATATCCCACAGGAAATGATTGACAATTAAAATGCAAGCATGGAATGGCGTATCCAGACCCTCTTGAGATCCATAGAAGGCATTACACCAGCATTACACGCTTTTAACATGGCATTTCTTTAATAAAAATGGAGAATTTATCTTAAAAACTTACTACTGAAATTTCAAAGATTTTTTAAATTTTTTGATTTTTGCTGATTTTTTTCTATTTTTTCACGTTTTTATGCCCTAAATTTACATAAAATTTATTTTTTAATAATCAATTAGTAAATAAATAAATAAATATATAAAAATCAGTGAACAATTAAAAAAAAATTGAAAATTTTGTTATGTTCCTCTAATTTTGCCGGTGTGTTTAGATCGGTAAATTATTATGTATTAGTTACTGAGCAAATGTTATAGTTTGCAATGTATTTTTTAATAGTGTGCACATATGTCGCCTTACAATCCAGGTCACAAACTGTATTTATCATTTCACTTCATGTCGATTGTAATGTGTTTTGTGCATTAAATAAAAAAAAAAATGAGCGGTTTGGCTGCTACATCACGAGAGCACAAAACAAAAGCGCGCCACTTTTTAAATAAATCGTTACATACAATTGTTTGTAATCAAGTTTTGTAGCGTCTAAACCAATACTGGGAATGCGTATGTAAGCGCATTTCCCCAACGAATGTTGGGAGGAATGGAAGAAGGCCGACCTGACAGGACTTGTTTTATCCAGTCTCGTTTGCATGCACGAGTCCTGTCAAGTCGACCTGCGATCAGTCTGAACGGGTCGATCAACCTCTCTGTATATGGGGGCTTAACAATTACAATATTTATCTGGTCGCGTGATCGGCGCCCACACTCTTCATCTTATTTTTCAAACTCTATAAGGAAGAAAGTATTATGCAAGAAAACATCAGCTCCAATCCTCAATGTAATATTTATAAATATTATAATGATATTAATAGTTTGATGGTGGAAGGAACTCGCAAACTGGACTATTACGTACAGCGAATAATCTAGGTTGAATTGACAAAAGAGCGAATGCTTAGAGTGGGTTGCACCAGAGGCGTGGTTAAAGTTAAAGTTATGGTTATAGTTAAAGCTACTTATCTTTACTTTAATCATAACTTTGACCACAGTATTTGACAGATGTTTGTTGCTAATTCGACAAGGCTTTAAATGAACGTTCATTTAGCAGGGCAGGGGCAGGGCAGGGGCGCTGTTGGTAAAGGAGAACAGCTGTCAAAAATAACGTTTTTGTATGATGACAGCGATAGTTCATTTTTTCGCCACGTTCACTTAAAGCCTTGTCGATCTCTATGGTTATGGTTAAATATGGCGACCATTTTTGTCTTTAACCAAAGATTTGACATTTTGTATTGTAGTTATAGTTAAAGTTATAGTTATAGTAAGTTGGTGAAACCCACCCTTATGATTACGCTATAATATAACTCTAGACTTCTACTAGGGTGTTGGTAATTAAAATGTGCTGATACATTGTAACATTTTTAAACTTCCCCTGTACAGTATACATGCCATTTTCGATATTGCTTCTGTTATATAAAATAATTAATAATTAATTTACAAAAAGAAGCATTTTGTTTTTGACGAATTTTGCTCTATAGTGATACGGAATCCTTCGTGCGCGAGTCCAACTCGCACGTGACCAATTATTTAATATTCATGTTTTCAGTTATTTCAGAACTTTTTTTTTTCGTTTTTTTAACCTATTCCATTTTTTCCATAGTAATAGAGATCGCTTTCTTTCTTTCGCCTGGTCCCAGTCCCACACATCTTAATGAATGTCATAAAATGTAAATTGAGAGACGGAGTGTGGGCTTGTCGCTTTATTTAGCTTTATAAGCGAGTTAACGCCTTATCTCTGCAGTGTGGATGCGAAATTAAAAGATTATGAAGTACATAATCATGTTTTGAGGGTACTGACTGCTGGCCTGCCAAGTGCCAAGAAATTGCTGTGTATATTATAGGTGACAGTTTGAGTAAAGTCCCCTTTAAATAAGGAGGCCGGACTGATGACAGGTTCACCTGACTTGACTCATTTTATCGATCCTCGTAAAACTGGCCTGGTTGGCCTGTGTCAGTCCAGCCGGAGTCGAGCGGCCTTCTCGGCCTTCTCGTATGTTGGGGCCTTAATAAGGCTGTGATCGATCGAAGATTGAACGTTAACAAAAGTGCAATTTGGTTTTGCTGCCTGTTCTAATTTAGGATTTATAATAATTCAAAAAATAGTTTTGAAAACAAAAAATAACACGCTTTTAGCCCACACTAAGTCAATCCGCCATCTTGGATGCGTGCCATGTTGGATTTAAGTCACTATATTTTTCGTATTACTAACAGCAAACCCTTTCATTTGAACCCAAATCATAGGGGTGCATTTCAAATAGCCAGTCCGCCATCTTGGGGAGGCCGCCACATTGGATTTGTTGATGACGTTTCTAAGCTAATCATATTGTATTGTCATCATCAGAACTCAGAGCGTGTGCATAATTTCATCCTAATCGAGGGCCGGTAAGTGGGTCGAATTAAGATTCCAAGATTTTCTTACATACCTTACATATTTATTTATTTAGTTACAACTCACAAGTGAAGCTAATATCAAGCGTGTAA
Organism: Aricia agestis; assembly: GCF_905147365.1. Classification (NCBI taxonomy): domain Eukaryota; kingdom Metazoa; phylum Arthropoda; class Insecta; order Lepidoptera; family Lycaenidae; genus Aricia; species Aricia agestis. The sequence continues at coordinate 21,006,856 of NC_056410.1, read as the reverse complement.
AAAAAATATTACATCACCTTGTCAAGTTGCTATGTGCACTGCGGACTGACCTAACATAATAATAATATATTAATATTGAGCTAGATCTATTCTTCTTTCACAAACTAATGAGAAACAAGTTACTGAACACAGTTTCTGAATCAGTTCATCGCCAAATAATTGATTCAGTAATTAAGCGAAGTCATAGCGTCTAGCTGAAGATGATCTCATATCTCTGGAGAATGTTCAGGCATGGTATAAATAATATTTTTTTTCATACTTAAATATTAAACCTAGATATTGTGATAAAAATATGTTTTCACTTCTCTGAGTCGATTTAGATGAATCATACAAAGTTTTGTTTTACGAAGGAATGCAAAGAAATTCAAAGAAAGTTGTGGGCGTAATTTCTAGATTCCAATAGGTAGTAAAAATAACAGCATAATAGGTAGAAAATGAAAACGAAACGGAAAAATACATTGCCATACGCCAACAATGTAAATATTATAATATTGTGAGTTCCTTACATCAAATCTGCTTACCATTCCAGACACTTTTGCTCAACAATTTTGTTTATTTTTTTCCAAAGTGAATTTTGTTTCGCGTTGTGTTTCCGCGCGAGTGGTATCAAAACTCAAATTGGCGCTGTTCAGATTATATTGCCTCTAACATTATCCATATGCGAAGGACATAAGGACCATATTCACGAGGCAAAATATAAGTTAAAACGGATAATATGACGCGGCGTTTTATGTAAACGTACGATGAATACAAAATATCTTTATTGTATATGCTAATAAACAAGGAAACTTTCTTTGTAAGCGAAAAACTCGTTAAAACATAATGTTATTACAGTATGCAGGCTGTATTTTAAGTGAGGTGCAAATAGAGATTACGATGTTTAAATTTAAAATAGATTTGCTGCCGAGATGTAAACGAAAGCGACCATATACGACACAATATTTTTTACCCGCACATAATAAAACCTTCTTTCATTTGCTTCACAGCTGTTTACAAGAAAATAAATTTGCATAAAATATATTATTAGCACTTTTTGGAAACTATGTAGCCAATAAGGCAAATTATTTTACAGCCTCTCTTATTTATTACCAATAATGCAAAATAGGCACCTATAGTTGAAATCGAAGTGTCTGATCAGGGGCTAAAGCGGAACGAACGGATTGTATATTAAAAATTAGAATGTTCATCGTAGCCAATCGTAGCTGTTATTATTATCACTTTACACTATTAATACAACTATTCGTAGCAAGCACCAGCGGTTGTTAAATTATAATTAAGAATAAAATTACTGCTCATAGCAACTAGTTATAACATTAAAGCAGAACTGTAATCACCAGCAAATAGGAGCTAAGCGATTTAGTTGCGAAAATTGCGGTCTGCGCCGGCTTATACATAAGTATAATTTTAGTGTAATTTCTGCGAAGATTTCCTGCTAATATATTCATTGACCTTATCTTGGGTCGCACACGACACGTACAACTAATGCTTTGGAATAATGTTTGCTTTGGCACAACTGTATAATATAACGGTTTAGTCATTAGTGTAGAAAAATATTGTGTACAAAAATACAGCAGTGTTTTGCTAAAGAGCTGTGAGAATTAGGCAGTACTAGCAAACGAAAACACGGGTAGCGTTGTCAGTTAAGTGTGTACACAGTGTGTGACAGTATTACGTATAATGTAGAAACACTTATCTGTCTAAAAGAATCTCAGTTGCCGAAGATAAAAAAAAAACTTCACTTTAAAAAGCCTTCTCAGGTTAAGGCAAATTTTTAAGCAGAACTTTCTTGCGTCTATGCTAAAACTTTCACTAGTGATATCCAACTTCAAGCTTTTGGTAGGGGTATATCAATCTCCTCTTTCTTTACCATAAAAACATAAGCTGCTAGAAGTAAAGTTTTTGTCTTTTTTTGACAGACAAAGCTGATGTTCCAACAGACTCAAAGTGACTTTGAGCGTTTTTCCCAAAAATAATCTTCCTTCGAAATGAATTTTTAATTCACAGTGGTATTTTAAGACCTCTCAGACAGTCGCACTCCATTAAGTGATTTTGGCGCAGACGGCTCGAGCTACACTTTTGACATTTAAATGGGGCACGTCAAATTAGGCGGAGTACACTTGATAGCCGCGAAGCCGCCTATCGTTGTGGAGACAAGAGACTAGACGCAGTGCTGAAGGGTCTACTTTGTGGATGAATGTTAAACGACATTTATAATTCGAAACAGGTGTATACAATATACAACTACGTAGTTTCGTTGGCTTATACGGGTATTTTATCTAGATGACTTCGGTCGGTTCGGTCGGATAGTCACGAAGATCCGTCATCTACCTTTGAATCAATTTCACCGAGAATAAGTTTAGATTGCTATTATGTTTTTGGGAACCTTCGCATATCAGAAAATCCCATACAACTATAGTTTTGAGCATCAGAACCAACGTGTTTTTTCGCAATTACCAAACGATTTATCTACGATAATTTAATGTTCGTAAAAATCTACGCAAAAAGTAATTGCTTTTAATAAAAATTTTTCATCAACCTATATCAAAAGCCTTTATTTGAAATATTCCTCTCAAATTACATTTATTATATTTTATGATACGTGATATTAAAATTTCTTCAATTTCTTGGAGTTTCGTTCAATTTATCGATTGTACGTTTAGATATTTCGACGCGTCAAAGGAAGGATTCTTTGAGAAAGGTCACTATGACCCTTTGAGGGATTAACCTTTGTCAAACGATTGTCGCCGTAATAAGTGCTCTGATAAAGGGCCCGTTATTTACCTATCGTAGGACAAATCGTCGATACTGGAAGACCTACAAAATAAATCAATTTGGTCGTTTACACTGTAGATAGGCATATAACGGAATTCTTATGGGGTTTCTTATATTTCCTTTCTACGAAATCGCTTCTTACTACTTCCATTTAGATACACCTACCAAACTTCTCCTCATACAAAATATAAAATTCGATGTGGCGAAATGTTGTGAATATAAAATGATATCATGTACGGCGTCTGTGTCGGATGTACGTGTTCAGATGTACTATACTACGTGTCAAACTGCATATCTACAAGAAGAATGTGACAAGCAAGATTTAAGCGTCGCATATACGGGAAGACCAATCATTCCAGTTGGACTGATTCGCAGGCTGACCAGACAGACTCGTTTCCTGCATTTCCGTGTATGTGTGAGATGATAAGATCGGCTTGGCATCACTGGTCCAACTGGATTCGATCGGTATTTACAATATTATAGCCCGCCCAAAATTGTATAGTGGTGTTGTGTCATAATGTTTTAAAAGTGCTACATAATACATTTATTATCGATGATGTTATAAATAGTAATGACATTGATATAAAATCAACAAAAATATACGTTTCCAAAATCGCCATCCCTGGCGGAAAAGTAAAGCGAGGATTAAAAACATTTGAAAGCTCCCCGAGGCGCGATCCGAATTGAGACAACAACGCGTGCACTTCACAAATTAATATGGAGGTGTGACGTCACAATACTGTGACGTCAGCGACGCCGAGATGAAAATATCTCATATTTTTAATAATTCTCTACGCCTTTGTACTCGAGTTATGTTTAAATGCTAGGGTGGTGATAAAATACAAAGCTTAGCAAACGTTAGCAGAGTCGTAATATTATTCCGAAAATAATGGTGTAGGTATGTCTGCATTTTAACTTCTAGTTTAGATTAGGTTAGTATCTAAACTAGAAGTTAATTATGATGGGAGTTGAGACACAAAAATTATATATAAATATTGATACTTTTACAGCAATAAATGTTAGTAAAATATACGTAATCTTGAAATATGGAGACACTTGTCCAGAGGAAAATCTAGCGAATCAGAACGATTGTAAATTGACATAGAGTAAAGAGGCTATTGATAATGAAAATGTATATTTGTAGAAAATCCATTGTATCATATTAAGATGTTATAATGATGGCGGTAGAGTTCAAAAGTAACTGTTGTAAAACACAAGAGCCACCGCTTTAGCTAGAATTGTCTTTGTAAAGTAATTGTTAATTTTTTGTTATAAAGGTTAGTCCGTTTGCTATTAGAAATAAGATTGTAAATAGATTTAAAAGTATGAATTATGTCTTAATTACCCAAGCTAAATAGGGTTGGAATACTTATCTTCTACAAAAAAGCTGGCTGGGTAGTAATGAAAATAATGTAAATTGTGTATAATATTATAAAATTCTGCCAAGAAGAAAAGTAAGGCCAGTTTTCTATTTACTTCTGAGTCAAACATCTAGTTTGACTCAGAAGCTGCTTTATCAGTCCATCAATCACCAGTGAAAGGTAACTCAAAATAGTAGTTTATGAGTGTCAGAAATCTATTTGATTCACATTTTTGTCAATGATGAGAATTTAAAGAAAAATTCATTACTTTTTTTTCATTATGATACAAATTATCTTTACGCAATGTAAAAGTAAATAGAAACTGACCAGCCAAATCGTACTATTGTAATCAAAACAATTAACAATATAATATTTATGCAGCTAAACATAAACTCGCTATTTTACGTTTGTAATAACAATAAGGGAGAATTAATTCAGCCGCAAATTCTTAAAATATCATCCATTGAATACATTAGCCGACTGTTATTTAAAGCTTTATTAAATAATAAACGAACATAATAATTGAAGAACCCTGTTCCCGATGGCTCGATGCCACAATCTCTCTCGCATCGAACATTTATTTTGTAAATAAACGTTGAACTTATAAGACATCTATATTTAATGATCAAATGCGTTAATCTCACGAATTATTGGATCGGTTTTATGTAATTTTGCATAATTATTATAGAACTAATCTGCTCTATTTTATGCCAAACATGCGAAGAAACGTCTGTTTTTTGCAGGAAAAAAACGGGTTACTTTTAACGCGGGCGAAGCCGTGCTGAATGTCTAGTTAACTTTTAATATACGTAATTATATGACTAGAATAATTAGTGAAGTGCGTTACAATTTCGAAGCAGGTAAAAACCATAGGAGAAAAAAACATGTTTGAAACATTCTAGTGTATTTAGTTATTGCTTAGTAAGGACCGTCCACAATACGGTACATTATCATTGCGCTCACAAATGTTATCACAACTACAGATAATAATCACTATTTTAGCTAAGACCCAGACAAAGTATCTTCAATTTACTAAATACAATACATAACACTAAAATATAAGTGATGTATAATAACAGTTTATTCCATTCTATTCCACAAGTATCCTGCGCTTAGTGCTCATATATTTTTACTAAAGAGCCCCAGTGCGCCGTAACTCAGGGCTAATTCCCGCCCATATCGAGTCGCACTTCCCACACGGTAACAAAATGCACAAAGTAACACAAAAAATGAACACACGGTAACAAAACGCATGGAGTAAAACGAACACAGATTAACACAGTAAAGAGTTGTAACGTCAAAGTAAAAGTTTACACAAGGGGCATATTTTGATCGAGTAAACTAAAATCTGTTTAATTGCTGAAATTTTGTGTCAAGATAGTAATTATTTATATATAGATTGTAGTACTGTCGGTTCTTGGTGGAAATTCTTTTTCTACTATATTCATCATCAGGTGTACTTAACGTCGTTAGGTAGGTACATCTGATGATGATTTATATCGAAACCGGTCGTGTTTAAGTTAAATTTGTAGTATAGCAAACGGATCACCTGATGGTAAGCAACTACCGTCGCCCATGGACACTCGCAACATCAGAAGAGCTGCAGGTGCGTTGCCGGCCTTTTAAGAGGGTATACGCTCTTTTCTTGAAGGTTTTATTTGTGTTCAAGATACATAAATAGGAAGAATTTAGGGAAATTGTTTTGCAGTAAAATGTTTTACTGCTCGATAACAACTACTCGGATAAGTTGCGGGAAACTAGTGCTTAAAATCTAAGCTCGCTGACATACACAACTTTGACGTAGTAGTTATGTTGGCGAAAAGCGCCAAGTTGTAATAAGGCGCGCTAACTAATGACGTCATTACCTGTACAATGGCGACGCACGCTTCATTTGGGCGCCTAATCGCCGAGAAAGCGCGATATCGCGACACTATCGCTTTGTTGCTGGAACTTGAACAACGTCTTTCACGTCGCACACGCTCGGGACAAAAAAGTCAGTCGAGTGTGACTTTCGTGAGAATCGGGGGCGATAGTCAAAACTGGAATTTTGCACGGATTCAGAACTTCAGAGAATTTGTGTATATCTCAGATAGAATAAAAATATACGCAGTGTTAATTGTGACTAGATGATTACTGCAACTCCGTTGCGCCAAAATTCGTCTATCGCGCGGGAACCGTACATTTTCTCGGAATAAAAAGTAACCTGTGTCCTTTCCCAGACCTCATTGCCATACGAAATTTCAGCAAAATCGGTTTAGCGTTTTGAGTGTGCAGAATAATTAATAGACAAACAGATACAATTTCGCATCAGACTGATATGCAGCATAATATATTATATCGGGAGACGTGGGAGAGCCATGCTTCGGCACGAATGGGCCGGCTCGACCGGAGACGCACGGGACATCCTCACAGAAAACCGGCGTGAAACAGCGCTTGCGCTGTGTTTCTCCGAGTGAGTGAGTTTACCGGAGGCCCAATCCCCTACCCTATTCCCTTCCCTACCCTCCCTTATTCCGTTCCCTTTCCATCCCTACCTTCCCCTATTACCCTATTCCCTCTTAAAAGGCCGGCAACGCACCTGCAGCTCTTCTGATGCTGCGAGTGTCCATGGGCGACGGAAGTTGCTTTCCACCAGGTGACCCGTTTGCTCGTTTGCCCCCTAATCTCATAAAAAAAAAAATAAAAAAAATATCGAGAAACAATCAGAGCATGTTGGTGGTCGATAAACAAGGTGTACCTTGCCAAATCACAGAAAGTATAGGTGTTATGGATGATTGTAAAATATGATCACAAATCACATAAATCTTGCTTGCAGCAAAAGAATTCTATACAAGTGTTATCCAATCTGTGCCAACGAAGTTAAAATCGGACGAACAAACAGCAGCACAATTTTATATAGATAACAACGTTACATGTGCACTATGAATTTAACAAATATGGCTGCACTTTTTCATTCGCATTGTTTTTTGTTGGGGTCTCTATGTAGCTGAATTCAAAAAAGAAAGAGATTTTGTTTTACGGTATTTTCTCTTTATCGATTACTCTGTATTTTTTCTTAATAGACTGGTATCCATACTAATATTATAAATGCGAAAGTGTGTCTGTCTGTCTGTCTGTTACCTCTTCACGTCCAAACCGCTGAACCGATTTTGCTGAAATTTGGTATGGAGATACTTTGTGTCCCGGTAAAGGACATAGGATACTTTTTATCCCGGAAAAGTGTACGGTTCCCGCACGATAAACGATTTTTGGTGCAACGGAGTTGCGGGCGTCATCTAGTACAAGATAATATTATGTCTCCTAATAGTAGACATACATTTTCGTTGCTGGAAAATACTTGAAAATTCCTTGGATTAAATTATTTAATGTTCCTTGTCCCTCTCTAAAAAAAACACTTCAGTCACTCAGTATAGTGCACAGTGCATTATTTGAAATATTTTTTTTTACATTATAAAGAAGATCGATTTTAGAGTTATTTTATACTTGCATTTCTTATAAGCAATTTAAATAACTTAAAGCAAGTTAAAAAAAGCAAGTACAGACCCAGCTTTTATATAGTTATTTTTATTATCAGATATAATAAATTATTATCACTACACGCCTCCATCATAATAATATCATACGTGTATCTTTCGTATACATTACAATATTGATATAATTTTCCGGAACATCACAAGTTCTCGGAACTTGTGCGCGAACTTATAACGAGCGGAGAAGAAAGCTTTAATTTTCATTAAGCTTTCCATCTTGTACATCATAATATTAGCTTTACGGGCAACTTACATGTTACGTTCAATGTATTTTTATTTTTAGAAATAACGAGACAAGTGGTTGTTTAAGTCTTACTTTTAAATAACTATTGTAAAACTCGAGAACGGCTGGACTAATTTGTTTTTGGTCTTGAAGTAATCGAATCAATTCCGAGGTGTAAGCGGTAAGAAATTTTTCTAATGTTGGTGCAATAGATAACGTACGTCAGAACAGAAAATAATCTTATGTTTTTAATACCCCGCTATCTAAAGTATAGCAGTCTTGCAGATCTCAAAAGTCTTAAGACCAACAATTTTATAGAATTATTTTCACATTGATGTTTAGCTATATAAAATAAATATACAACTAACATAACATTTAAAATCAATTTTCAGTAAGTTTGTGGTAAATAATTATATTGACTATGAACGTCCCCTTTTCTCCATAGTATAAAAGGAAACAGATCAGATTAGCAATTTTACGTAATGTAGTTAGAGAGGGAATCAATAGGCGAAGACCGGAGCCGGTAAGACCTCAACTTCGTAATCCGCTTAAACCGGATTTGGAGATCTTCCGGACTACCTGAGACTGCTATAGCTCCGGCTCCGGACAAAGTGAATAGTCGTTTATTCTTTGTTACATAAATGCATCTTTGTGGCTGACAGTTAAAAGGAATAAAAAAACTCTTAAAGTCTCCCCTCAGGCTATACCCTAACATTTGTAAAACGACTGCTGTATTTACAGACTGTGTAGAACATGATGTACCAACAAAATGTTTGACGTCCATTGTAACCATAATATTATTCTGGCAAAATATTATATTACTAGCTGTCCCGGCGAACGTTGTTTTGCCTATATTATTTTATTGAAGTGACTAATACATAAAGTATGGCGCTATCCGACCTGGCTCTCTTAGGCATTTTCAAATATTTAAGAAAATGTTAATAGCGTGTAATATTCTAGCTCTGAAAAGAAGTAATAGATCCAGGCCGGTATAAATAGTTAGTACTCAAGATGCATCTCGGTCTCAAGACACGGTTCAGGCTCTGTGATTGGTTGCCTGTCAAAATTTGGACCAATCACAGAGCTGAACCGCGTCTTGAGACCGGGTCGCACCTTAAGCTCCACTTTCACCAACGTCTGATAGTGTTAACAGCTTGTTAAAATGTGATGTCTTCTCTTTCATTCATATGAAAATCGAAAGAGGTAACGTCATACTAATTCCGGCGTTAACTTTATCAGTCGTTGGTGAAATTGGGGCTTAGTACTGTCTATTTATACCGGCCCTAAACTCGCGCACTTGACGCCTTGATGACGCCACTTCGCAACGGGCCGTGCAGTAAAAATCGTAATACATATTATTTTAATTTCGCCATAACTTCAAAACCAAACGTCCAATTTTAGTCATCCACAGACCAAATATTATCTACATAAACTGTACTTAGTGATTAAATAATTTATTTTGATAAGGATTAATAGCATGTGTAAGATAAACGCGTTTAAATGTAGTCCAAAAAAATTCAAGATTTTTTAAATTAAAAAATTGTTATTGTGCCTCACTCGACACAGATAGGTATATTGTGTCGCGGACTTTTTTGTAGATATTTATAAGATCTACAATTAATTACGACATTGTATGGTTCTATCTTTTATAGTTTAGGCAGCGTACGCAAAATAAGTAACTTTTCTGGTTGATTTTTTTACACCTTGTCTCCGAAAAACCCAAATATCTTACGGAAACCTATATTTTTTTTCAAAATAAAATTTAGCCTATGTTACTCGTGGATAGGATAGTGTAGCTTTGGAATTGTGAAATATTTTTTAAAACCGGTCCAGTAGTTTTTGAGCCTATTCATTACAATTATACAAACAAAGTTTTCCTCTTTATAATATTAGTGTAGATAAATCCTTGCGGTGACATCTTGGATATAAAAATATTTTATTTTATTATGTTTTAATTTGATTTGTATAATTTAACACTGAAAGCCAAAAAACTGCATGGCACGGAATCTAACGATTTTTCTTGTTTTTCTAATCTTGTTACTTTAAAGGCTTTAAAGAATAATCGTGCTTATAAATCTTACTAAGCCCACTTTTAAGTTAAAAAGTAATGTTGCTTCACTTTAAGCCACGATCAATCAACATAATCTGACAAAAACATTCCATAAACTTTTAACGCGTGATTTAAATAAAATAAGCTACATTATAATATGAATAAGAATATTATAATGAAGCAGTCAATTTATTATACAGTGTATATTTAAAATTGTAATGCTTGTTAGGTTTTCTCGGAAACATGTGAATTGTGGATAGCTGAGTTCTATTATACCTGACGGCGCTGCGGAAATAGTTTTACTTCAAATATAATTTTTGGTAGATTAATATTGTAATTGGTAATTTCCAAACGAAATAGAGTTATCGCTCTGACGTAACGCTAAACACTGAATAGGCGGCCAATTAAAATGATACTGGCCGAATATGGCAAAACTATGATTTATTGTCTGTGGATAAAAAAAGAAGGAGAAGAAGAATATAGTTCGGACAGGATTCCGGTGTTGAACGCGCTCGCAATTCAAGTGTTTGGCGGACGCCATAGTTTCAATTGGAAATTATTATGACTATTGTCGTTGTTTCATAATCTCTATTAGTAGAAACTCAATAACAATTATAGTAGAGAGTATCTTTTCGGACTGAATTCTCCTCGCCCGTTTTCCCACGCCACTGTCTTGAAGCAGAACTTTACGATTAAGACCTATCCTGATGATACCGAAGTCCCTTTAAACCATTGCAAAGTTTGCTTGAAAATAAATATTCACTTTTATATTTTTACAAAGCAACCGAAGTTTGAATATTCAATGGACAGATGGACAGTAATAATTGAGTGATCTGAGTGCAAAGTCTCACTTTTATCCCGAAAGCCCAAAAAGCTTCTATATAAAATATACATGAGTTGAATTCAAAATTTGTAGACAATTAAATCTATCTGCTACTTAGATTAGCACATTCAAATAAACGACAAAAACCCCTAAATATTAGACAATATTTTTTTCCATTCCTTTTTCACATTTTTATTTATATTATCGCTCTTATTTCTTTCGTTTGTTATTATAATGTCTGTAATAATATTATATACATACGTACCTACGGTATTTTGGTTATAATGCTGTCAATTTAAATATAAATAAAATAATTAAATACTATTAATAAATATATTATCCACGCAAATAAACGCAATAGCACATCAATTTATAAGTAAATATAATTTTTCTTTACCTCCGATTAGCTGATATAGAGTAAGGCCATTTCACAACGTAATATGAATCTCCGCTAGACCGCTCACACGGCTGAGGTTTGGCCGGGGCCCTGCGAGGCCAAATCAGGCTAATTTCGTCTAATGGGGCACTATAACCGGTATCGCCGCACTGGCCCCGCTCCAACCCACTTTTAATTACACTACAAAATCGGGGCCTTACACGGAATGTTCTTTTGAAGTAAAAGTGTTTATTTGTTTGTAACCCGACTATGCATAGGGTTACCTATTTTATATGAATTCCAAATAGCAGGAGGTTTTTTTATTGTATAGGCTATTTTTCAGGTAAATTCGTGTAGCGAACGCTTTTGGGCCTAAACGAATTTTCGGTCTATAGGTAAAATATTATTTTTTTAATATATAAAATTCTCGTGTCACAATGTTAGATAGCGTACTCCTCCGAAACGGCTTTACAGATTTTAACCAAATTTTATATGCATATTCAGTGGGTCTGAGAATCGGCTACTGGGTACTTTTTTCTATTGATAAGTGCATTAATTTGTTGAATAAATAATAGTAAATTGTTACAACATGAGACTGACAGCGACCATTGTTTGTGAGATGGGATAGCGATGGACGTTGCCATGGTGACATACTTATTTAGTCACTTCAATAAAATAATATGGGCGAAAATCGAAATAAAAGATATATGGCAAGGAAACGTTTGCCGGGACAGCTAGTATTTTATAAGAAGTTTCTATACGAGTAAATTATAATTATCTATAACATATTATGTTATATATTATTATAGATAATTATAATTTACTCATTCGTATAGTGAATTAAGAAATGGTTTATCTTCGAAAGACATATTATTTTGTGTTCTTATGTAACAATATTTATTATCTACTTATTAATCACAAAGATATAAAAAATTAATGGCTCCGATTTTTATTCAAACTAAAAGGATATTTGGGAATCATCCTAGGCCGCATTAAAATATTCGGTACGAGGATTATTATTTCATCTCATTTCTGTTCTCTTATTGTGAAATAAATATTTTATTCGCCTCTATGAAGTCGTAAATATTTTATATCTCGGAACGAAGATGGCAGAAAATGGCACGGCAAAAAAGTCAAGGAGCTCTTTGGCAGCAGCCAGTGTCACGACTAAGTGAATTAGGTACAATTGAGGTCTTCTCGTCTATACAGCACCGTAATGTACTTCTGTGGCTGCGTAATTTGTGGCAATGGATTTCGTGACAATAATTTTTCTCCACAATCGCCATTAATAAATACTTGTACAGTGTGTAACAAAAATAAGTGATAATACTTTAGGGTGTGTACGTGTTCCTTGTAGAGAGTTCACTGTGAAAATAGCAGCGCTGAAAGACAAAAAATTTTTTTCACTTTTGTATGGGGAAACTCGTGGCGCTCGGGCCCTTGCCCATACAAAAGTGAAAAAAAATGTTCGTTATTGAGCGCTGCTACTTTCACAGTGAACTCTCTACAAGGAACAAGTACACACCTTAAAGTATTATCACTTATTTTTGTTACACACTGTAGAGCTACGACACAAAATCTACGCAATATTATTTATTTATTTTTATAGACTCAACAGAACAACATTTGTGACATTTTTGTACTTACATAAAATTTGTTTACAGATAAAATGAGTTCTAATGACAGGTGAAGTACAGCGTGCGTATGCGACAAAAGTTAGACGAGATGAGATGTAGTGGTGATAAATGATAATGATAAAAATATGACGTGTGTAACAAAAAAGATATCTTGTTTTTTAAACAAATAATAAGTTGAAATAAAACTACTACTAGTATCACAAAAATTAAAAATTATAACAGCTGTTCTGTGCATCAGCTTTTTTTTTATGGAATAAGGGGGCAAACGAGCAAACGGGTCACCTGATGGAAAGCATCTTCCGTCGCCCATGGACACTCGCAGCATCAGAAGAGCTGCAGGTGCGTTGCCGGCCTTTTAAGAGGGAATCGGGTAACAGGGGAGGGTAAGGATGGGACGGGAAGGGAATAGGGGAGGGTAGGGAAGGGAAAAGGGTAGGGGATTGGGCCTCCGGTAAACACACTCACTCGACGAAACACAGCGCAAACGCTGTTTTACGTCGGTTTTCTGTGAGAACGTGGTATTTCTCCGGTCAAGCCTGCCCATTCGTGCCGAAGCATAATATTTCAATGCATCATAATCAGCTTATGATGCATTATCATTACTATTATAATATTATTATATTTTTTGTAAAATTTATTACAAAATACATAACGTTTAACTAACAATATATTTTACTGATATTTTTAGTTACAAAACTAAAAATATCAGTAAAAATATATTGTTAAAATATTTTAGTTACAAAACTAAAAATATCAGTAAAAATATTATAATAGTAATGATAATGCATCATAAGCTGATTGTTAGATAGATGAAAATTGTTAGATAGTGCTATTGTTAGCACTATCTAACAATTTTTCGTCAGTTCACTATTTTACAGTACAATCAGTCAGTCAATCATACAACTTCCTCCTTTTTCTATGTCGAGTAAAGATACATCACTTTAGCATCTCTCCATGTATACCGGTTCTCGATTGCATAAAATTTTACGAACTTATTACCATAAACCCGAAACGTTGCTAGAAGCTTGGATCCGATAATTTTTACTGTCGCCAATTTTATGATCAATCTCTTGATTATTTTGGGAGCACGCACGCCAGCGCTTACTGGAACATACATTTTACAGCTTTCTTAACTTTTGTATGCTAAAAGTTTACCTATTAAATTGACGCCGACGACGCCGACGACGCCGACGTGGCCTGCCTCAAAAGAGATTGAGAGGATACGAGTACATACAAGCCTGGCTCTGAGTTAGGCTAGAGCGAGAGAAATGGAAGGCCTTTGCCCAATAGTGACAAAGAAAAACTGGGCAAATATCTTGAGAGAGCCCTGCTTCAGCACGAATGGGCCGGCTCGACCGGAAAAATACCACGTTCTCATAGAAAACCGGCGTGAGTGTGAGTTTACCGGAGGCCCAATCCCTTACCCTACCCCCTTCCCTAACCTCCCCTATTCCCTTCCCTTCCCTACCCTCCCCTATTACCCTATTCCCTCTTAAAAGGCCGGCAATGCACCTGCAGCTCTTCTGATGCTGCGAGTGTCCATGGGCGACGGAAGTTGCTTTCCATCAGGTGACCCGTTTGCTCGCTAGCCCTCTTTTTTCATAAAAAAAAAACAAACACAAGGAAAATCACTAAGCAACTTACGTGATTTTTGTTACTGATGTTAAAATGTCGAATAAATTAATATTCATCATAATATTTTGCTAATGTAAAATGGGATCTTAGCTTATTTATATCAGATAAACGTTAAGCATGTGCACATAATATAAAATAAAACATTTTTTTGTGCTACAAAATGCTCTCAAAAGATTAAGTCGCGGCCCCATTGACGCATATTTCTTTAAAGATAAGAAAAATAAAAATGTCACTGAAAATCGTGTGTATATAGAGGCAAATAAAATGAACGACATCTGAGCTGGCGGCAAACTTGTTACTTATCTCCAGTTAAGTATTCATAAACAATAATAAAAATGGATTGTGGCGTAGTTGTTTAGTTATTTTATTGCAAAAACGTGTTCAAGAATATGATGTAGCGACATTTTTTTTTTGTATTTTGACTACGTTGTGGGTATCAAAAGCAATTAATAAAATAAACTTGACGGTAATAATAATGCAAATGGCATTACGCGTATTAGATTTTTCTTTTTTTATACACAAGCAAATGCTTCTACTATTCGTTATCTTTACCAGAATTTTTTGAATAAAGGAGTATGATGCAGATAAAACATTTAACATACTCAATATAATTTAATTTCTATTTTTAACTGCTTCTACAGCTGTTCTCTCACTAATTTTGTTTTCCGGAAAACATTCTGGATGTCATCGGTGAAATATTGACTCAGCTAGCGCCGGGCGTCCAAACTGTTTGTGTTGGACGGCACAATTGGACGCAGCGTGACGTCACGCGTTTGAAAAAATAATATCGGGAGCAGTTGGCAGACGGCACAGGCGGGCGCACCGGACAAGTGAGGAGATATGAGCGAGGACATACAATTTGATTATTATTTCGTAATGTTTGAAATAAAACTATTTAGGTGCCTTGAGAATTTATAAATTAAGGTCCCGTCATAAAAAATAGCGTTAAGGGCCTGTCCACATCTCCATGTCACGACATCGTCAACGTGGAACGGTGCGGTAACGTGGCACGGTAAGTTGACGTGACGTGCAAATTTAAGTTAATGTTACATTAAAACGCACGTCTTTTTTCTTCTCTTTCTCCGTTTTTAACAATAGCAAAAGCAGACAATGTTGCTATATCGTGATGTGCTACGTTAACGCAAAATTTGTACGTCAACGTACTGTGCCACGTTACTGCATCGTTCCACGTTGACGACGTCGTGACGTGGAGATGTAGACAGGCTCTGAAATATTAATGAAATTGCGCCGCGACGCGTCATCATTTTGGTTTCACTTCTGATACGTGTGTACTCTGTACACGCGCTCTTTCTTTGAGTTGGATATACGTTATAACTTATAACGATAACTAACAGGAAAACGAACAGAAAACATTTTATTTCATACTGAGTAAAACAAAGTTAAATTTTAATTTTTTACGCTTATATTTATTGTTATGTTTATAAAGGTTAACAGAAGATTAAACCTCGACCAAATTAATAAAATTAATTAGTCAACAAATTAAGTGCCAAAACTACCTCTTTTGCCTCGGCGTTTACAGTGGCAATGATTTTATTGTATCCATACAATGATTATTCTGCTTTAATTAAAGTGTAACTAATTTAATGGAAGCATCCAATTTAGTAAATCAGCCCGACGAAATATTTCTACACCGATAAACAAGCGTATTCGGTAATTTATTAACGGACGAATTACTTATGTAAATTGTACTACAACACAAGGACAGGCTTTGTCTATGCATTAAAATGTCGCCAATAAGAGTGACCCAATGCGTGGGCAAATTGACGTCAATAGTCTGAATTATGATGAGCAAACACATGAACTGACCTGCAGTTCGGAGAACGTATGCATAAAAAGTCTTACTTATAGAGCCTATGACGTCCATTATTTATTTCTGCAGAACTGTACCTCAATCTGAATTCTGCAATGCTTTATAAATATCATTCGATCCTATGATTTTGTTACTCTATAAAAATGGGTTCGTCTTTACCTTTGACATCGGGGGTTTTTGTTAGAAAAAAAGGTTGAAGTTTTAAAACTTGCACCACACACTAAAGACCGCGGGTCGAGCGGGTTATATGTAGATGATAATTGTTATGGGACATATGATATTTTTTCCACCGCAGGGTTTATAAGCTAATGCTGTGCCAAGTGATAACGCTTATGCCATGTGCACTACCGACACATCCGCTGTATCATTTTTAGACCTTATGGCGTTCGTGTTAAGGTATAATTGAGGTAAACTTGAGCTGTCAGCTACTATACGAGCTACAGTTCTTTAATATTGTTGGCAACGGCCCCGGTCTTAAGTAAGCTGTTAAAATTTATGAAACGTGTCTCGTCTTAGACATTTGTGTAATTTCGACGATCTTTTGGCGATGGTAAGCGGCTTAAGATCCGCCTTTCAATTATGATTAAAGTTATATTATGTACTTTATTGTTTACTTTCAGTTCTATATAGTATTGTTTACATAAAAGATAGTGTTTGTTCGTTAGGAAGCGGAGAATTCAATTTTAACTGGCATGTACGATGTAGTTACAGTTTGTCAAATAAAAACAACTAGTTTTTTCTATCGTTTTTAAATAAAATGTTTCTGTGCTTTTGTGTTCGTAAAAAAACAAATTAAAAAGTTTTTTAATGTTATAATACCAACGTCCAACATCCAACATGCTTTTCATAAACAGTCTACTACCCATTTTTACCAACCACCTTCTAACTCTAGATGTCCCCTAGCGGCCGTTAAGTGTACCTATCTTAGAAGATAATATAATTATTGTTTATGTGTCGCCTACGTCCTTAGACCCTAAGAATATTGGCAAAACATAAGGGGTTTCAAAAACGAGTCTCTATTAAGAAATACATGACTGGACCCTAAAAGACCGTTACTGTTAGTCGTGTCGTGTGAGAAAATTATGAACCTTCCCATTCTACACTACAAACTACGAGGGAGACAACATCATATTCAATAATTAAACTTTAAAACGCGTTGATAAAACTGGGAGTTACACCAGCTGTATCATTAGTCGTTTCCTTAAGATTTCCACCACTCGACTCAACCTCGACCCTAAAAACTTATAATACGGGAGCTAGCCCCATCACTAATGCCTGTTATAATTAATATAAATATTATTTTATCAAATATATAATTATCTCTTTTGATTATTACTTTAAGAACAATAATATTAACGTGTCTAAAACAATAAATGTATATTTATAAAAAAACAACAAAAAAAGGATATGGATGAACAGTCCATAGACGGCCCCAATTTTATAATTAAAAAAAAAAAGTATCTAACACTTAGCGGCTACAAAACTTATTCCAATTTCCAGTTAAACCATCGAGCAGCGATAAATCGTGGCTAACTGGAGGTGGAATTAAATTATTATGATTTCATTACCGAGCAGACAATTGCAGCCGCGTCGGGTCGCGTGGGATGGCGTGTCAGCGTGTTGACCCGTGGTGTGTTGTAAATCTAATCAATCCCCCATCACAGTCATATTAAGGTTATACTACGATTTAATTATTTTACTACTTGCGATTATGAGCAATGAAAAGCGAAGTGTAGATGATGTAATTCATTCATAACAAGCAAGTAGCAGATTAAATCATTATTTTGTATTATCCTTGTAATTAGGAATTATGATAGCTTACTAGTTATTAGAAATCTATATATATATATATATATATATATATATATATATATATATATATATATATATATATATATATATATATATATATATATATATATATATATAAATGGATTTTCAAATGTGTTAGTCGCGCTAAAACTCGAAAACGGCTGAACGGATTGGGCTGATTTTGGTCTTAAAATATTCGTAGAAGTCCAGGGAAGGTTTTTAAGTGACATGTAGTTCACCGGGACAGCTAGTATTATACATAAAATCTCATGTTCTAAAGCAGTGTTTTCCAACCTTTTTCTGCTACGGACCCCTATAAAATCATGTACAGTTTTTAGGGACCCCCTTAATAAAATAAACAGTAAAAAAATCTGAGTATGTGATATGGTCCAGAGACGACACCGCGGACCCCCATACGTATACTCGCGGACCCCCAGGGGTCCGCGGACCACAGGTTGGAAAACTCTGTTCTAAAGTATAAAATCTTTAAATGTTTATTGTATAGTTAAAAGTTAATTTAGGATTTTTTAAATAAAAATCCTATATAATACTTTAATAAGTTTAAATAAATTCAAACGTCATTTCGTAGAAAAATGTCTCTTCAAGCTAACATCTCAGATGTACAATGTTTTTATAATAAAGAATCTGCATCATTTCATTAAGTAAGGTGTTAACTTATTTAATAAGGAACGCTGGAGTGTTAGTTGAGCGAGCGGGGATTCCCCAAATCCTTCCTTTATGAATTAACGAGGAAAATCTTGGAATTTCGGATTACGGCCGCTCTCTCATCGAATAATGAAACAATCGACCGGATCTGTCGAGCGATGAATCCGGCGTTCTATCGAGTCGAAAAAATTGAACGATCGGTCTTAATACTATAAAATATATTTGAGTCTGTTGATGGAAAGATCGGTCGGGCGATCGATCGAGCGATCGGTCGGCTTATGATTTGTTGGCTTGCACTGACAGGCGGAAATGGAAGACGCATCCATTAGCTTCGGGGTTAGGGTTCAGTTACGGGTGAATTGATTTAAAAAGCCTGACTCTATTGTATCTGTGATAAGGATATTGTATGATAACAGACAAATGTTTTTTCGTGAACTTCGGTTGGAGGAGGAATATTGAATTTTTGTTCGGTTTGACATTAAATTGGACCGTTGCTTCTAGTGTGAAACACATTTGTTGTTTTTTCTTAATAGTGGAATTAAGTTAGTTTTTCTTAAACATAGTAGGTGTATTACTGCTTTTTGCATTTTATTCCTCGTTTTGGCTTTTTTTACACAACCGATTCAATTTGGTTAGTCCTAAACGAAGTCAGCGCTCTATTTCTATTTGCGTTACCTTCTTCGTTTTATTTCTTTCTAAAAAAAGTTGATTAGAAACATATTTTATCCTTCGATTGCGGATTCTTAGAAATCTATTGTTATTCTATTATTGTCGCGGTCACCGGTATCCTTATGGGGCTGGATAGGTTAATACCTGATCATAATACTTTAAGACCTATACAATACGTTTTACTGCAGTGGATCTAATCTGAACGCCACCACAATTCTCTTGACTTCAATTAATCCTTTTCCAATCCTCCGCCACAACGTTCGGGAGCTGAAGACTTCAGATCGGAATGTTAGTTACTTGAGGAGCTATTTGGCTTACAATAGTTTCTATAGGTAAATATTTTAGGGTTTAAGATTACCATATTACTATGTATATACTTTAATTTATTATTATTATTAGTCTGATAAAAATTTGGCAATCACTGTATTTCATCCACGTATTCACGTATTTTTTTAAACCTTGAAGACAGCCCTTTTACCAACTCTATCTCATTTCAATAGATTTTTATCGACCACGAGTTAAATATTTAAGCCTTGTATTCTATAATTTACATCTAATTATTCATAACATTTGAATGCTTCTCATTTTTCAAAATAAAATTACAATGTAAAATTAGGGTTTCGTTTTCACAAACAGGGAATAAGTAATATGATGTAATTTGTTACAGTGTGCCCCAAATGGTAGTCGGGGCATCGAATGGGGCCCCGCCCCGCCGCTTGAGATAGGCATCTAATGAGTGGGAGATTACTCTCACTTCATTTTTTTATCGAGACATCAAGCGGGAACCGGGAGTCACGTCGTTTTTCCGGGTTTTATTTTTCCGGAAGCATGTGATTTTGTTCATTTATCGTCGCATGTACGTAATGTAACAAAATAAGGTTTGTTTGTTTGAATGTAATTGGTTTTAAAACTACAAAATGATTTTGATATGGTATAATATTAAGTTAAACACGGAGTAAGACACTGATAATAATTTTTAACGCCCGAAAATGTATCGCTACGCTGCATTTCATTTCATTTCGCGCAAAAATTCTTGTCCACAATCAAGAGTTACATAAACCTTAAAACATCATCTAATAAGTATATCCTATATTTTGCACTGCAATATCTATGCATTTTCCAAATTACAAAGACCGTAATGATGCCGTATGAGCCTTTACCACACGGTCTACGAACGTCGTCAAAAAGCGGAGTCACCATTAAAATACCACCCTTCAGTAAACTCAAGCTAGTGGAGGTTTTACAACATGTTTTTGGTAAATAAGGATAGAAAGCATGAGAGGTGTCCTTAGATTATAAGTTCATCAGTTTTATAAACGTTTGTGAGTTCTATTTAAAGATAAACACAAAATCTGTTGCGCTACAGCTTTATCTGCGCAGAGATTCCATGCACAGATTCTATGCGCAGAAATACTACGCTATATCTTTAAAAAATATATTTTATTGACAAAATTGGTATTGAACAATAGTGCCATCGAACTTTAAATTTATAATTTAACACTATGGGAATACCAAAATTAACCCAAGTATGAAACTCGCTCGGGGCTATCTTTTTTCCCAAAAATATGGAAAATAATTGTTTTCTGGGACTTTAGTATATATCCACAAAAATATACTTGATTTTCTGCCTGCTGAAGCCTGCAGCCTCTTTCTCGAATAAGACAGTAACAGCTTACTAACAATACAAGCTTGATTATATAACTTGAATAAAGAATGTAATAGCTTGAGACCATTATTTGTAATATCCACAAGCTCCGAGCAAACTATGGCTGAAGACCAAACAGTGTTAAGCTATAAGACAATAGCTTGCGCCTGCTATAGTAATTCTATGCCTTTAGTCTGTGGAAATCACTTAAAATTGATTACAATCCAAGCGAAATTAAATTTTTAAACAAAACTATTTATAACACGGCTAATAATTTATATAATATATTGTAATTTAAAAAATGGCGTTACAATATTTTGTTTTAAAAACTTCCATTAAAAATCTTCAATATTTTAACAATGTAAAAGTGAAATTTTGCTGTAAGTGTAGCGTTAATATCTTACTATTTTTATACTCATTTCTAATTAAATAATTATACACTTCCCTTGACGAAACCAGTCGTGTATTTAACAGTTTTGTGATAAATATATTAAAATAAAGTGGAAGTAGTGCAAGGAAAGTGTATAATTATTTAATTAAAGATGAATTTCCACTAAGAAGTGACAGTACATTCAATATCATATTGTACTCATTTGTTCACAAACTACAACATAAAATACAATTCAAAAAGACCATCTTTAATCTTTATACTAAACTGAATCAAGTGCACGCAATAGTTAAATGTAACATAACAATATGATAGCAGTTCACGTAAAACTTATTTATGAGTTTAGCTAAGCTGAGAGTTACTCTACTGAATAATAAGTATAGTTTGCATGTAAATAAGCGTAATTACCGAACAGTCCGCGTCTGGTGTTCCGGACCCTACGTATAGGAACCAAATGTACCATCAAAAGCTCGTCTGGCCATTCAATTAGCCAGACAAAAGCTCCTGAGCTTCCAGCCCTCACCTTGTTTTTTCAAGTGGCACGCACAAAGCTCCGCAAAGCTCTTTTATTAGTGAGTGCTTTTAATTTTACTAATTCACCCCTATTGAGGATTTCAACACACTCGTTTGAAAGCGCTCTTTGTTTTTGTATGGCTTTATCAGTTTTTTACCAGTTTTTAGAAATCGCATTTTTAAAGTTACGATTATTAACGGTAAATATGTATTATATACTTTTTTTGTAAATTTTGTATAATAAAATTGGCATTTTCCTGGGATTGATATTGAAAGTATACATTTTTAGTGAAAAATTAGAATAATATTCTTTATTTTTATCCTAGAGACGTTATATTATGAAGAAAGAAAAAACTAGAAGAACTTATCCGTCAGCTCGAAATGGCAGTCGAGATGGCCGCCTTTTGGTTATTCAATACTCCGTCTATAATTTCTAACGTCTACAAACTACGGCGTAGCACTCGTAGCCCGTCGTAGCATATCTCGTAGCGCTTTGTAGCTCACGTAGCACTATCGTAGCGCTCGCAGCAAAGTTCGTAGCGCTCGCTCGTAGCTCGTAGCACATCTCTGTCGCAGTATTTTCGTTTCTTCTTAAAGCCTGGAGCATATTTGGAATATGATAACTGAACATTTTGTCTCGGAAATTCACGAAAAATGTTGAGTAAATACAATTTAAAAACATATTTTTGATACACTTTGGTGCTTTTGACTTCTCAGGAAAATATTTTTGAAACCTTAATATTTTACATTAACATTGCAATCATTTTTTTTTTATGAAAGAAACGAGCAAACCTGGGTCACCTGATGGAAAGCAACTTCCACTCGCAGCATCAGAGGAGCTGCAGGTGCGTTGCCGGCCTTTTAAGAGGGAATAGGGTAATAGGGGAGGGTAGGGATGGGAAAGGAAGGGAATAGGGGAGGATAGGGAAGGGAATTGGGCCTTCGGTAAACTCACTCACCCGGCGAAACACAGCGCAAGCGCTGTTTCACGCCGCAAAGAATAATATTATGTATGTTATCTATACATCTATACATATAAATAAAATTGTAGTGTCTGTTTGTAATATTGAAAGGACCGTTTTTTACTGCATACATATAAATCAATATACCATACATACACCAAAACAACATTTTTTTAGAATTTTTGTCTGTATGTCTGTCTGTATGTCTGTTTGTACGGGCTAATCTCTGAAACGGCTGGAGCTATTTTGCTGGGACTTTTTTTGGTAGATAGCTGATGTAGTAAGGTGTAACTTAGGCTACTTTGTAACCGACTTCCAAAAAGGAGAAGGTTATATTTTACTTTTTTCATATTTGTTAGCGTACTATCCATTTTTTAATATATTATGTTGACGGGGACGAAGTCGCGGGCAACAGCTAGTACTAAAATAATGTTATTATATGATATCAAAGGCACCTCACAGTGAGAGAAAAAACTTTTAGATTTATTCGCACGCAGCGAACAATTTAAAGCGAATATAAATTAATTTCAATACAAAGTTGAAACCTTAATACTTTTCCCACGACGATATACGTATTAACTTGTGCGTTGGCACGTAATTAAACGCGTTAACAGTCGCGGGTAACGGCGCCGCCGGGAGCGGGCGCGATCACCCGTGACGTCACGCGTCGGGGAGCCCCCGCGCGGGAACCAACCTCCACTCGGTAAGCAACCCCCACTCGGTAAGGGAATACCCGCACCAGGACTCCGCGGGGAGTATTTAGGTATTGACAGTTACATGATATTATGGTTTTTTATTGAAATATTATTATTGTATCGTTTTGTATTTTGTTAAATGCGATTCTGTTGGTGAATCAATAAATAAATTAATTAATTATTGAAATAACTAGGTACTATTATATTTGATATGAAAAAAAAAATAAGAAAGGCGGTACGTATATTGTGTTGAATGGGTGTTTAAACGTTAGTCCTGCAACTGATCCCTTGACGGTCGTATCGAATTATCCGTAAGCTATGAGAGTAAAGGAAAAGAAGTTATGTTGTGTGCTGTTACCTAATATATAGTGCACAAACATGGACGCTATGTATTAAGTTGGGGAAAAAGTTTCTTCGCATAAATATAAAAACAGCTCATAATGAATAATACCCTTCCAATCCCACCACACACACAGCATCACCTTGTTGCGAGTTAACCCGGGTTTCGCCACAGTCTGTGAAGTTTGACCGGCCTTTGACCACAATCTTTCTCGCACGTACGTGATCAACTTTTCATCACCAGTTACCAGCTTCTTTAAAAATGGTTCAGTTTCATTACGTTGTAATAAAGAATCACAAATGAGTACACGGTTCATGAGGTTTCTCTCAGTGAGCTCATGAGGCACCCAAATAGCTTATTTGTGTACCCAGCTTTTTTCAAATGCGCCAAAACCATTTTGTGGTTAATCCCCAGTTTTTCAGTTACATTGTAACTACTAATATGCCGATCTTGCTACACTTTTTCACAAATGGCATCAGTTTTGTCCGTATCAGGGCGACCAGAGCGACGTGCATCTTTGATATCACCAGTTTGAAAACGCTTAAGCCAAATTTGCGCTACTCTCACAGATACTGCATTAGGTCCATAAACATCACAAATTTTTTTCGCGGCTTGTGTTACATTTTTACCTTTTTTGTAATAAAATTTTAAATTCTTCATTAGAATCACTCATTTTAACAATAAGAAAAACAAATGAAAATCTCACATTTACCTTATTTAAATTTGGAATTGTCTTCTGTAAAATTAAACTTTTTAATAATACTAAAATCAGTCAGATACAATTGGTATAGCCCAAGAGATTTTATGACAAGTTCATACAATATACATACTATAATGCGAAAAGACTTTTTCCCCAACCACTTATTACTCCTGTGTAGCTGGCCTGGTTTCATTGAAAGTGGCCACTGCAACTAAAATATCTATGTGGACGTCGTTATATTTTTATAACAAGCCACTAACAAACTATAAAACACTATGCAACCGCAGGTGTTTTTAGCTTAAGTACTACAGTACTAAAACAAAGGGAGACATAAAAACTAAATTAAATAAAGCCACGGAAACGCCACACATGATTCACTAAGCCCCGGGAGTAACGTGAACAAATTGTATTTTTCATTCAAATGAAATACTTGTATTCGGAATGGTGTTAAAATTATTATCATAGTAATATGTATGAAAACGTGAACAGAGGATTCTCGTCGTGAAACGTACCCGAGCGTGTGGGGCTTAAGGCTTTTTTCGCGTGCACCCGGTAATTGTGCTCGCAATGCAACCGCGAGCAATTTCATTCGAATAGCCGAGACCGTTCGAGTGCCCCAAAGAGTATGAATTCAGAAGTGACGGGGATTTATAGCTGACTTTACCGTATTACATATTCAGCGTCGGGCTCTTAAAGAGTTACTTATTGTTATCACAGCGAGAACCACTCGCAGAACGGTTAGATATTCCTTTGTTCTTTCCGAGAATAACAGTTTGAAAGTGATTCTTAAAAAGTAAGGGTTTTTTTTTTATATAGACACCAAACAGCCCACTGTCTAACATGTGGATGGCAAATATGTCAATTCAATGTATATTTTAATTATTCTTATGTAAACTTAATTACGCCGCGCATGCGAACTTTGTGATTGTGATGTTTATAAGGCTGGTATTATCGGTCTCGACACAAGCTTTAAAATAAGGTAAAAAAAAAAAAAATGTAGCTAATAAGGATTCGTTTTCAATGGTTCATTTAAAAATTACGAACGAATAACGAACCCTCATTAATGAATATATTTTTTCTCGTTGTTTGTGAACTTTGCCTGCTTTTTTGATGACGAATGAAATATTTATTGAAGAGGCTTATCAATTCTTAGAAATGTGACATCGTTAGGAGACCGCATTGAACTTGACTAAGAGATGAAAATTGATGTTTTCTTAATCTTTTTATCGTTTCTTAGAAATTTGTTATTTGTAAATCATTAAATGGACTGTGGTTTATAATAGGAATGATAACAAGGTCAAAAATAAGCAGATTTTTAAATACATAAAAAATAAGCACTTGTAAAATTTGCGCTTTATAACTTAAGTATGTATTTTTATGCACCTTCAAAGTTGAATAGTAGAGTATTTTTTTAAATATTTACTTTGATACCATTCGATAACTTGTGTAATTTTAAGTTTGTTATGAAAGTGGTTAAAATATAATATTATATTTTAGTCAATTTTTAGACCCATATGAAAAACACAAAATTTCATCAGAGTTGGTGGATGATGGCAATTTCAGAGGAGTTTTGCAACAGACACCACAACTTGAGAACATTTTGAAGTGGATTTAAAAACATATTGAATAGGTATACTGTATTGCAAAAAATACTTTTCGACACTCTGTATCGTTGTTCATTGGCGAGTCGCAGCTTGCGGCACGTCAAGTGTGCACAGAGCCGTGCGGTAAGCGTTAAGCGGTAAGCGACGAGCGGAGCGGACAGCGGTAAGCGGTGACGCTATTAAGGAGCAATTGCGCGTGTGCGGGTCACCTCAGCCCGCAACCATTGTACGTGTTCTGGTACTTAAGTGTTGTCAGCCAGGTGGTTGAACCGTTTAATCTTAAATAGTTAAATGGTTGTAGAATGTTTTTTTTTTTATGAAATAAGGGGGCAAACGAGCAAACGGGTCACCTGATGGAAAGCAACTCCCGTCGCCCATGGACACTCGCAGCATCAGAAGAGCTGCAGGTGCGTTGCCGGTCTTTTAAGAGGAAATAGGTTAATAGAGGAGAGTAGGGATGGGAAGGGGAGGGAAAAGGGGAGGGTAGGGAAGGGATTAGGGTAGGGGATTGGGCCTCCGGTAAACTCACTCAATCGGCGAAACACAGCGCAAGCGCTGTTTCACGCCGCTTTTCTGTGAGAACGTGGTATTCCTCCGGTCGAGCCGGCCCATTCATGCCAAAGCTTGGCTCTCCCACGTATAATGTAGAGACAAAAAATTTTAATTACGAGAATCCAGCAACAATTACTGTGTATAAGGCTTCTGGTAACATCTTAATTTTCTATTATAGTCTGTGCAGAACCAATTCGATATATTTATGAATAAAAACATTAATTGATTCAGCCAATTGATGTTCCATGTATTATATTATATTGAAAACAAAAGCATCTCTTGCCCTTTTAACACAGAAAAGAAACATTTAAAATAATGCTTTGTCTTGAATGTTTGTCATATATTGTAAGACAACGCAACACCTACATGATAATATGGCGTGATCCCATTGGCTTCTGGGTCAGAGACAGTAATGACGCGGAACGAAAACGTCGCTCTCCCGACCTCTTGAGACGTGACGTCACACTTGCAGTCTGGTATATAGCTAACTAGTGGCAAAACTACTCGTAGCATATTGGCATGTAACTGATGTCACGTATTAAAATTACAAGGGCTGTTGAACTATTGAAAATATTAATAAAGGCAGAAAAATTAAGTTGACAATAAGTAAATAAAAAAATGACCTTCAACAAGGTCTAAATAATAAAGAAGTAAAAACTTTTTTTTAATATACAACTCATACACGCTTATAGATAAGCGGAGCTTGTGTGTCATTATTTTTTGTTTAAGGTACTTACTTATCCGATCAATCCCCAAGCGGCAGCCGGCTGCTGCATAACAATTGAAAATCTATTGTGTCTGCGATGGAGGTGTTCTTCTACAAAATAACATATCTAATCTCAATAATATTATAATTATAGCTTCCTGTCTGCTTGTCTTTATATGCTGTCTTTACAATTGTTATTCATAAAAATCATTTACTTTTAAAACCCTATACTGATAACTCTTAAGTTGCCGCGATACACAAAGCAATACAACTTATATGATTTAAGGATTAATGTAAACTGCACTTGCAGCGGTGCAGGCAATTAATAGTGATTAGTGACGCCCTCTATTCCCCCTCTCCCTCCTACATCTTCCGTCTCTCTCTCTCTCTCTGATTAACGCAGGTGCGGGTTCGATATAATTATACGCCACAATACCGGTCGTATTTCACGCGAGATAAGCTATTTATTGCAGCGAATTACCAGCTAATACTCATTGTTATCGCGGGAAAGTTTTAGCTCGCAATGCTCGACTCTACACCTGTTACATACTGAATGGTAAGAGAAATTTACTATAAACTTATAAAATACTAGAGGTACATATTATATTGTATTTTTATAATTTTAAAAATATCGTATATCTATTCAACTCATTATCATTTACGCACACTTATAGAGTACGTTAACGATATATCCAGCCACCCATTTTTTGACATTTTAATACGTTCTTTATTATTACAAGTAATCATCATAATATCAATGCTTCATACTGCACCTATTGCCGCATTATCGCATTCCCAACCCCATTCCTGGGGTCCCAAATCATGACCTGAAGTGATCTGCCCTCAATCTCGAAAACTGTTCACCGTATAATTTTTTTTTTAAACAAAAGTTGCAGAAAATTTTGTATTCTATAATATTGATAATAAATGCAAATAGCTAAAAACCCACAGGAAATTAAATATTTACAAAAAAGCGCAAAAAGCCGATATGTGTGACCATCGACCTTGAAATTTAATAGTTGCGTACACTCTATGTACCATATGTAAGTTTTGAGACAACTTTTAGGGTGTCAATACTCAATATACAAGTATTTACAGACTTACAGTGAGGTATCTCGAATTCCGAGATTCTTACCTAATTTAAGCTTAAATAACTGGATCAACTCGAACCGGGGATAGACAACATTGAAGTAGCAAAATAATGCAGTTAAAAAATAATGCGTTAAACTTGCACGTAAAACTTTTATTGCGTGTGTTTTATTTTTAAGCTGCATACATGTAGTATGATATTCATACTGTACCTGCCTATGAATAGAATCCTGTGATAGTACACACAATCAATGATACTCCGTGCCTCACTTAAGTATTCTCTGCTAGCAAGTAAGTTCTCGCAACTGACCCCATTACAAACTCTCTAAGTGCGCCTTAAATTCGCTAAACGTGCCCCAATCAATGGGCGAGGATAAATTTTGGTTTGTTTCAATTACTTCCCACTTAGCTTCTCGTTACTTAGTTGAACATTAACCAAAATAAATTAAGATTTTCATAGTATATCTGTTAATTAAAGTAACTTTGTTGTAAGTTGTTTGTGGATTCCAACAAAGCATAAATTGATATATGGGAAGACTGATCGAATCCGGTCAAACTGAGCGCAGTCCGATCTGTCCGGACTCGCTTTGTGCGATCAGCCCTAAGTACAATGAGGGGCCGATATGAAGAGCCAGCATGCTAATGGGGATTGTGTGCAACAATAAATGGTTAAATATTATTGTGAAGCCTAAAATAGTCGATTTTACACTCAGGAAAAGCTAATATTACAAATATGCACAAAGAGTAATAATATTTTCGATCGCGGGGATATTAAACGTTTTTTTATCCAAATATCGCGCGTCACACCTAAGCGTCTATTCTGAACACCGATCCAAAGTCTACAAACTTCAAAAAGGGAATTCTGGAATCGAAACTTTATGGGAATATTCTACAAATCGAGTCCAACTTCGTTCTACAAACCGTTCGAGATCCGAGAATTATTCCGGTAAATGATGAAGTTTAAGCGCTGGACGCACTCGGGACTTCCGCTAATTCCCCGGCGGTCGAAGTTTGGATCCGTTAAGTGATTGTGACCCATTGGACTTGCACTTTGTTACTCAATCTCGGATTATGTCTTGGGAATTTTGAGACGCCGCATATCTTGCGGAATTAAGATTTGGTGTTAAAACCGATCGTTAAATTTTGAGATAGACTTACTTTTCTGGCTTTAATTTAAACTATAAAATGTAATTTGTGTGCATAGATTCATATTCTATAATTAAAATAATATATTTCAGGACCAATTTTTCTCAAAATCATAAGAGTCTTCCTCAAATTAGATAGCTAGTAAGGCAGGCGCTGTAAAATACACAATTGATACACAAAATGTTTAATGGTGTAAATTGTAGACATTGAAATAGTTTTTTTCCTAAGTCTGTCATATCTCGAAGAAGGTTCAACGTTATCAAGTCAGTATTTTTTTAGAAAAATGAACATAGCTTACCCGTATAGGTATGTCCGTTTATATGTTCAAACATACGTTTGATTTTACATGAGCCACAGCTTCAGTTACTAAACCTGTTGATAACAATGTAATGTAACTTAGTCGTTACACAACTTAGTCTAATGGCTACAATTATCCGAACCTGGAGAAGTGGTCTATTGTTATCGGCGCGTTTACTGCCGGAGACTGCATTAGCGTGGTGTAATGAGGTGCCAACTTGTGTATTGCCAGACTAAAAGGCTTATAATGCCGGTTGATCCGGCCTGACCGCAGCCCATTAGGGCCCCATATTATATAGGGAGGCTGATCGAACTGACAGGCCGGCCTGACTCGTGCTCATACTGGAATGTGAATGGAATGCCTGTCAATACAAACGAAACAGTCAGCTTCCTCGTATATAGGGCCTTAACGTATCGATTGAATAGGGGCAATAATTAAATGCCCTCGACATTTTTGTCCACACTCCGGCGACGCGCACTGGCGTTGAAACTGAAGTTTGGTACAGTATTTTGAGAGAGAGAAAATGTGTTTTACCTGCATAATCGCACTAATATTATAAAGGCGAAAGTTTGTGAGTTTGTATGTTTGTTTAATAAAACTTTGAATGGAGTAATTTGATATACAGTAAAAAGTATGTATTAATCCAGGGTGATTACCATTTAACGAGAAGAGGCAAAGGGGTATAAAGATTTTTATATGGAGCCTGGCCGACCTACTGTCCACAATTGTGTTTTTCCGCGTTCACGAATTTTTTTCACATTTTTCATACGCGTTGTATGAAATGATGTGAAACCTCGCACATATTTCGTCCGCACCGTACGCGCCGCCTTTCGTGTACCAAGCGGTGCATTCGACGCGTACGGTGCTGATAAAATAGGTGCGATCAGCTGACAGGCTTGAAACGTGTGAACAGCCTTCATCTTAATATTAAATTATTAAATTAACTGTTTAATGGAATTTTAACCAATTGGAATGCGTTTTACGTAGAAATAATATTGCAAACAACCTATGCGAAGGTGGTTTGCCATATTTAAATGGCACAAAAATATTATACTAACAAACCCGCATCGAAACCATATTATAGAAACTTTATTATTGTAAAATTATTTAGCGAAACCATCCTTCAGTTGCGACCACAAAACCAACAACACTACTGTGTTCCAAAAACGTAAAAACTCTAAACCGTCCGAACCAATTTATTTACACCAAACAAAGATATTTTAGAGCACACATTTATATTTTTGCTGGAACATTTTTAACTGTAAGTGGTCGGTGCGATTGCGGCTAATTTATGTACATAATTTGGCGGGGACTGCCGCATGTTTTGTTCCCCTAATTAATTGCTGGCGCCCAACAAATCGCCCGACAGGACCTGAGATTTTAATACATAGAGTACATTTTGTTAGTGAAACTTCTGTTTGTGGTTTATTGTATGTTGTGAGTTGCAGTTTTAATTTATTATTGTGAGTTCAAATTTAATCTGAATATCAAATATTATCATCTCGATAGTTAAAATTATCTAAGTTTGAAAATGTTTTGAATTTACTTATGTTGAATAAAAACTATATTGCTTGATAATTTTAGTATCTACATTAATAATGTGAAAACACATTACGTATTTCATAAGGATAATAATAATTTTATAATATCTTTAACCATCTCAAGTTTGTTCGAAGATAATCACGATAAAAACATAAAATCTAAGAGCTTTGAGAGCATAATAAAAACGGATTATTAAAAATATTTCAAGCTCGAGTCGTTCTGCTTCGGATCCTCGACTATTAAGTGTCACATTAACTCGGTTTTTAGTACAAAATAAAATGGACCGAGCATATTTCAACTTAATGGCTGTATTAAGATGCTAACTTTCAGGCTAAATTCTGATCTGCAATAATATAATGGAGTCGGACCCTATCTACGCATTAAGATGACGTCAATATCAGGGCCCCAGTAGGGCCAACGACGTGATATGGATCAACTGCAAGACACGAGAACACTGCGGTTAACCTGATTTCTAAGCATCTTAGTTTGATTGTTCCTAAGCATAATATAATATGCAAAAAGTGCTGTTAAGGCTAATAATAATTAGTGTCGCCATAAAGACCATCGGTGTCGACACCGACCCAAGCATTTCATACATCTCAGGCCCTGCGAGAGCAAGTGCGTTTGGCGTAAGACTAAAATGAGCCTATAAGAGCTCATCCTTACTTGCGAAATGATGGGACTAAATTCTAAAAATGAATTTTATGATGCCTCCTCTTTGTATTAGGGCAGTAATATCAGGCCCGTTTCGAGCAATAATTTCTTTAATTGCGGACTCAAGCACTTCGCTGTTATTTATCAATTATATAGATCGGTTTATGACATCGAGGGGGAAATTATCGTTCACCTAATTTTTATTTCCTTTGGACCAATTTAATGCTTCCTTGAAAGAAATTTATTGATGAAATTATAAAATGTTGCATTCATAAACTGTGTATTAAAACATTTCAATATGTTGAAAAATCTTATTTTTTTCTATACTTAACTAATTTTTTTTGTTACCTTCCAATTGATGAAAATGATGAAATTTGGCATAGACATGGAGTACATCTCAGGGAAGGTTATGAGTTTTAAAATACTCGAAATGTTTGACTATAAACGTTCATCAACCACATCACAGCTAATATAAATCAAATGAATCAAATTTAAATATGTGAGTCGATAAACGGCGCCTACGTGCCTCGAATGTTTCATCGCTACTTGAAAACATATAATTGGAACTCGCCACGGCAACGCCGCACCGCGCCGCAAAACTTGTCTCATTTCTATCGATAAAGTTTATAATTTACATGGCTTCATGAGTAGTTTCTATTTCTTTAATTAACGTTATATAGAAGTTGTTGTTAAACCCGCAACATAAAATATATTAATTAACTGGCTTTCAAAATGTTTACATCAGAGAGAGGTAGACATACAAAAGGTACTCGCGTATTTTTACTCGACTGCGCCAGCAGGAGGGTAAGATTTTTCTAAAGTAGTAATACTAGATGACGCCCGCAACTCCGATGCACCAAAATTAAAGTTTTCCGGAATAAAAAGTACTTTTTCCGGAGAAAGTATCTCCATACCAAATTTTAGCAAAATCGATTTAGTTGTTTTCGCGTGAAGAGGTTACAGCAGAAACATTTTCGCATATAACATGTTTATGGATGGGTGTATACTGTATAGTGTATACTGTATGTATTAATTAAAGTTTGGCATACTCTGCAGTGTGCACCCTATGACTTGATTGCTTTGCTTGATGGCTTTTAGCTTGAGACTATACAGTATACAGTTGCGTATCCGCACACAATATCGGGCCGTGTGTCTCCGGTATAGACAAGTGTAGGCAGCCGTTAGCATCAACTGATGGTACATTAGCATACGCCCCATATACGCGACGGCGAGACGGTGTTAACGCCACTCAATATTGTTTGTGATCATACATAATTTCCTGCTAGAATATGGACGTATAATTTTCAAGTAATACGATCGAAGACAGAGTGCGAATAACTAGAGTGTTCCTACACTGTTCCTATAATACTATGCTAAATTTGTACTTTATTATACTAATATTATAAAGCGGAAGAGTTTGTTTGTTTGTTTGAACGCTCTAATCTCAGGAACTACTAGTCCGATTTGCAAAATTCTTTCAATGTTAGATAGCTCATTTGTGAGGTAGGCTATAGGCTATACTTTATTACGCTAAGACTAATAGGAGCGAAGAAATAGGGAAAAATGTGGAAAAAATGGCAATTATTGTTTTGTCATATAATTTACTTCTAGTAAAAACTGTTCGCGCCCTTAGCGCAAACAACAGCGCGACTGTGTTTTAGCGGGCCCTGGCGAGGCGCGCGGGGCGCGGCTTGCGGACCCCCTTCACCTCACGCTGCGCGGGCGCAGCTACCACTCATCTTCGGGCCGACTCGACAGCTAGTCGTACTTAATAATTTATCACCTTTTATTGACAATAGTAATATCATTCGTGTAGGCGGAAGGCTTAACAATTCACCTTATGATTACAATGTTAAGCATCCGATATTATTATGTAGTAAGCATAAACTTACAAAGTTAATATTTGAATCACAGCATGTAAGCCTATTGCATGCTGGTCCACAATTACTTTTGGCAAATATTTGTCAAAATTATTGGCCTATGGGGGGCAGAAACTTCTATCTTCTTCTAATCTATAGTTCATAAATGTTTAAAATGTTTTAGGTATAGAGCCGAAAATTTACAACCAGTAATGGGACAGCATCCTGCCGTTCCCTTCTACATTGTTTCCCTTTCCCTTTCTACATTGTTCAGTAGATTATGCGGGCCCAGCACTGATAGCTGACCGGAAGGGTCGAGGATGCAAGCTAACAAAGTCTTACTTGTGTATCATCGTCTGTCTCGCTACGAAAGCCGTGCATTTGGAGCTCGTCACGGAGCTCACCAAACAGGCTTATATCGCTGCGCTAAATAGATTTATCGCCCGCCGCGGTAAGCCGCGCAGTATTCTGTCCGACAACGGCACAAACTTTGTCGGCGCTGCTAATGAGCTTTCTTCTTTCTTGCAGGAACCTGATATTCCTTCTGAGTTCGCCAACGAAGGTATAGAATTTTCCTTTGTACCTCCTTATACTCCGCACTTCAATGGCATCGCCGAGGCTGCTGTCAAATCGACAAAGTACCATTTAAAACGATTGCTACAGCAAACGCACTTTACTTATGAGGAGCTAGCCACATGTTTAACCCAAATAGAGGCAGTCTTAAATTCCCGTCTCCTCACTCCTCTCTCGTCAGACTTTCATGATTTTACCGTCTTTACCCCCGCTCACTTCCTCATCGGACGCTCGCTCACATCTGTGCCTCAAGCACGGGCCCCAGATGGAACCATTACAACCCTTCAGCGTTACCAGCGAGTGGCCCGCATAAAGGATCATTTTTGGACTCGTTTCCAATTAGAGTATATTTCTACATTACAGAAAAGACCAAGTGGCACACTTCCCATGGTGCCATATCAGTGGGCACGCTCGTGCTCATCAGGGACAAGGATGTCCCACCTCTCTGCTGGCACTTGGGCAGAGTCGTCCACCTGCATCCCGGCGCCGACGGTGTCTCCAGGGTGGCTGACATCAATACCCGGTAGGGTATCATCAGGAGGGCCTTCAACGCCATCTGCCCTCTTTCTATTGAAGACACTTCAAGGCGGGGAGCATGTTCGCGCCCTTAGCGCAAGCAACAGCGCGACTGTGTTCGCGGCCTTAGCGGGCCCTGGCGGGGCGCCCTTCACCTCACGCTACCACTCATCATCGGGCCGACTCGACAGCTAGTCGTTACCAGTTGCTTAAACCTTTGTAGAAATTCATAATATACACGTAATATACAGTCCGCTCTTTTATTAGAAGATTCCCACGTAATCAAAACCTTTGCTCCCTTATTTAATAATAAAAAAAAACCTATTATCCGGCCTAACGAATGTACATGAAAAAAACTCATTAAAATCCGTTGAGCCGTTTTGGAGGAGTTCGCGCGCAGAAACTCTTTGACACGAAAATTTTATATATTAGATTTTCTAATTCTCTATATTAAATAAATACCTAGATGCCTGCATAAATCTTTTTGGTTTAGGTATTAAATACACAACAATCATCACAAAATTGAGATAGTTCAAAACAGCAATTTTCACAAACACAATTAAGCATTTCTCAAGAAAGAGGTTCCAACAAAGTCCTTGTAAACAAATGGGTGTTGTTAAAAATTAATCTGCCAGGGAACAATTAAAGGGGTAGTCTGGTGTAATGAGAATGTCCTGCTGCGTCAAGACCTGGGACTACCAGCAGCTTGTGATTAAGTGGTTTCATTTGGGTGCGCAAATTGTAATTATGTTTGGGAAAATATATTTTTGTCTCTATCTTGACTTCTTTTTGAGAATGGTGATTGATGTGGCATGAATCCATACTAATACTATAAATACAAAAGTGTGTATGTCTGCCTGTCTATCTGTTTGTCTGTCTGTCTGTCTGTAACCTCTTCACGCCCAAACCGCTGAATCGATTTAGCTGAGTATGGAGATACTTTGAGTCTCAGGAAAGGACATAGAATACTTTTTATCCCGGAAAATGTACGGTTCCTGCGCGATAAACAAATTTTGGCGGTCGTCTAGTGTTACGATTTTCTGTACTTTTTTTTCGTATTTCGTAAAACAACAAAAACTCATAATACTTATACATAATCATGCGCAATTGTAAATAATTATGTATTGTATTTTATAAAATACATAATTTACAATTCCTACAGTTTATTTAGTCTTAACCTTAAGAGGATACACCAGGGGCTAGGGAAATGAAAAAAAAAGTACGTGTAATATCTATAGCTGTCTCCCTTACCTCAAGCCTATACCGCAGAATGCGATAGAGACAACTGCAGAAAATCAGCGATTCGTTGTCCCCTGATTCCTTCTCCAAAACTTAACCGATTTAAGTACTTTTTAACCCCCGACAAAAAAGAGGGGTATTATAAGTTTAACGTGTCTGTCTGTCGGTCTGTCTGTCTGCCTGTCTGTCTGTCTGTGGCATCGTAGCATCCAAACGGGTGGACCGATTTTGATCTAGTTTTTTTTTTGTTTGAAAGCTGATATGATGGAGAGTGTTCTTAGCTATAGTTTATCATCATCAGCCTGCTCATTGCTGAAATATCACGGTTTATCTGGTTCGTGATAGGCCGATTAGCAACTTCCAGTCGTTTGAGGGGTTTTATATTTTGCATTCTGGTTCATGACACTTATGAATATATTATGTAACACATTATAAGAAAGTTGACCTGGTGCTGCAGCATCACCTGGTAATCAATAGGATACCCAACTCCTCACCAATTTAGAGCAGAGGTTTCGTGTTTGGGCTCATTTTACTTTGGGGGTACCGCTAATGGTTTAAGGGTCAGTTCACAGCGACCCGAATCGAGAGAATCAGTGACTTGGCGATACAAAATGCAAAAGTCGCTGTTGTCTACTTGGCGGTCCCCCGAGACACCGTGACAACATTTATGGACTAAAATATTACTTTACTCTTAGGAATTATTTAAACTTAAAGTCAGTAAATATTATTTCATTACTTTTTTAAGTTTTTTTGGCGGGGGATTTTTCAAATTTCTTAATTTAATTTTTTTCATCAAAGATTAAAGAAAGGCTTGAGCTGTGTTCCTATATATATATATTTTTTTTTGTATAATCTAGCCAAATCTGTTTTCTGGATGTTTGAACACAGTTTTTGAACGTTCATATCTTATTTAATAATTATTATTATTATTATTATTATTATCAGCCTACAGTGTCCCACAAATTTAATAATTTAATTTAATAATTAAATTATGAAAAAAAGAAAACATAAGGACATTGTATTAGTGGCCGTAGATATTCAGGAAAAAAATTATAACTCTACTAGCATTATCCAGGGAGGAAACAGGGGAAAACGTTTGTATGGAAAAACGGCAGTGTGGACTCCTCTTAAGGTGTACGAGTAATGTTACCGGTTGCCTTAACTCTACAATTTATTCTTATTCTACAATTTTAGGAACCAAAAGTGCTAAACGTTTGATAAAGGTACGCGTATAAATTAAAAGAATGTTATATTTATAAAATCAGTTTATATAGTAATATATAATCAGTAGGCTGGGTTTTTCCAAAACATCTAAGAAGATGTTTTGGAAAAACCCAGATGAGATATATAAGAAGAAGTCTTCTTATATATAAAATTCTCGTGTCACAATGTTAGGCCGCGTACTCCTCCGAAACGGCTTTACTGATTTTAACCAAATTTTATTTGCATATTCAGTGGGTCTTAGAATCGGCTACTGGGTACTTATTATATCGATAAGTGCATATTTTGTTGAATAAATAATAGTAAATTATTACAACTCGAGACTGACGGCGACCATTGTTTGTGCGACGGGATAGCGATAGACGTTGTCATGGTGACATACATATTTAGTCATCATTCAATAAAATAATACGGGCGAAATACTTCATATGGCAAAGAAACGTTTGTCGGGACAGCGAGTAACTTCCTATGAATCAATTTCGTTGATAGTACAATAATTACCAAACACTTAAGGCAGTCTACTGCCTAAAGTACTGCCAATAAACAGACAGAGTAAACAGGCGATAATGAACACTGGAGTTTCTATTAACTTTTTGTAGTCGGGGAGCCGACCGCCAATTTCCGGGCTCGTTACGGCGCGGAAGTGTATAATAGTGTAAGAGCCCACACTTAATTACTCGCACCGCCCGTCATTTGTAACGGCCGGCTCCTTGACTTATGAAATTCCACCGAAATTTCGCTCAAATTGTGTTACGCTTTTGAAAATAAGCGGTTTCATATTATACTGCTGTATATTAGAGCTAAATTAATTAGCATTATATTTTTAGCAGCATATAACGTAACGATACAAGGTTTATGGTTGTCTTTGTCTGGCATAGTGAAAAGTCACAATGACGAACCAAGACAGAGGTCTTAAATAGTTTTACGATACATAAATATTTTTATTAGTATAGCGACTGTAATTTTATTGATTTATACATAATATTTTAAGTTTGTTCGAGCATATTATATTTATATATATTTAAGCTATTGCAAAGCTTTTGTCACGGGCTTAGAGCGCGGCGACTGAATCAAGAAATTCCGTAACGAAAATAAACCTAACACATCGTCTAACGTCGTTTCAGTTCGGCAGATTTCGGCACGGTATTTGTGTGCGTGCGACTAGACGTATGCGTGTACACTATACAACATGACTGGTGAGACATTTTCAATACTCGACGATATGATATTAGGCTATTATATTAAAAAGTATATATCAAGATGGCGGCCGGGGGACAAAAGTGGCGACCCCAAATACTTGAGGTTAAGCTTCTATTGACCCCCTCCCCCCCCCCCAACATATTCCAAAAATAAAATTGCGCCCTCTAATAAATGCAAAGCAAATGTAACATTTCAATGGACTATTACCCAACGCAAGGACACCGTGCGCGGGAACGGTGTTTCTTTGATGGCGCACGCCGCCGCGCCGGCCGCATAGTATGCCTACTTGCCTAGCCGCGAAATTCACTCAGGATCCATGATTCATTTATTTAAAGGGAAATTTGGCAAAAAATTAAGTACCTAATTTTATTACATAATTATAATGAGAATCGAGTACCGAATACACTCAATGTCTCACCAGTCATGCAGTATATTGCTATGCGATAGCCTTAGGCAGTCCCCGAGTGCGACACGTGTTATTGTTGAATTTTTGATCTGGGGGCACGGGAGTGCCCCCGCCAAGATTTTTTTACGTGGGAGAGCCATGCTTCGGCACGAATGGGCCGGCTCGACCGGAGAAATACCACGTTCTCACAGAAAACCGGCGTGAAACAGCGCTTGCGCTGTGTTTCGCCGAGTGAGTGAGTTTACCGGAGGCCCAATCCCCTACCTTATTTCCTTCCCTACCCTCCCCTATTCCCTTCCCTTCCCATCCCTACCCTCCCCTATTACCCTATTCCCTTTTAAAAGGCCGGCAACGCACCTGCAGCTCTTCTGATGCTGCGAGTGTCCATGGGCGACGGAAGTTGCTTTCCATCAGGTGACCCGTTTGCTCGTTTGCCCCCTTATTTCATAAAAAAAAAAGATGAGCCAAGCGAAGCGCGCAAGGGCACTACCTACCTTTTCTCGAAACGTTTTGTCGTATTTTGAACCCTCGTAACTTTGGTTTGGATAATTCCAAATAGTTGAAATTTTGAAGATATGTTGTGTAGTAAAATTATTAGTTAATATGAGTAAAATTATTAAATGCGCAAAGTTTGAATATTGTGACTATTATACTTTACATTTTATAGGTGTCCAAAAACCCACATTTTTGGCACTGACTCACCGATCATCGAAATTGTTAGGGTACTTCCTGAAGTCTGAGAAAGCTGAAATTTGGTATGTAACCTACTATTAGTACAGAAACAACAAAAAAAAATATCAAACCTGACCTATCCCATCCCCTTGATATAGAGGGGGGATGTTAGTATGAGATATAAGTTAATATGTTTACTGTGTGCCAAATAAAAGCCATGTGAGACCACAGACTCACAGAAAACCGACGTCAAACAGCGCTCTCATAGAAAACCGGTGTAAAACAGCGCTTGCGCTGTGTTTCTTCTAGCGAGTTAAGCGGAGACCGGAAGCCCCACTGCACTATACCTTATTCCCTATCCCTGTTCTCTTCTGCTTATTCCCTTAGCCTATTCCTTCATAAAAAGGGCGAAAACGCACTTGCAACTCTTCTGATGTTACAGTGTCCATGGACCGCATGGACGACGGCAGTTGCTTTCCGTCAGGTGGTCTGTCTGCTTGTTTGTCCCCCAATTTTACAAAAAAGGGAAAGAGAACTTTTCTAAAAGGCCAGCAACTCGGCGACGATAGTTACTTTCCATCAGGTGACCTGTTGCTCGTTTGTCCCCTAATTTTATATAACCGATCCTGACAAGACACTTGCAACTTTTCTAATATTGCGAGTGTACATCCTCGTTTGCACCTTAAGGCTGCCTTCACATTAAGTCGCAAGTAGCGCGGCTGTCGCGCGGCTGCCGCACGTCTCGCGACTTAATGTGAAGGCAGTCTAATTTCATAAAAACGCATGTGGTAATTTTTATTAAGTACAGAATAATTCTGTAACTTTTTATATATAATATTATATTATAATAATTATTATATTATGTTCCTTATATTCATAATTACTCCACTTTGAAATGAAAATGAAATGAAAATATACTTTATTGTGCACAATCACATATTTTACAATACCACACACATAAAATAAAAAACACATAAAATTATGAGAGTACACAAAGGCGGCCTTATTACTAAATAGCAATTTCTTCCAGACAATTTTTGAAAGAAAGGAACAAATTGCTGGAGAAA
Organism: Aricia agestis; assembly: GCF_905147365.1. Lineage (NCBI taxonomy): Eukaryota > Metazoa > Arthropoda > Insecta > Lepidoptera > Lycaenidae > Aricia > Aricia agestis. Next base: position 20,965,884 of record NC_056410.1, on the reverse strand, counting down.
GGGTGTTGTGCTTAAAGTATAACTACTTATAATAAAAAATAAAACATTCATTTTGTTTGAACTTAATATAATATAATATTACTTTTCTGTTGTACTTAATAACTTTTATTTTAAAATGGCCAGGCTACCGGTTTTGACTAATGAGTAGAGTTTTAGATTCTTCTCGTGCGACTGACACATTATATTATTATCAAATATTTTACCGCGCTTAAGTGTAAAATTAAGGTTTTTAGATTTAGGGATGAGTATGTAATGTTAGAAACTTGGCTCTACATGAGATCTCACTACTTTTCGACACCACGAACTATATGTTCTCATCTTGGCAAAATTTTTACATGAAAATGTTTTTGGTGGGATACAGTTTTCATATTTAATTTCATTTCTATTTTATTTGACTATTCATATGAGAAATTTCATTTCAATAAAACTATATTAAACGTGGCAAGCATTTAATATTGCGAATTCTGTGCTCTGTGTAATGTACAAAATGAGTTTCACATGTCCAAATATGAATTCTAACAACTAAACTCATCTAAACTCCGACGTTTCGATGAAACTAATAAATCGTTTTGTATAAAGCATGACATTGTAAACAATACAGATTTAGTATCAGCAATCAACGGATGAAACTTGGAGCTGCTTATAAGTTATTGTAAACAATCTGTGTTAGTTTTATTACTACTTAGTTTTAAAATTACAATTGAAGATGTGAGTGGACGTTTTTGCATAAATGGAGGCTTTAGGATCGGATTATATGCAACATAAAAAGCTTGTTATATGCATGCAAATATGCATGAACAATGCTTGAAATATGCACGAAAATTATCAGAATATGCAAAATAAATGACACATTTTAGGAATTCCCAAAATTAGGTACGGGAACATTATAATATAATGATTTATGACATCAAAATTATTTAAAATGTCTGTAAGCGTAAGAAAATAATATATTGTCAGTGGTAAGATTACACAATCTTACCACTGACAATTTATAAAAATAATAAAAATAAAATTGTCAGTGGTAAGATTGTGTCTACAATCATTTAAAATATTTTTGTAAATTAGAAAAGGTTCGAATCCACTGAGATAACTGGTCAAAATTTGAACTTGGGTGATTTTATGTTAGCTCTAAACAGTTTCTGGCAAAAGTTCTGCCGTCGCAGTTGGCGAGCTTGACGTTCTTGTCTCTTTCATTTTATTATCGTAACTGTAAAACATTAAAAAAAACCACAGCCGAACATAATATAACCTCCTCCTTTTTGAAAGTCGGTTAAAAAAACGCGCATGGCTACTGACTACATTCGAAATGCAGTAAAGAGTCACAACTTATTAATCAATAGCCCGTATGTTTTTTAACTGTTATGGGTCACATTTTGGAATGCAGGATGAGTGAAAAATGTTGTAAATGTACCGATAATATGCATCATAACTATATCTTAGGTATAAAATGCAATTACCGCTGAGAATGGCTAAAATATGCATTTGCCTATGCGAATATGCAAGTGCATATTATAATCCGGTCTTTAGACTTATCACCTTCATCTACTCACGTTTTCAATTGGGCTCTGGTAACAGAATATAATTTAAACATAAACTGTCACATAAAAAAAAATCACAGACATAATCCATACTAATATTATAAATGCGAAAGTGTGCCTGTCCGTCTGTCTGTCTGTCTGTCTGTCTGTCCGTCCGTCTGTCCGTCTGTCTGTCTGTCTGTCTGTTACCTATTCACGCCCAAACCGCCGAACCGATTTTGCTGAAATTTGCATACAGATATTTTGAGTCCTGGGAAAGTACATAGGATAGTTTTTATTTCGGAAAAATGTACGGTTCCAGCGATAAACGAATTTTGGTGCAAGGGAGTTGCGGGCGTCATCTAGTATTAAATATCATTAAAAACTGTGTCTTTAGCCTTGTAGCAAACCGTCGTGTGTAACTCGAGACACCAATCGATTGATATCTTATTTAGCAAATTAAAAAAATATTTTTAGAACACAATACCATGAAATGTAGTAAAGCTCGCTTAGAAAAATGTAAGTATATTTCGTACATTTTATTCGGGTACAGCGTTATCTTGGGATATGTATCATACACACAACTCCAAGTGGGTCGAATTAATGTGCGGAAAACTGTAACAGATCAGAGCTTACGATGCAAAAGCTCTTGGCAAAGCTCACGAAAAAGTTCGCCTCTCCAAGCTCACATGGACTTTTATTGATAGTTCGATTGGCGGAACTTTCGCAATTAGTTTGTTGGTATGTTTGTACTGGGCGTGACTTCATTTTATGTTTACTAATTTTAGGCTCAAATAATAATACTCCCCACACCGGTTTCGGTGACGGTGGCCGGTTTCATTGAAACCAGACCAGGTACGCAGGAGTGATTTTATAGTGCCCAAGTGTGTGCGCAGTACACAAGAGCACTCTCTATTCCTTTACTCTCATAACCCAGTGGGACGGAAGACCGACACGACTGGCGAGAGATCAGGCGCAGGACCGACTTTTTACATGCCCATCCGACGCATGGATCATCTTACTTGTCAGACAATCAGGTGATCAGCCTGCATTGTCCTAACCAAACTTGGAAATGACATGTTTCCAACGCGGGATTCGAACCCACGACCTCCGGAGTCGAGAGCGACGCTCTAACCACTAGACCACGGAGGCGTTAGGCTCAAATACAATATATAAGACTGGAACAAGTTACTGTTACTTGACCGCTCGGTAATATTAAAAGTTGTTTTTTACTATACACAATACACATAATATTATCTACCTTCACATAACTTATAAGCCTACAAAATTTAGACAGACTCCAGACCACATCATTAGCATACATCTGGTAACCATCACCGAATATATTCCATGTTCTGCAAGCGCCTGCAATTTCCCAGGTCAGTCGTAACTGTCCCCCTCCCCTCAGCCCCCTGTCCCCCCTAGGTCTTAATAACTAAGAACATGGCGATAAATTCTCTCGTGCTGGCTGGGGATTGTAATAAAACAGTTATGCTAATGTGAGGATATTGGACGGATTATTTAGATGTCCGGAAATAGTGTTGAGGGCGCTGGCAATTGAAAGGCGAATCTGAATCTCATTGCTTTTTATTAGGGCTCGATTCTGATTGGTTTGATTGGCTGTGTAGCCGTGTCAGAAAGGTGAGTATACGAATTGAACCCATAAGGCCATAACCCAGCAATAACGTGTGATTATTTAGAGAAAAAACTATTGTTGCAGTGTGGGCAGAGGCTCCCAGTTCCAAAGCTTACTATATTATTGATTCACAGAAATTGATATAAATGGAATGGAATATCGAATATATTATGTCATGTTGTATCACATAATATATTTTCCACATCATACTTACAACTAAATGCGAAGCCAAAAACTGTTATATTGTATCACATTAAAACTTCAATGATCATCATAAAAGTTGAGTACAACTTAAGACGGCACGTTACGCGGTGAAATTTTCAATTTTACCTGAGTGTGGCTGGCAGGGGTCCAGCCAAGTTGAACAGCCGCTTAACCCCAACTTTGTCTTTGAATATCTCGAGTATTGGACATGGGGTACGGGGTAACGCGATCGCAAGAGAGAGTATAGGTTTTATTGCATATTTTGAATGTAAGACATTTTTATTGATTATTGCTTAATATGAATGATAGAAAACTGAATACTTCCTGCTGCTCCCCCTATTTTCTTTTGATTAATTTAGTTGCAGGGGAGCTTTAACATGTCCCTTGGGCACCCTGAGATCATATCAAAGGGTTTTCTTGGTTGGATAGTGGATACCACTGTCGATCCTGGTGACACAGGAGAAACATCGGTGGGAATGTGTGGTGGGCCCAAGCCCGATTTAAAAAAATGTGATTTATGGATTTTTTTAAATCGGGAAAACGTTTTAAGAAGTGCCAAAAAATGTTTATAACATAAACGTAGTAGTATCTTGTATAAAATCTTGCGATAAGTTAAGTCTATTCCCCTGTTAATCTACCTAAATTCCATTGAAATAAGAGCTAAAAAATCTACTCGACACGATATCGCATGTGATCTTGGCCCTTTTATCAGTGGCGCTCACTTGATTACATTGTGTTTCTTGGGGAGGCTGATATTGTTCCGTAACATTACAACTTGGAACTTTAACTCGTTACAAGTTTTTATAGAAGATACATGGAGAGTTTGAATAACGCTCTTGATAACTTTTAATAGACAGGGATTTAACTCAATACTACTTTTATTGTTTACGAGCTTTTGCCCGCGGCTTCGCTCGCGTTAATAACTATTATTTTATACAAACTTTCATCCCCTATTTTAACTCCTTAGGGGTAGAATTGATCAAACTCCTTTCTTAGCGGATGCCTGCATGCCAAATTTCAGCCCGATCCGTCCAGTGGTTTGGGCTGTGCGTTGATAGATCACCATGTCAGTCAGTCACCTTTGAGTTTTATATATTTACTAGCTGTTGCCCGCGACTTCGTCCGCGTGGACTTTATAGTTGTTCCCGTACATCGATTGAGTCGTTTACGCGCAAATCAAAAAAGTATATTGTGTGGGAATCGCACATTTTTCCACGACTAAAAACATTCCTTGTCCCAGATTCAAATTAGTATCTCCAATCTCCATGCTAAATTTCATCAAAATAGATTAAATAGTTTAGGCGAGAATTATAAAAGTTTATTGTGCGGGTACCGTATATTTACCGGGACAAAAAGTATCCCTTGTCCTTTCCCGAGACTGAAAGTATTACCAAACCAAATTTCAGCAAAATGGGTCCAGTCGTTTACGCGTGATGTCGTGACCACGCGAAAAATAACGTTCCGCGCAGCATCGCCCGCGTAAATTAGATATTTCACAGACAAATCAGTCCACAAAAAATAGCCTATGATCCTTCACGTGGTCTACTTCTTATCTGTGCCAAATGACAGAAAAATTGCTCCAGTAGTTCGTGAGATAAGCCCTTTCAAATAATTTACTCCATTTTTTTTCCACATTTTCCTCTATTTCTTTGCTCCTATTAGTCTTAGCGTGATAAAATATAGCCTATAGCCTTTCTCGGTAAATGGGCTATCTAACGCTGAAAGAATTTTTCAAATCAGACCAGTAGTTTTTGAGATTAGCGCGTTCAAATAAGCCATCCATACTAATATTATAAATGCGAAAGTGTGTCTGTCTGTCTTTTACCTCTTCACGCCCAAACCGCTGAACCGATTTGGCTGAAATTTGGCATGAAGATACTTTGAGTCCCGGGAAAGGACATAGGATACTCTTTGTCCCAGGAAAATGCACGGTTCCCGCGCGATAAACGAGATTTGGCGCAACGGTGTTGCGGGCGTCATCTAGTTTCAAATAATTTCCCCCGTTTTTTCCACACTTTCCTCTATTTCTTTTCTCCTATTAATCTTAGTGCAATAAAATATAGCCTATAGCCTTCCTCGATAAATAGGCTATCTAAGACGGGGATTAAGAGGAGTCCACACCACCCTTTTTTCCATACAAACGTTGTCCCCTGTTTCCTCCCTGGATAATGCTAGTAGAGTTATAATTTTTTTCCTGAATATCTACGGCCACTAATACAATGTCCCTATGTTTTCTTTTTTTTCATAATTTAATTATTAAATAAGATATGAACGTTCAAAAACCCAAAAAATGGCCAGATTTTCCGCTGTGTTCAAACGTCCAGAAAACAGATTTGCCTAGATTATACAAAAAAAAGCAAAACATAGGAACACAGCTCAAGCCTTTTTTTAATCTTTAATGAAAAAAGTACTTAAATCGGTTAAGTTTTGGAGAAGGAATCAGGGGACAACGAATCGTTGATTTTCTGGATTTTCTGCAGTTGTCTCTATTGCGTTTTGCGGTATAGGCTTGGGGTAAGGGAGACAGCTATAGATATTACACGTACTTTTTTTTCATTTCTCTAGCCCCTGGTGTATCCTCTTAATCTCAATCCAAAACGATAACCTTGCACACAACCAAAGACCAAGCGTATACGCATCGCAATAAGATTCATTTTAGCTTAGCATAAAACTCCAGTTACTCGGGCGGATCTTCTCTATTTTTCATGTTTTTTTAAAATATCTTTGGAAATAAACATTAAGAAACAAAATTGTTCGGTTAAGGGCATTTTAATATAGATTTACTAATAATTTATTCAAATAAAATGTATAATTATCCTAGTTAACACTTATATTTCGATGAAATAGATTTTTATCGGAGGTGAGTTTGTAAATTAATTACTGCCAAAGTATTACGTTTTATTAAAATGTTTATGGTTTAAGGTATTTTCAATATAGCTGTTGCCCGCGACTTCATCTGCGTTAACATAGTATAATAACAAAGATGGATAGTTTTCTCCTTTTTGTTTTTGTGGTTCCTTATACAAAGGGTAAAAACGGACCCTATTTAAGCAAACGTCAAACGCAAACGTCAATAAACTTTCATGTTTCTAACTCAAGAAATGACGGACTTTCATTGAAACTTTCAACTCCAATTTCACCCCCTTGGGGGTAGAATTTCTAAAAACGCTTAAATACCTATCCATTCATTTTTAATCAGCAGTCCAAAAATAAACTTTCATGTTTCTAACTTAAGAAATTACGGACTTTCATTTAAACTTTCAACCCCTATTTCACCCCCTTGGGGGTAGAATTTTCAAAATTCCTTCCTTAGTGGGTGTTTACTTAAAAAAACTCACCAAATTTCGTGGCTGTAACTTTTACAGTTTTTGCTCAGAGATGATGAATCAGTCAGCCAGTCAGTCAGGACATGTTATTTTATAAGTATAGATAGATATAGATAAGAGAAGGCCACGCTTAAAATGCGACTTCTTCAACATATAAAATTGGCAGATAATTAAAAATATTGACACGTTAACTTCACGATGCACCATAATATTATGTCTCTATTATTTTTGCTATATATTTATATTTCAATATTTAATATTTAATAGAGCTATATCAAATAACTTTCAATGAAACTACCCTTATCTACTCTTATTTAGAGTCTTCCCTATTCAGTAATTTACTCATCGTGCTTCTATCAACAAACGACATTGTATCTGAAGTTCTGTCGCGATTCGATTAATCTAACTTTATTAACCTGAGCACGTTCGTTATCGAATCACTTTCGTTCGCCAGTTCTTTCCACGGCGCGCGGCGGCAAATGAGAAAACTTTTGATCGGTATGTTCCATAGTTTGTGTTAACTATTAATTAATATACGGGTGTCTTCATTATTATTGGTAGCGTGATCTTCTGTAATACTTTTGTCTATAATATTGGCAAGCGCCTTGAGAGATCCTGTCAGCGAGCTCACCAGCTTATAGTATACCACGATGACATTTTGCCGGTTAGATGTAAACAAAAAAGTGAGAATAGTGAACTGCGTAGCGCTTATGTTCAGCGGCTGCCAATCACTTTTGTGGGAACGGCCTGGAAATCGAACTGACATCCGAAGTAACAGAACTTGGCTCCCGGTGCACGGATATATCACGCGGGACGCGCTACTAAATCTGTTCGAGATATAGGAATCGGTTAAGCGGGCTCCTGATTATTACGACTGTTTCAGAGTTGATTTATACTTTCAGCGTAAGTAAATCTGTCAATTTTAATAATTATAACCACACATAAATTTTATAGAAGCTTTAAATTTCCAAGGCCTCTTATAATAATTACTAAAATATCCAACTATACAGTAACTTTTCGGAAACAAAGGTTCTGTAATTACATTTCGAACTTAATCGAAGGATTTAAATAGTTCCAATTGAATTTGAGTTCAGAATTTTGTTAACAGAACAATATAATAGAATAATTTCAAATAAGCCCTTTCATATAAATATACATATAAAATAACCTCCTTTGCGTTAATAATTCAGTACTTTACTTTAATTCTTTATTGTATTTTTTTACAATAATAATATAAAATTATTGTAAAAAAATGATATAATATTATGTAAAATGCTTATAAAATAATTGAAAAGTTCTAAACAGACAAACCATCGTGTGGTTAAAATAACATTGTCTGTTTAAAACTTTTCATATTTTATGTTTAACTCTGTTCTTTAATTATTTTATAAGCATTTTACACAATATCTTAATTGAACTATATCTAATTATGATAATAATTTACATTAACCCTCGAGTACAAGACTTACCAGTTCTATTTTTTTAAACCCTATTATTAGATTCAATTCGTACGAGCTTCTGCAGAAAATACAGAGAGAAAATACCCGTTTTATAAGAAAGTGTCTTTAATTGAAGTAATAAAAGCGGCGGGAATGTATATTTGTTTTGTTTGTGGATTAGCGCGATCATGCATAAGCGACGGAATGAATTGGAAAGGCATTCGAGTCAGACACAGCTGAAAATAAAATACAGAAGTTAGTCGGAGCTGTTTTATTGAAATATTGGAGAAAGATTTTACACTTATGTGCATTATTTGATACATTATTTTGTAAGAGTTCTGTAGTTTGACATTTTAATTTTTTTATTTCCAATTGTACTTGTAGTAAATAGTTCAACTTTTATGAAACTTTTTGGTATTGTTCTTATTGACATAGCTACCCATAATTGAAGTAATTAAATTAGCACAAGATCGAAAAAAAATAACTTTCTGACCGCCAAACTTATCATATTTTGATGATGATGATGTTTTCTAGACCAACAAACTCCCAACTCCAACTCTTCCAGACCACCGCATCGGAGCGTACACGAAAGGTAACAAACAAAACCACTCCGCAGTTAACAAAGAGCGCAAGAAATTGACAAAGTACATTCATAAGTCAGCCATTAGCAGCGGTCATCTTACCCCGTGGGGTAATGGGAGTGGGGGGGGGGGGGGGGTTTGGCTAAGTTCCCAGATGGTAATCGCGGGAATTACCCCGACCTGTTTATTACCTGGGGAGTGGGGACAGATAAGGGACCGTTGCCGTGAATTGAGGGACTTTTAAATTTATTACTCCAAACAAAAGTTATTTTTAAATTATGTTGATTGTGTCCTGGTATATTTAATTTTCATGCGTCCAAGTGCGAGTCGGACTCGCACACGAAGGGTTCCGTACCGGTATAGAGCGAAAGTAGACAAAAATTTTAGTATTAATTATTAAAGTAAAAAATATAATTAAGGATTTTGTGACCATTTCAATTGCCTAGCGGTTACCATCATTAATTAATTACGAGCAAAAAAGGCCAAAAAAATCACGTTTCTTGTATGGGAGCCACCCTTAAATATTAACATTTTTTTTGTATATTTTGTTGTTATAGCCGCAATAGATATACACAATCAGTGAAAATTTCAGAAGTAGGTATAGCGGTTCTTGAGATACAGCCTGGAGACAGACAGACAGACAGACAACGAATTCTTAGTAATAGGGTTTCCGTTTTTACCCTTTATGGCACGGAATCCTAAAAAGAATAAAAATTCACACTATTTCTAAGATTCCTGTCCGTAGGCTGTCTGTAACCAGGCTGTATCTCGAAAACCGAGATAGTACTTTTCTATGCCTAAAACAAAGACTCGGATGTCATAAGTTGTCCGTATTTCTAAACATGGTTCCGTTTTGACCTCTTGGGTCGGAACCCTAAAAAGTAACGCATTTCCGCCATTACATGAAACGTCTACAATCAAAGTGTATAAAGATTCGTTATTAGCGCCGTAAACTCAGTTTATGTCCCGCGCAGTCTGAATGGCTAATAGACTGTAGACTGTATTACATCGGGTAAATATTTAACTGTGAAATAGTGGTTTTGCTTTTATATTTCTGTGTTGTAAACTAATTCGAATGAAGATTAGAATAGGGAAGATGCGATATTTTTATTTTTATTTTAAGGAACTCCATGTAGAATAGACCACAAGGTCAATATTAAAAAATTAAAACACTGAAATTTACTGCAAAAAATGCGGTTTAAAATTGTCAATTTAAATTTTGGCGCCAAAATAGATCTATAGTCTGTATGACGTCACTACTGTCCTGCCCCGCGTTCCATTTAGCAGCTGTGACGTCACTGAACGCTGATTAGTGTTTTGAAATCCGTTCCGTTTCAAGTCACTTTTAATTCGTAATTTTTGTAAAAAAAAAACATTTTTTATAAAATATTTACCTAGCAGTGACCCCTCTTTTATATTTTAATAGCAACATTTTCATAAATATTATATTTGCATGTTCCCTATTTGATTATAAATTATTTATTCTTTACCGTCGAGATATTATAATAATATCATGTATTTATTAAACGGTAACTCACATACATTTGACTGCTCAACAATTCCGCATCATGGGCTACATGTATCAGAGATATTAAGCTATAGATAAACTTACGTTATTTAGTCGGGTCATGTCAAGTTGGTTGAAATCGGTCGGCAAGACTTGACATAACCCGACCAAAGTCCAAAAGTGCATTAATGGTCCATGAAACAATTCTGCCGTGGTATGACTATAATGCCGTTAACTACCAAAACCTACTTTTGAGTTATGAGTAAAAAACGCGGTAAAACTTTAAACCTATGTAACTCCTCAATGACAAAACCGATTTGAGATTGAAAAGCACCAGAACATACATAAAAGAGATACTTATTATCTATTAATATGCGATCTTCTAGAATTTATTTATGAATAAAAAAAAAACCGTTTTTCGTTTTAGTTCAACATTAATGTTTCTTTCTTTCATCTATAATTTGACTTAAATGCCGTTACGTATACCTTAACGGCATTTTAGTGTTTCTATTCCTAATAAAAACGTTGTCTATTAAAACACTACAAACATTTTCTCATATGTTTAGCTAAAATGTCGTTATAGTACATAACCCTGATTTAGCTTAATATCAAGTAATACAGAACTAACTTATGTTAGTCTTTAGTGCTGTTATTGGTATTTTACCGCATTTAAGTCTAGTAAACTACAAAATGTATATGAATAACTCCACTCATTGTTCCGCTAAAACGCCGTTACACTATTTACTTTATACGTTAACGGCGTTATTGCGACAAAAAGCGAAAAATATTGCATTGTGATATTTAACTATACGGAGTTAAAGTATTAAATAGGGATCATATTTTGTAATAAATTAAAACCCATCCACCCACCCATTGAGCATCTTAGATAGCTCTATAGTATATCTGGGAGCATGGCAGTGCTCCAGCCAAGCTGTTTAGCAAAGGCACGGCCGTAGCATACTTTTCTCGAAGCGGCTTTTTCACACCCTCTTTATCTTCGATGTTAACAAAGCTAGGGATTTAGAATTTCGGTGACTAGGAGCAAGTATTAAAACTAGCTTAACCTCCAAATTACATAACATTTCGATAATAGTTTAATAGTTACGGATGATCAAATTTACTACATTTTGTCACTCACTGTCTGACAGATCATCAAAATTCTAAGGTAGAAGTACCTTAGAATTTTGATGACTTAGATTTGCAGACTTAGAACCTTGAAATTTGGCAACAAGGTAGGTCGTTATCCACAGTGAAAGGAAAAATTATGAAACTGGCCAAGTGCGAGTCGGACTGGCGTACATAGGGTTCCGTACCGTAAATTTGTATGGGAGCCCCCCTTAAATCACAAGTTTATGTACTTTTTATTAATTATTATTAAAATGGAAATACAATTAAGTATTTTCTGAAATTTTAAAAAACCTTTTACCATTATGGATATAGAGCAAAAAAGGGCAAAAAACGTGTTTGTTGTATGAGACCCCCTATTAATCATTTATTTTATTTTAGTTGGACTATTAGCTTTTATAGCGACAACAAAAGTACATAATTTGTAAAAAAATTAAAATATCTAGCTATTGCGGTTCTCGAGATCTAGCCTCGTGACACACTGACGGACGACAGACAGACAGCGAAGTCTAGACTCATTAGGAATAGGCTCCCGTTTTCATCCTTTGGGCAAGGAAACCTAAAAACTGAAAAGTATAATATGACTTTATTAAATAAAAGAACAGATTTTTATGTTTGTGGCTTTGCAAGAACATTAAAAATGAGTTTCGACTTCATAATAATTATTTTACGTACAAAAGGAAAAATAGTGAACAAAGTTAACAATGAAACTATGATAATTAAATTCGATTAAATCTCAAATCAGAACTGCGAATTACGATGTACACTCCATACTCGCTCGATAGATGGTGTAGCACTCCCTTTATATCGCGGTATTGTTTGTTTGTGGAGTATAATTATTATGGTTTAAAAAAATCTGGAATAGGTTGTAATACTCAATCGAAAGTAACATCGATGCACGAATAACCTCCTGAAAGTTCAAAAGTTGTTGGGCTATCGTCATAGAATTTGTATTTTGTAGAAGTACCTATAACCTGTTATTATCAATTATTAATTTTACGACCTAGAATATATACCAAGAGACAGAGAATGAGTGCTAAGCTAAGTACAGAAAAGTTTTAACGTGACCTGAAAAGAAAAGAAATGAAATCCCACCAAAACATTAAATGTAAAAAGGAGCCAAGCAAAATATTGCATAGCCATGCAATATATCTATCATAAAAAGTTTTCAGATCACATTCAAGCCAAGCCTTCGACTTATTTTGTAATTTAAATCAACATTCAGTGAATTTATTAATAGTTTTCTTTATTTTATAATTATTATAGTGGCTTGGCAATGAGCTCTAGAGAAATCATCAGCGTCTGATTGGATTTATTGGGTACCATCGTCCACATGCGTCATTACATACTAAAAAACACTTTACGCTTGCCGTTTTTGCAAGTATGAACTACCCCAAATATGAAGTTTTATATTTGTTTTTCTTGTGCTCATTGCCGAGCCACTATAATAATTATAAAATAAAGAAAACTATTGATAAATGCACTTAATGTTGATTTAAATTACAAAATAAGTTGAAGGCTTGACTTGAATGTGATCTGAAAACTTTTTACGATAAATATATTGCATGGCTATGCAATATTTTGCTTGGCTCCTTTTTACATTTAATGTTTTGGTGGGATTATACTTACAACTAATTTGTATGGACGTTTAGCTCAGTGTACTTAATACAAATATCACATTAATTAGGTGGGTAAGAGGCACGATAACATTTCTACATAATAATATTATAATTATTGCATGCTCTTAAGACGGCCGTTTTTAAGTCTTTGTGTCTCAAATAAAAACAACACAACTAAATAAAATTAAACTTAATGAAACTACAAAATACAAATCAAATCAAATGTTATTTTTAACTTAAAATTAAATTTTGAACCGACTTCAAAAAGGAGGTTATCAATTCGACGCGTACAATGTACATGTATGTAATATTTCCAGAACTGCCCAGTTTTTGTATAATATAAAATATTATATCAATCTATGACAGCTTCTGAACAGATGTGCCAAATTTCAAAAGTGTATGTATGTATGTATGTATGTATGTATGTATGTATGTATGTATGTATGTATGTATGTATGTATGTATGTTTTTATGTTTGTGCACGCATATCTCTGGAACCAGAAGTCCGATTTTAGTGATTCTTTTTTTATTCTAGTAGGTATTGTTCAACTTGGTTTATTATTATTATTAGGAATACTGCAAGTTTTTTTTTTGAGATAGGGAATTTTAATTCTTAATTACCTAAGCGCATTGGGTAAGCGCCTGCGACGCACTGAAATCTGAATACTGATTTCACCCCTGACCCCTGACCGCGGAAGTAGGATCTCACCGGGCGAGATTATTTAACGGCATTATAGCGCATTATTGTGAGATAGCGACACTTAAATCTAATATTTAATTTAAAACATGTTTTATTTTGCTTTATAAATGCCGTTACTGGCCCGTAGCGTTCATTGAGTAAAAATATAAATGTACTAAATGCTAAGCTATAATGCCGTTAAGACTCGTTAGTCACATTTAAGTCTAATTTTTTCACTTTACGGCATTATTGTTTAGCAAACATAAAATCCTGCATTAAAAAAGAGTAACAATAAAATAGTTAAAGTACTTTAATCACTTTACAGTGTACAAAATACCGTATAACGGCAATCTAGTGAAACAATCACAAGAAAAGAGTATAATAAAAATACAAGTTAATGAACATTAGCGGCTATATTGACTCCCAATATGACTTAACGTCATTTAAGTGTATTACATGCGCAAAAAAGGGTAATATAACGGCATTTTCATTAATATTATTTCCGAAACTATTCAACTTATCAAAAAACCGTTTATGTAGGTCGATAGAGAATTTTTTTCTTAATCATGTACAGTCAAAACCTGAAAATCGACCAAATGTCACTTAACGGCATTTTTGTTATACCACGGCAGAATTACTCTGATAGTCCATTGTACAAAATATTATAAAAGTGTCACTCCGATATTCATTGAAATCATTGCTCAGGTTTCAAAACTGTATGTTGTTTATTATGTTCTACCTAACAGTTACCAAGAAAGAAAAAAAAATAGCACCTTTTGTTGAGTGCCATAGCGTCAAATATATACGAAGGGAATATCATGAAAACTACTTAAAAGTAATGTAAAAGCATCAGTAAGTCAATATGATATCACTTACATGCTAATATTTGGTAAGAGGAAGTGTGACACCTGACAGTAAGTGCTTCTAAAACGTCACCACCACAATGACGTGTTATGCTGCTAAGTACTCACATGCGGCGATGGTTTTACGCCAAATCGAGTAATAGTTACTGTGTGGACCGCAAAACTCACAGCTGAAAGGCTCGCATCGACCCGGTTAGATGGAATTAAATATGTCGATTTCGAATAAAACTATCGAGCAATTCTGAATGTGTGGACGAAATCCCGAGCCGCGGGTTTTGCTCGACGTTATTTCTCTATCGAGCAAAACCCTATGTGATTAGTCTGATTACTTAGCATTCATGTTTGTAAAAACATTTTTATTAATACTAGGGATTTTTTTTCATCTATGTCATACAATAACATTATTTTATTTATTTAACAATTTTTAACAATGTACAATCGCCGAATTAATGCCATATTGTATTTACCACTAGTCAACCACTAGTCAACCATTACCTGTTACTGTTATAACTGTTGTTGTATTTTTGTAAAGTAACATTTGATATTTTTCCTGTTCGTTTTCACTCTATATTCATACCACTGCAAAGTACGCATGACGTAAGTCGCAAATTGAAAAACTAATATGTCTATCGCATTATTCACCTCAGCAGCACAAAATGTGTATGAAAATGATATCAGTTCCTTAACCCTGCGGCTTTGCGGCGCGGGAGATTACCATTCTCGCGATATTGACTATACAAGAGGAGATATACGACGGGAGGGAATATTCGACGAGAGGGATATTCGTCGAGAGAGAATATCCGTCGGGAGACAACGAGACACCGCGCTAAACCGCCATTTTCTTTGCCATCCCGCGATTTTCATTTACGTGAAGTGTAATAAAATTATCATTTGAGATGCTTTAGGGTTAAGCCGATCGGTAACAATGTGTATACAAAATACCCTTTTATTTTTCAAGCAATAATAGTAATAATGTAATATTTTGGAATTGCCCGTAAAGTCATATTAAAATCGGCGATATTTTCTGTTTATTTTAACCATCTCGCTCTGGGGAGCTAGATTTGTTTGCATTAAGGGGGCGACTAACCCAAAATTGTCGATTTTATAATTCATTTTTATACTTGAAAATAATCCCCGAATTGTTTCATTTTCTAAAATTAGATACTACATCATATTTCCTAGAATTCGATCTGAGCAAAAACACGATATCTTAAAATTTTCCCGATAGAAAAAAATCACAAAGATGCATCTAATTTTCACGAATTCTTCATTTATTGCCATAACCGTGCATCGAACTAAGTTAATATTTTAGCACATTGTAAAAAATTATATTATTGAAAAACCGACTTAGCGGATTTTTAAAATGTTGAATATTTATCGAGTTATTGAGAAAAAACTAATTTGGCGATGAATCCGCGTCGTCCCTTTTCACATGGCATATGAAAGACGGGCGTGAGTGTGAAGAGAGAAGGATGATGTTTGATTTTTTGGGATAGTCACCCTCTTAAGCTTAAAATATAAGCTAAGGCGTTTTTTCTAAGATACACTTTCACACTAAGCAGTATTGAAACATTGATTTTTTAAATTTTCTAGAGCAAAAAAGTACGTTTGATTAAAATAGTGAACATTTAATTATAAGAAAAAGATACATATTTAAAAAGTCAAACATTTAACATAGCAGATACATGAAGAGGTAAAAATTCATTACCTCTATATGTACTTGTAGGTACAACTTATTAAGTATAATATTAAGTCAGCCACCCTATTACCTCCTGGATCCCCAGGAGGTAATAGGGTGCCCTGTCCCTGTCCAGCAACAAACATTTTCTACATAATACCTCTGTGTTTCTAAAATAACATTTAATATGTAGAACTCCATGAGGATGCATTTCCCATTTGTAGAATCATTTCGGCAGAACAAACATGGACGCGTAATTCGTTTGGACGGAAACTCCTGAGTGCGAAAACAAACTCATATTGTCTCCGTTTCATAAAAACGGGACCGACGACGCGACGCTTCTGGATTTTTGTACTTGTTTTACTAAAATTTCGCGTGAAATCTTCAGTTGTGTAAAACATTCTAGCGACAATTTAACACAGGTTTCTTTCATTTTATATTATAGTTTGTACTTGAGTATTATATTATACGAGTACATACTGCAATATTACTTTTTACCCGACTACGGCAAAGCAAAAAGGAGAGTTATGATTTTGGCCTGTATGTATGTACGTATGTGGGTATGGATGTTCATCTGTTCCCTCGTAACTTTAAAACTACTTAACGCATTTGGACAAGTGAGGTGTCGTTAGAAGCCTTTTGATTGTCCGCTGGTTATAGGCTACATGACATCACCTTGAATTGACTGTAGCACCATCTAGGGGACTGAAAGTAAAGAACAAAAAATAAATTTTCCTGACAATGTCGTGTGGGGTATCAAAAGAAAGAGCTTTATTAGCACATTTCAAATATGTAAACATTATTAGCAATTTCTCACGGGTTTACGAGCAATCACCTGATAATTGCAAGAATTCATAAATCACTTCAATACAATATCTGTACAAATACATATTATAATAAAATCGGGGGCTGGCAATAGGAAGGGGGGATCGAAAGGGGGGGGGGGGGGGGTGTCGGAGGTAAATGTTGCTTATATCAAAATGCTGCTGCGTCTCTGGCCTGTACCAAACCTCCCCCACCTGGAAATGTTGTCGCGTCGTCAGTGTTGAGTTTTGGTTCTCCTTTTTTAGGTACAAAGTTATAGATTAAAGTGAAATTATTGCACCCTAAACTAAACATACACTTTTTGAGTATCATTAATTAATTACCATGTCCTCCACAGCTTGGCCCTCGGCCGGAACTTGGGGGGCCCCCCCAAACCCCCCCATTCCTAGAAGTGTTTTCGCGTCGTTAATGTTGAGTTTTGATTCTCCTTTTTTAGGAACAAGGTTATAAATTAGAAGTGAAATAATTGTACCCTAAACTAAGCATACACTTTTTGAGTATCATTTAATTACCTATGTGTAGGGCTTGGCTATCCCTATAAACTGTTTTCTTGTTTCGTACTTTTTAGAGCATGTTTTAGTAGTCGGGTTTTAGTTTTTTAAAACTTTATTTTTATTATGATAGAGCTTATAAAAATAAATGGTGAGTTTTAAATGGTGTGATGGTGAGTATAAAAAATAAAGAGTGAGTTTTAATCAATAATTAGTAATTACTTTTGGATGCAGCGTTAGACGGAAAGAGAAATAAAATCTAAGAGACAAAAAAATAAATAAATAATAAATAAAATATTATCTTTTTATTTAAAATGGGTATCATTGATACTTACACTTTTTGAAAGTCGTGGAAAGAACGAAGAAACTACGTTGCCTACCACCGCGACACCGCTTCGGGAACTACTAATTTATAATCTAAAGTTTCTATTTACACAGTTTTTGAGAGTACTCGTCATCTCAATAAGAGTAAGATTTTATAGTTACTTGCCAATAGTATAATTTTAAACAGAATCTTTTTACAAATTAATACTGTACGTAGTACTTTAACACTATTCGCCGGAATGTGCGAATTAGAGCTCTGCCATTAACTCAGCGGCCAAATGTATGGTGCGCTGGAACCGTTTTGCCTCATAGGAGATTGTACCTTACGAACTTCACATAAAGGCCCCGTCAAAGGCAAAATAACCTTAAACCGTAATGCACGATATTGTCAGGGCCCGGAGCAACATCAAATGAACATCATTATTGTGGGAATTCACCGAAATGTCAACATGACATGCGATAGTTTGCTCGCAAAATATGTCGTGTTTGGACGGTCAAATTGGTTTGAGTGAATTTTAACATATTATTTTAAAGGAAAGTGATAAATTGTTTTACAAAAGTTGTCGCTGGTCTAACGTTATTGAAGAATAACATTTCTTTACATCATTATTATAATGTAATTTTTCTACAAGTTAATTCCAAGGCTTGTCATGATAAGGTAGGTTTTAATCTGTAAATAGTAGGCATAAGGCAAAATATTAGTAATAGAATTAAAAGCTATGGCCAAAGTAACAAATGTGTAAATTGAATACATATCCAATATATTCATTTAATTTTTATACCCAATATTAATATTTTTTTTCTGGCTAAATAATTATTATGAAAGCATATTATTGTGTACATCGAAATCAGTTTCAATTTTGTAAGTCTTGCTGAAATTCGAGAATGGTTGAACCGAATTTACGATTTTTAGTCTTCAAATATTCGTGAAATTCCAGAGAATTTGTATTTGTTGAAGGGAAACCAAAGTTTTCCAGGTTATCTTGACAGCCTAGTTCTGCAGCATATGCAGTCAGAAAAATTAGAGAAATTACGTAGTCGACACGGCTACATAATATTTGAGTCATTTTCATAGTAGAATGTCATATTATTATGTCATATTATTGTTTTATGAGGAAACACTGCCGACATTAATACAATATTTGTGCTGCAGAAGCGAGCCATACGTTCTATCTATAAAATGACGTCTTTTTTTTTAATATTTGAGATAAAAATTGAAAGAAATTAAAATGTTGCTTCTCAAAACATTTTGGATACTGTAATAATATGTTAGAAAAAATATTATAAGCAAAAAAGCTAAAAGTGATATTCACTGTAGGAATTTCAGAAATTAACA
This sequence comes from Aricia agestis, assembly GCF_905147365.1. Classification (NCBI taxonomy): domain Eukaryota; kingdom Metazoa; phylum Arthropoda; class Insecta; order Lepidoptera; family Lycaenidae; genus Aricia; species Aricia agestis. The sequence continues at coordinate 20,946,734 of NC_056410.1, read as the reverse complement.
CAAGCTAGATTTGCCGGTGATCAGACTTAGTAAAGGAAGTAAATCTTTTAAAGATGTATTACGTTTACCATAAGTTCCCGAAAACTTCAAAATCTTTCCATTAATACGAGGACATTTTAAAAAGTTGTCAAATAACGTTTGCGGTTTGTGTGTCAATCTGCCAAAGCCTAAAAGCCTATTATGAGGTCAATGATTTCATAAACGATGGCACATCTTGGGAGTAGGATGGCTGCTTGCAGGGCTACTTCTACATTATAAAATGACTTACAATTATGCACCAATATTGACAGACTTTATATTATTACGTTACATTGTAAATTTTATTTTAAAAAGAAGATTTTTTTCCACTTTTTGGTAAAAAAGTGCGAGTTACTTACGCCGGTTCTTCTCACCGGGTTAGTTCCTGAACCGGTGGTAGGCACCGTGTAGACTTTTTGAAAACATTTGTTTCATGCAGAAATGAAAAAAAATGTACCTATTAATTAATTACTTATTTACAATAAAGAGAACATATTTTATTCAGCAAACTGTGACATAATTTTAGCATAGCAGCAGAGAACTATATTTGGTCCAATGTATGTAATACATTCCATATTTATATAGGAGCCACACCAGAGCAACCGCACATCAATTCGAGCGGTAACAACATGAATATTGTGATCAGCATTTATTCTATTGTGACACGAATATATGTGATTCAATATATTGTGAATTGTGACTGTCAGGGAATTTCTAGTAGTATTTACTTATTTAGTGAGGGTTACAGAGCTCATAGATCTCATAGTGGAGCTCAGCAATATGCGTGTCGGATGCAAGGTCGGTGGTGTTAGCGTTAACAACATTAGCTACGCGGACGACATGGTATTGCTGAGTCCCTGCGAGAGGAATTCGGAAGATGCTGAAGGCGTGCGAGAGATACCCTGATTCGCATGGCCTGACGTATAATGTCAACAAAAGTGAAATTATTATCTTTAAGGCCGCCGGTAAATATACCGAATCCATACCTCCAATATGCCTCGGCGGAAAGGAGCTGAACAGGGTATTCCGTTTAAAATATCTCAGCCATATACTTACCGACGACCTTAAAGATGATCTAGATGTTGAACGGGAGCGGAGGGCTTTGGCGGTTCGAGGTAATATTATGCTGGCCGCAGGTTCGCACGCTGTACGGATGAAGTGAAGATCACACTCTTTAAAACTTTCTGTCAGAATCTGTACACGGGCGGCCTGTGGATCAGCTATACCAAAGCATTCCTAAAAACCCTTCGCATCCAATATAACAATATCTTCAGGATGATGTTGAAACTTCCCCGATTTGGTAGTGCGTCCGAGACGTTTGCACAAGCAAGAACGGAAGGTTTCCGGGCACTCACGCGCAAGAAAGCTGCATCTCTAATAAATCGCTTAAGAGGAAGTGACAACATCATCCTGAGGATTGTGGCAGAAGATCCGCATGCACCCATATTGAAGTTCTTAATTTAATCTAATCTAATTTCAGAACTCACGTAATGCACGATCTGTCTAATAAGTCCTTACTTCGTCCTAACAAATCAGCGTCACATGACTGATGGGCCGCCATTAATTTGCGTACAATTACAGTTTAATCTGTATATTTGAACGCTGCATGAGTTATATGAGGTGTGTGTGGATGAGGTGTTGTATGGCCGGAGATGTAGGGCTTGTACACTAACGCGTATTGACGCAATGCGACACGATATCGCAAATCATTTGCATTTGCAACCTGCAATGCGATTTCGTGAAGTGTAAACATACAAAATTATGTCCTGTTATTATTATTTATTTATTAAATATTTAAAATCGATATTGTAGGTATTTAATTAGGCTGAACACTCATTTATATGTAAAGAAATAGAAGAAACTACAATATAAAACTGTGTAATTTATATAGGAACAGGAAAAAAGTGACACAGTATTAATAAATTTTTAATTCTACGGATAAGAATAAACTTCAATTAGAGAAAACGTGCAAAATAAAACCGCGGTATCTTAATATTATATTAAACAGTATTATTTACAATTTACATTTTAATAAAATATAGAAAAATTGTTTTGGTCCCAGATATTTTTGTAACGTATTTGCAGCGTGACATTGCGATAGTGTACAATCCGGTACAGGCTGTTGTATGAACGTATGGGGTGTTGCATGAGCGACAAACTGTCATACTCGCAGCTGCGTACGGGATTAACTGTCAGAGCCAGTGATCGATGGGCGAACACCGATAAACCTAGAGGCTAGACTCCAGTCTAGGAGGTACGTCGAGAAAATCAATAAAGGTGTCTACTGTGCACTCTATATTTTAATAAAATATAATAAATTGTGATGGATATTAAATAAATTAAATATTTCGTTTTTTGTTTTAAATACTTTAATTGGGATCATTTAAAGTATTTAGATATTTTAAAAACATACTAAATGACGTGTACCAAATTTTTATTAAAATTTATGCTCAATTTCTTATGTTTAACCTTCAAAAATTTGTCGCATTTTAAGAAACTTACTGCCTTTGTGCTCATCTGCTCACTGAGCATATTCTGTGTATTCAGTCCATAATTCATAAAATATATTGCTACAGATTATTTAATTATAGACGTATTGTTTTTCGATCAGCACCATAGTCCATAACAGTTGATTGGTATCGTGGCCACGTCCCGTTAAGTGACACCGCGCGGGCCGCAACTTTACCAATATCTCCGAGATACGTGGGATTGCTTATTGTTGACAACACTAAGCAGATTAGAGATAACTTGCAGAGATAATGATATTATATTAAATGGCAGAATAAAAGCTTTATCGGGAATGTGAAACAGCCATTGTTGTCTCGTTGTTCCGCGTTGTTGGGCATTGTTTGCTGAGCCGCAAAAAACAACGGGTTTCACTTTTATGTCCCTCCGTCTTATCAATTTCCGATCAGGTCACATGTCTTAACTCGAATTTAACACTTTTCACCCATGACAGAAAAAGTTCACACAGGCACTAAAGAAGTTTACACTTCAAAATCGAAGAATACATTATTTTTAGCTGAAATACGACAAACTATAGGGGCATCGGCCCTAAAAAGAACATGCCATAAAACACATACCAAATAATAATTATAATACTGTTATGCAAATAATACATTAAATAATCTAACCCCTTTTTCTGATGCAGTAGAATAAACAAACGTCCAATTTCCTAAATAAGAGGCCGCAGGCGGTAGACCACAAACCGATACAAAAATAGAAACACAAATAAATAATAATAAATTAAAACGGCACTGCATTAGTAGATATTATGGGAGCGGCAAAAAACGTTATAACAGCGTGTTTCTTTATCGTCGCAATAACCGGCTTAAATTATAAGCAAACAATTTTCGCATTGCTTAATTATTATTAAAAATTACAGAGCACTTTATAATTAGCCGCCGCGGCACTTTTTACATTTGCCTGACTAATTATGTTCCTCAAAAGGATATTATTTTCTTAAGAACATTCGTAGGAACAATGTTTAAAGCCACACTGTAATCAGAACATTAATGAAGTGAGAACATAGTTTTTTTTTTTTAAGAAATAATGGGGCAAACGAGCAAACGGGTCGCCTGATGGAAAGCAACTACCGTCGCCCATGGACACTCGCAACATCAGAAGAGCTGCAGGTGCGTTTAAATAATTATAGAAAAATAATTTCAAATAATTATAAAAAAAATTATAAATATTATCGATGTTTCGAATTATTGCATGGATGCGTACTCTCAGAAAATGCATGTAACAAGAAGGTGCAAAAGAAAAAGATAATATTATGATAAAAAAATAGACGATTATACAAACTAGCAACCTAAACTATGTATAAACGCATCCCTTTTCGAAATCAATAAGACGAAACCAAAAGAACCATCACGTTAAAGTGTGCACTACAACGTACGTGAAAGGTTCTTCTAAAGTAATTTGCCGCGAAGCCTTCTGCAATATAGCGGGTATCCGCCGATACTCCAGCTTAGTGGCCACAAATCGTATTCGCTAGAGGCCATTATTTACTTGTTTTCCTCTGGTAAATTTCACTTTTATCGCCGATTACATAAGCGCTGCTTTTAGCCAGTTGTGGTCAGGATATTTTTAATATTCTGAAAATTATAATTATTAAGAAATTTTACTATGGTTTATGTTGTTTTTTTCTAAATTTATGATATTAATTTTGTTAAGAAAGACATGAAAAAGTATAATATACTACGTGTTAGATATTTATCTTAGAGTAGGCACATCAACGCTGATGTTAGGTACCACATTGAAAGCCTCTACCATTAGTGGCCCAAGTTTTCTGTTTGTCTATATTTGTGTTACGGATACGGACACACAGTGCCATGTAGCGTCAACTAGTGGAACCACTCGGGGAACACAGACAACATAAATGCCCTACTCGATACTAGATGGCGTTAGGTGTACGATTACATTCGCGTATTTTCTAGAAACGTTTAATAATACGTTGAACTCTCTGGAACAGTCTGGGACTCGTCTCGGCCCATATAAATAGCCGCATGGAGACAGGGCCAGCTGTGGATCAGTTCAGTTTGAGCTATCGTCGAGGCGATTGATACCAGTGAAACCCACGACTTGGCTGCGACCTAGGACATTGTGAGTGCTTAGTGATTGGACTTAGTGTTTTGTGTTAGACCTATTGCTAGTGATTAAAGTCTTCAAAAGAGTTAGCAGGTATTTCTCTCTAAGTCCTTCGAACAATAGCGCGTAATATTTGTACAGAAATTACGTGTCACGTTTAATAATTATTATAAAGCACAGACATGTAAAATCATCGACATAATTAATTTAACGTGAAGACACCGCACAGTGATTGTTTCTTGGATACAGTATTGTGCAGACTGTAGTGGATAGATTCTATAACAAATGCTAGTACTGGAAAAATCGTTACATCGCTTGTCTCGTGGCTCCGCCACAGTGGTATCGGTCCGTGGCCTCACTTGGCAGCTGTCTTATATTTGATCCGAACTCATCGGCCCGTGAAAGGATTATAGTTCTCCCGATGCATGGTTATTACTTTTCTCTGGCAAATATAAACTTCATCTATTTTTATATTTGACTTAGAAATTCTATACGTCTGTATAGAATTTCTAAGTCGACGTCAAGCGTCTGCTTGGCTCTGGATTTGGGCACTTATGTTTAAGAATAGGGATTATAGTTAAATAATAAATTTTTTGTTCTGTGAATACGAAGGAGGGGCGCGTCATTTTAAGTTAGACAAGCCCTACATAATACACGGGTTACACTTTTTAGAAAAAATAAAGTTTAAAAAACTAAAACCCGACTACTAAACCACGCTCTAAAAAGTACGAAACAAGAAAACAGTTTATAGGGATATGGAAATGTTTAAAGGATAGCCGTGGTCGTATGTATGCCCTTTATTATATTAATATAATATAATGAATCTGTTTTGCTCTAGTAGGTGGCATACGACCACGGCTATCCTTTAAACATTTCCATATCCCTATAAACTGTTTTCTTGTTTCGTACTTTTTAGAGCGTGTTTTAGTAGTCGGGTTTGAGTTTTTTAAACTTTATGTTTATTTCAATTATTTTGGGGCTAAGATTCACTCGATCTTAAACTATCCAACTCCTCAAATGATCGAGGATCATGAGGATGTTTAACAATTTATTTGGTTCTGTTTCACTACCTGTTGCCCGCGACTTCGTCCGCGTTAGCATAGTATAATAATTTTAAAAGGAGATGGATAATTTTTTCCCAAAAAAAGTGTACTTATGTTTAGTTTAGGGTACAATTATTTCACTTTTAATTTATAACTTCGTTCCTATCAAAACTCAACACTGTTCCAGCCAAGCCCTCCATATAGGTAATTAAATGATAGTCAAAAAGTGTATATTTAGTTTAGGGTACAATTATATTTCACTTTTAATTATTTATTACCTTGTTTCTAAAAAAGGAGAATCAAAACTCAACATTAACGACGCGATAATACTTCCACGAGGGAGGGGGGTTTGGGGGGGGGCAGCCCCCCCAAGTTCCAGCCTAGCCCTCCATATTGGTAATTAAATGATAGTCAAAAAGTGTATGTTTAGTTTAGGGTACAATTATATTTAACTTTTAATTATTTATAACCTTGTTTATAAAAAAGGAGAATCAAAACTCAACATTAACGACGTGATAACACTTCCACGAGGGAGAGGGGGTTTGGGGGGGCTGCGCCCCCCCAAGTTCCAGCCAAGCCCTCCATATAGGTAATTAAATGATATTCAAAAAGTGTATGTTTAGTTTAGGGTACAATTATATTTCACTTTTAATTATTTATTACCTTGTTTCTAAAAAATGAGATCAAAACTCAACATTAACGACGCGATAACACTTCCACGAGGGAGGGGGGGTTCCGTACGAAACCCAAGCCCTTCATATAGGTAATTAAATGATAGTCAAAAAGTGTGTGTTTGGTTTAGGGTAGCAGCCCCCCAAGTTCCGGCTGAAGGACAAGTCCTTCATATAGGTAATTAAATGATAGTCAAAAAGTGTGTGTTTAGTTTAGGGTAGCAGCCCCCCCAAGTTCCGGCCGAAGCCCAAGCCCTCCATATAGGTAATTAAATGATAGTCAAAAAGTGTATGTTTAGTTTAGGGTACAATAATTTCACTTTAATTTATAACTTCGTTCTATCAAAACTCAACACTGACGACACGACAACATTTCCAGGTGGGGGAGGTTTGGTACAGGCCAGAGGCGAAGCCCCCCACACCATTTTGATATAAGTAACATTTACCTCCGACCCCCCCCCCTCTCCTACTCCCCCCCCCTCGATCCTCCCCTTCCTATTCCCATCTCCCCCTCCGATCCCGATTTTTTTATAATATGTATTTGTATAGATATTGTATTGAAGAGATTTATGAATTCTTGCAATTATCAGGTAATTGTTCGTAAACCCGTGAAAAATTGATAATAATGTTTGCATATTTGAAATGTGCTAATAAAGCTCTTTCTTTTGATACCCCACACGACATTGTCAGGAAAAATATTTTTTTTGTTCTTTACTTTCAGTCCCCTAGATGGTGCTACAGTCAATTTAACGTGATGTCATGTAGCCTATAACCAGCGGACAGTCAAGAGGCTTCTAACGACACCTCATTTGTCCAAATGCGCTAAGTAGTTTTAAAGTTACGAGGGAACAGATGAACATCCATATCCACATACATACATACATACATACATACATACATACATACATACATACAGGCCAAAATCATAACCCTCCTTTTTGCTTCGCCGTAGTCGGGTAAAAACTTAGTCGTTTTACATTTCTATTTAACAAATAAAATTATGTAACGACCTAGCGGGTGATTTAGATGGTTTAAATTGGGCCGTTAAATACCGAACGGGTTCTAAATCTCAACGACCGGAAAGGGTTGATTCCTAAGTAACGTCCGAAATTGTCCCAACTAACGACACAATTGTGTGATAATGTCCCATAGATGGCGAAGGGTTAAATCAATGAACAATCAATATTATGACAGTAATGCCTCGTACAAATGACAGTCACGACTCGAAACTTCTGGGACTTTTTAACTTCGACGATGGCACAAGGGTAGCATCTTAATGCCAAATGTTTAGGATAAGTTTTTTGAATAATACACTGTATTTTCTCTTTTCTCGTGAATCTATTAAAACTTGAAATATGTACCTATTCAAGTTCACTGTATCCATAACATAGTAGGTACTATCAGAGAAATTGATATTTTATAGATGGCGGCACGGTTCTATGTAATTTGGTCTGTTTATGTCAAGCTCAGTTGGCAGACTCAGCTGACTCATTGACTTGATACAACTCTACCAAATAATATAGGTCCGGATATAAAGTTTACCACGTACTCTTTATTACAACTGCAAATATAACTCACTTTTCAGGCGACATTTTAGTCAAAGCGAGCTCACTGTACCCAAAACATTCAATATTGGCGGATAAATGTGCCGGCAGCGGCGAGGTATTTACATAATGACGGGCCGGGCCAGTCACACGAGAACATTTTTGACAGTCCACCGGAGCGTGCCTGTCAAAAATTAACCCGCCGACGACCCACGGAGGGAAATGAATCAAGCTTTTCGGGATTCGGATACATTAGCATTGTTTGTATCTGTTTATCCATCGAAATACGTGAAGCTGGGTCCAGGTATGTTTTTTTTTGTAAAATTCAGGGGTAAACGAGCAAACAGGTCACCTGATGGAAAACAACTACCGTCGCCCATGAACACGTGGGACACCAATGGCTTAAAAATAAGAAAACAAAAGCTAGATATATCACGATTCATGTATGAGGGTTACGTTTCCTGATAATCGTATTACGATGCGTTGATCCTTTTATTTGAAACTTTACGCTATGATGCCAAAATTATAGATTTAGGGCTTGTTTCACCACTTCCTGATAAGGCTATCCACCAATTAACTTGACAGATCAAGTATGGAGAATCTGTCAAAAAAGTTGCGAATAGCCTATTAGGCACTTTATCAGAAAGCGGTGAAACAGGTTCTTAATATATTAATGTTCTTGCGTATTATTCGCGCCATGTTTATTATTATAGTTTAAATTTTAATTATTATAGTTACGATTGCTACAAATAATTTTGAGTGTTATTAAGCCATTGTCGTTTTAAATACCATTGATAACACAAACGAGCAATGGCGTTAACCCTCTGAGGTAACGACCTGAAATGCCGTTGGGTGTCGGTTCAACGGCCAACGCAATCTCGGGTGACAAAGATCACAATTGCTTGCTTTGTTCACAGCGCCCGATTCATCCGCAGTTAGGGCTGTCAAAATTATTTGCGGGAAAGTGTTATTGTTTTTCTTTGTCCTTAGTTTTTTTGCTAGAAAGAGGAAGTCGCCGATATATTGCAATGCAATTTTAGCAAAAGAAATGATTACTTGCAGATATGTGAGTGGATTTCGACAACTTGCATTTTTAATATAATTTTGGTGGAAATTTTTGTTTTTAGGTGTTTACTGGAAACTTGTACGACAACTACCACCTAGACGAGTTAGCTTGTGAGAGAATTAAGTGAATGGCGTATTTTTTGTGCTTCAAGAATCAATAGTATATTGTAAAAATAATGTTTTACACACCCTCATACCCACCAAAATTTACTCACCAAAATTGGAATTCGTGAGAAAAATGATTTAAAAAAAAAACGACGTGCACTAAAGTTATAGCACATTAAGAGGGCGACTAACCCAAAAATCAAACATCGTCCTCCTCTCTTCACACTCTCGCCCGTCTTTCATATGCCAGGTGAAAAAGAACGACGCAGATTCATCGCCAAATTAGTTTTTTCTCAATAACTCGATAAATATACAACATTTTAAAAATCCGCTAGGTCGATCTCTCAATGATAGAATTTTATACAATGTGTTACAATATTAAATTAGTTCAATGCACGGTTATAGCAATAAATGAAATATTCCTGAAAATTAGATGCATCTTTGTTATTTTTTTCTATCGAGAAAATTTTAAGATATCGTGTTTTTGCTCAGATCGAATTCTCGAAAATATAATGTGGCATCTAATTTTAGAAAATGAAACAATTTGGGGCTTATTTTCAAGTATAAAAATGAATTATAAAATCGACAATTTAGGGTTAGTCGCACCCTTAACTTAACTATAAACAAACCAAAACTCTACCGATATTCAAAATAACAACATGATATTATTGCCACAAGTAAGATAATTTAAGTACCTACACCAAAATTGCATAAAATCGGGGGTTTTGTGATAAAACAGTTTTCTTTCATTTCTGTCTGGAAACTGGTACGACCCAGCCCACAGCCAACTCCTAAACTGGTTAGCGTGTGGCTGAATGAAGTAAATGGCGTATTTTTTATGCTTAAGGGATCAATGGTATTTTGTAGAAACAACATTTCGTAAATCCCACCAAAATTTAAAAATTCTCACCAAAATGTAAATCCCACAAAAATTTAAAAATTCACGGCGGCGACAATAAACTGTGTCATAAAAACTCAACTACAGAAGTTAGTACAATAAAATTCATATATTATGAAGAGTCAACTATATAAAACGACTACATAAAATAAAAAGCTAATCCAGTATCAAGTTTTCTGTTAATCGGTCTAGATACTGAGCAAAATAGTTCGGCGACAAGCCACCAAAATTGGAAATCGCCTATTTATGTTTATTTTCTTGGAAAATAATTATTATTTTTAAAAAATAAGGATAGGCCCAAATTATAAGAGTTATGTTTTACTTTTAAAATAAAAAATTAAAACGATATCTTGAAAAAATAAGATAGTTTTCAGCCTTGCCGCGCAAAAAAGCGGTTTGGGAAATCCAGTCATGTGTTTAATTCTTACAACTGAGATTACTATTATTATATTTCTCATTGAATCCGTATCTTTCTCTCAGTAGCTTTTCATAATATTATATCTATCTACCAAATTAATAGCTCACACTTATTGTCCGCACCCCCTATGCCCCTTCCCTTTGAAAGGAGATTAATTGTTTTGGTCTAGGCGCCGGCTTCGAAAAGACTCCGGGCGCATCTCTTATAATTTTATAATAATATGTAGTTTTCATATAATTGAGGCAAATTATATGTTTCATTATAAAACTAAGTCGTTATTGACCGATAACATCGAGTGTTATTGCTAGATGAAGAAAAAATTGGAACAAGGATAAGAAAATTACGATCACTTTTTCTGCCCCTGTTCACACAAGATAAGCTACTTTGGGTCTCTCGATTTTACAACTAGGTTTTTACTATAATACATTTAATTTTCTGAATGGAATTGATTACTATCAAAAAGAGCAATAATTAAGTTTATGAAATAATATGTAATAATTTTGAATGAAAATTGTTTTGTTTTCTAAATTATTCACCTAAGACGTCTTTTAGGTTACGCGCGACTACTGCCGTTACAAAATAGCACGCGCCCGCTAGAAGGTCATTATTAGTTTAATATACCTAACTCGTTAAAGTGGGCACACTTTTTTTATAAATTCCCTTATTCATACTGCAAGAAATGAAACTGTTACTTTTTAAGTTATGTCCTGAACATCGTCAAGAAAACCGTACCTATACATATTAACATTGCATCATTAATTCATTACAGATAACGCGTAATATGCCAAGTCGATTTTGATATTGGTATGGAGATACTTTGAGCTCCGGTAAAGATCATAGAATAATTTTTATTACGAAAAAAATTTATAATTCTCGTGCGATGACCCATCTTGTATTTTAACGCATCAATTATTCGTCGACAACCCTAGTGAGTGTTGCAAAGGGACGTATTGGGGTGATGCACTTCGCCCGCGACACTCACTCAGCTGGATTAAAAAGGATATTAGTGCTGCTGCGTCCGACGTTTGAGCTTTTTGCTTCGAACCGTCTCGAGAAATACCCCGCTCGATCCGAGATTCCCGGACGGAAATCTCATTTTATATTATTGATTAAGGCTGTAAAAGCGTGTTGGATCGGATTTTACTACAGCTTGTACTATACCATACGATACTATGCTAGCACAGGAGCTTTAACTGTACATGGAATTTAGTTCATCAGTGTTTAGGAACCTAAACCACAAGGAAGAAAACCAACATGGCTTCTTTTGTCCTAGCTATAGATTACTTGGTTTCTCTAAAATAAGCTCTAATTCTTGAAAAAGAATGGTCAACGAGATGTTAAGGAAAAGAATGATTATTATTATTACAGGTCTAGGATACGCAAAGCTTTTTCCTGTAGGAAAGGAAAGATCTTAGGTTCCAACAATTTAAAAAAAACTTGAGAGGTGTCAAGGGACACCCGAATGGAACGAAGTTATTTCTTATGTTCAAGAAATATGTATACATAAATTATACACTCAACAAAATTATTAAAAAAAACGCCATCTATTGACGCCCAAGAATACTAACAACGCGTCGCTGCTTATTCTCAAAAACCACCATCTAGTTGACGCATAGAAATAAAATCAACGCCCTCTGCCCCTACCATGCAGGTACTAATAAAAAAGTGTCGTTTTTCGGTCTAGCCCCCACAAGGCGCAACGCGCGATAAGGTTCCAAAAAAAATATTTATACCGACGCCTCACCTAAAAGTTTATGCTTAAGTAAACCTGAAATTCAAACTGTATTTCAAATTCATATCAGAAACTTGCATATTCAGACATCGCCATGCGCCGAAACTAACTAATTCGATTAAGTAAAAACTTTACAAATGTACTTATTCCATTTTAGCTCTGCTGTATGTATAATTGCATATTAAGTTGCCGAGCGTCGGGAGCCGTGGGGTAGCGTGGGATAGCGTGGGAAGCGTGGGGTCGGGTGTTGCAAGTTCTAACTCGGTTACAACACTTTGCCGTGAGAACTTATCGCGGTGTTGCCTTTGGAAAATAAGGCATAAGTTGAAAAGTCGAATATTACTAATAATAATATACGGTTAGGTATCATGGATGTATAATTATACGAATAAAAATACTGTTCCTCTGCTGTACTTTTACAGTAAACCTTATGTAGACTCAAACACACCCTAAAGAATTATCATTTTGTTTTGTTGTACCCTGTATAAAACACATTTCATACAATGTTAAAATTACAGTTTCTTTAACAGTAAGTTATACCAATGACATGTACAAAGGAAACAGTTGAAATATGTGCAGTAATAATACAGTCGTGAAACGTTACACGTTTTTAATTTCTTGAAATATGTGCGCTTAATAAATTGCTTTGAGTATAATTTTGTCGAGTAAAATTATACTGAGTATAATTATTTTAACGAGTATAATAACTGAGGAATCAGGCCGTTTGTCCACCGCCACCGTCACGGGATGTCACCGACAAAAATTCAAATAAAATGCCACTTTATGACCTAGGCTATAGGTTTCATTTTCTACCGACATTGGTCTTATCTAGCGATCCTTGTAAAGGTACGACTTGGAACCGAGCGACACGCGACAACTGCAGACGACGTGCCGTCGCGATCGACTGCTTTCTTTGTATTTCTATGAATGAGTGTCGCTAGCTGCGGAGGATATTTCATAGAAATACATAGAAACCAGTAATGTCGCGACGACGCGTCGTCTGCAGTTGTCGCGAGTCGCTCGGTTCCAACTTGTACCTTAAGTGAAGTGAAGCCAAACGAGCATAATTGAGTCGCAGAATTTCGGCTGGCAGAAATTCTGCTGCATTAAGTTTCATACAAAAGTCCTGTGTGATTCACACGAGCGTAATTTTATGAGTCATGATTTGTATGAAAAGATATTTACGCGATGGAAATTCTGCGACTCACGACTCACACACTTGCTTGGCTTCACCCTAATGGTGTAGAGCAAAACGAAACTTATTATAAATAAAGTGGCATTTTATTTGAATTTTTGTCGGTGAAGTTCCGGTAACAGTGACGGTCGTTTACGTGACGTCGGAAACGACGGAAGCGGACAAACGACCAAAATATACTAAGTATAATTTAGCAACAATGGTGACGAACCATACTCCATTACTGGCAATTTACGTAATTAACGTTGGCAATATGTGGCAAAGTTGTAATTACTATATCACTTTTGATATCGGCACATCCGTTCGGGTAGGTTGGGATGAAACTAATATAATAGCGGGTCATAGTTGGGAATGTTGTATGTTTGTTTGGGTTAGCGTCTTCAATCAATACCTAAAAGTAATTGAGCTCTTACTTTGTAAAATGTAAAGTTAAGACGGTACCATTATAGAACAGTAGGTAAGGTTCTATTCAAATTGCAACAAGACGAAGCAAAACGAAAAGACCATAAATGCATCATATTATGTTATCACAAAGAATGAAAGAATATCCTATGCCTTTTTCCGGGATCAAAAGTATATTTTACCAAATGTCAAAATCTGTTTAGAGGCTTAAGCGCGTATAAATGAGAAAGCAGTTTCTAGATCCATTTGACTTTAAAAATGCACACGCCTATGGCAATAAATCACGGTCAATTTTTTTTATGAAATAAGAGGGCAAACGAGCAAACGGGTCACCTGATGGAAAGCAACCTCCGTCGCCAATGGACACTCGCAGCATCAGAAGAGCTGCAGGTGCGTTGCCGGCCTTTTAAGAAGGAAAAGGGTAATAGGGGAGGGTAGGGATGGGAAAGGATGGGAATAGGGAAGGGTAGGGAAGGGAATAGGGTAGGGGATTAGGCCTCAACTCACTCACTCACTCGGCGAAACATAGCGCAAGCGCCGGAGAAATACCACGTTCTCACAGAAAACCGGCGGGTTTTCTGTGAGACCGTGGTATTTCTCCGGTCGAGCCGGCCCATTAATGCCGAAGCATGGCTCTCCCATGCCTAAATGTAAAAACAATAGCTATCTCACTCTGGAAGTATTTACGTATTCTATCTAAACTATATTTATGTTTCAAGTACTATAGTTAGTAGTAGTTGGTACTACTAGTATATATGTATATTCCGTGGTAGTAGTATGTATTCTAGCTTTTGTGCCTGAGCTAAGACCGCAGACAATATGAGCTTTGTAACAGCACGTGTTTGTGGTCACTGGTCACACTGCAGGCCGAGAACAGCTGGGGAGGTCAAGAAACTACCTAGTTGTTGCAGTGTCCGTACTAATATTATAAACACGCGAAAGTGTGTCTGTCTGCCTGTCCGTCTGTCTTTAACCGCAGAGCCGATTCAGATAACATTTGATATGCAGAAACTTTAAGTCCCGGAAAGGAGTACTCTGGTGTTTCGTCCCAAGGTTTTTGGGCCCAGTGGGCCCAATGACCAGATATGAATTTTTAACCTTTTTTCATCTGGCGATTGGTCCCAGTAATTATTTTTTATGACTTTTGGGCTTATGTCGTAGGGTCTAGCAAAAAAGTTGTAGATTTGAATAAAAAACAAAATAATTACTTTGTATGAAAACTTTTATTACACACTGAATGAATATTTAAAGAAAAATAAGTCAATGGACATGTATAATAAATTAAAATCTCTTATGACATAAATAATAACAAAAGTACTTATTTTCTAAATAATCTATTTCAGTATAATATTATTATTGTATAGTTATTGCAGTTTAAAATTTATTTATAACTAGCTGTCCCGGTGAACTTCGTGTCACTTTAAAACCTTCCCTGGACTTCTACGATTTTAAGACTAAAATCAGCCCAATCTGTTCAGCCGTTTTCGAGTTTTAGCGCGACTAACACATTTGAACTTTTCAACTTTTGACTAATCCATTTTTATATATAAGATTATTTTTTTATATAAAGCCTATATATTTCTTTGATTGGCAAATTACATATAAAATTCTTTGTAAGATAACGACTTATTAATTAGTTAATTTTATATAAGTAAGTTTAATTCAATTGTTATGGATACTACTTATAGTTCTAACATTCTGCCATTGTTATGGCAGAATGTTAGAACTATAAGTACATAATAAGACCTTTATATCAACAACTTTCTGGCAATAAAGACATTTGAAATTGAAAATGAAAAATATTTTGTATGACGTACTATGGCAACTTTATGCCGATAGGCGCGAGCGGCTACAACCCGGTCGAATTTCATTTATGATTTGAATACAAAAAAAAACTTCCCAAGTCTATCGTACTACTAGGATAGAATCATTTTACTGTGGGAAAACAACCATTAAGCACGCAGTACTTATAGAGCAGGTATTTTTTTAAACTTGATTCGACGCAGTATGTTCAGGTATTAATAATAAAATAATATAAGTTTTGAGGTGCTAGTGTTAGATATGTTTAAATGAACAAAACAATATTATGGTCATAACTGATTGTTTTTGTGCCAACCCTACTTCAAAATGTCTTGGCAGAAAACAATGGATCATAAAAGTGGGTAATATCATAAAAATGGGATCAATCGCCAGATAAAAAAAAATTAAAAATCATATCTGGTCATTGGGCCCACTGGGCCTAAAAACCTTGGGACGAAACACCAGAGTACTCCCGGAAAGGACATACGATACTTTTATCTCGCAAAAATGTACGGTTCCCGATCGGTAAACAAATTTCTGTGCAACGGAGTTGTGAGTATCATTTAGTAACTTTATAATCACGGACGTAAAAAAAGTACGGACGTAACCTTCTCTAATCACGAGTGAAGCCTAGTTATGGCCGCCCGTGTAGGACGTGTGCGTGATATGAGGGTTGGCCATATAAATCATAAATTTCCCTACTTTTAAATTTTGTAAACTCAGACAAGTTAAATGTATTTTTTATACTTAAACATATTTTTATGTTTTTTTCGCTTCAGAAATGTAAGCGGTTGTTAAAGATGTCATAATGAAAATATTATTTTTATGACACTATAGATAGAAAAAAAAACATATATTACGTACAGAGAAGTATATTATTTACATAACATTATTAGTAATAATGATTATGTACAAACATTTACAATAATAAAATTATTACTAGCTATTTGACCGAGCTTTGCTCGAATAAAATTTGAATAAAATTACATTTTCTAAAAATAATTCCTAGCTAGACAGATTTATCGCCCCCGAAACCTATATAAGAAACCTGTATACGAAAAGATATAAGATACTTAAGTCCCGTAACCCGTTTCATGAAACAATCAAGTAATGTTAAATAAATAATGGCTTGTTAAATCAGTTAACGGCCTGTTAGAGCTATCGAGAGTTCTACCATGCGCTAACGTCAAATCAAATCACCTAACATGGTGTTAAATTTATTCCTGCTCTAGAGGACCATTCAATATTTTCATTCCTACTAGGTCTCAATGACGCTCGGGTGACTACACCAATAGCACCTTCCCTCCCCTACTATTGAAGGAAATCTAAGTCAACAATTTTATCTATGGACGCTTCACACCACGTCAGTCTGACCCCGTGCTAAGTACCTGAAGGACTTGTGTTACGGGTACCAGACAACGGAAATATATTTAATACTGTTATACTATACATATATTTAAGATTTTTATTATATGATACACATATTTAATACACACCCATGACCCAGGAACTTTGAAAACTTTTTGTTTCGTCGGCAGGATTCGAACCCGCGACCCCCGGCTTGAGCCACCGACAGCCCACCCACTGAGCCACAGAGGTCGTCAAACAACAGTTATATCCACTTTTGTAAATTAACAAATTAATAGGGGTGTAGACTATTTTTAGGAAATATATTTATTTTACAGATGTACCATCAAGGAAGTTGATTCCTATGCAACTGACAGACCAACGTTATTTGGTCGAATACTTATGTCAATTCAATGTTAATTGTGATCTGTCTGCTGGGTTTGACGTAACGCAACCAAACTACTTAGGTCCCCGATTTGCATAGGAATCAACTTCTCTGATAGTACATAAGTATTTTGTTACACCTAAAAATATGTATAAAAAATAAATACACTCTTATTTCAATTAAAAAAATCACTTATTAAATATAAAAAATATTATAAAGTTATTAAGTAAAATATGTCCATTTTCGGTAATTCTATAATACAAACTCTCAAAAAAACAATAATTTGTATTAGATTTCGTTTACTGTCTACACCCCTATTATTGTATTCCTGCCTAATTACTGGTCAATAGTATGCTAAATACTTACATGACACTAATAAAAGACAATAAAATTAATTATTTGATTATTTAAAAATAATTTAAAATTTTCCCCGGTTTGGGGAAAATTTCCCCACTTTGTTATGGACATTACTGACCTGTTGAAGTTGAATTAATATTTACATTATTTTATCAAAATACTTTAAAAATATGTTATCTTACCTATGAAATATTATTCCTTGATGTTTTTTGTGTAAGGTTGTATTGTTCTTGCACCATTTTACAACACAAGATGGCATATTTATTTTTATTTATGAATGACAAAGATGTGTCACCGCGATGCAGTCTAATTGCGTAATGGCGGTACGATCGGCTTATTACAGTGCGAGCGTTTGTGCAAGATGTGTACATATGATTGCCTGGGCTTATTAAGGGTGCTTCACTCATTTCTTAATGGCGATCCGTCCGTATTTTTTTTACGTCCGTGTTTATAATAATGATAATTACTAGTTGATCGGGCAAATATTGTTTTGCCATATTATACGATATGAGAGTATAAAACCAGAGGTAATTGATTATATAAGGGTAAAAATTTATAATTGTATTTATCAATGCTTAATCATGATAAGATGAAAATAAAAAATAAGTGTCAAAAAAAGAACTATAAGTAGTTAACATTTACAATAATAATTGTCGACAACAATAATTGTCAAAAAAAGAACTATAGTTAAAATATATCTTCAGACCTTCTCGATAAGCACAAATTATTTCTTTAAAATGGTTTACAAAAATATATTTTTTATTATTATTTGTATAATAAATATGTTACAGTTACAACATACTATACAAAATATTATTCAAATAGCTAACTAACTAAAGAGGAAGATTAGCTATAATATAAATTGTAATATACAAGGTGTCCGCTTAATAGCAGAACATTTAGACAAGATATAGGGTGTTCCTGTCCAGTAAAGCAAACTTAAGAGGATTATTCTCCTTAGCGTGATTTGTGATTAGATACAGAGTGTTTTATGTACAGAGACAATTAAGGCGTGGATATATCCAGTGTGGTCGGTAGTCTATTATCCATCTTGTGTTCAACGAATTTTCGATCAGATCACATAACCTGATGCGGGTTTAAAATTTTTAGTCGCCCATCACAAAAAGAGTGGACATCGAATTTCAAGAATATTATTCACCTCATAAATCTTAGTTTTGTATTGCATTTTGTAATTATGTATATTTTGATACAATTAAAGGTGAAATTATATAATAATTTCACCTTTATTTAACATTTTGACATAATGTTTCAATATTTAAATTTAAGTTAGCGCCTACCCGCCATATCAATCGCTCACGGTTTAACAAACTACGCTTAAATTTATTAAAATGGTTATTAAAAAGTGTGTAAAGTGTAAAAAAAAACATTACAAAAAAGGTGCCAGGACTAGAATGTAGTAGATGTAATAAAATAGTCCACGTGGATACTATTTGCACAAAGTTGTCCAACAAACAATTAAATACCATACGAAACTCACCAGGAATAGAATGGAGTTGCGAGGAATGCTTAAAAATATCTCCCGAAGGTCCTCATTTATCACACCTGATAAGGATATTGAAGATGATGAAAGTGAGAATGAAATTACTGGGAATCATCAACTAATTGATGCCAAGAAGCTGGCCCGGGATATATGCCGAGAAGTACAGAAAACCTTTCGCGAAGAATTTTGTAACCTGGAGAGCACCCTCGAGTTCCTGAGCGAACAGCTAACGACAATGGAACAGGCAATAAACAAACAGGACAGCAAAATCAAAGACCTCGAACATAAAAACCAGGAACTTTCTAACAAAAATAAGAATTTAGAACTAAAAATTGATGCTCTGGAACAAGTATTTAAGAATTTTGAACAAAAATCACTCACAAATATGCTCGAAATTTCTGGATTGCCCGAAATATCCCAAAAGGATGTTAAAAAAAATGTTGAAACAGTAGCAGTTTCCATAAATGTTAACGAAAAAGATGTCCAGTCTTCACAACGCCTACCAGGAACTAAAAACAAGCCAGGATCCATTCTCGTCGAACTCAAATCTAAAATTTCCCAGGAGCAATGGATAGAATCCAGTAAGAAAAAAACCATAACTCTAGGACAAGTGCTACAAGACATCCCCAAGGAAGAAGCAGAGAACCGCATTTTTATAAGGGAAGCTTTAATTAAATACCAAAAAACCTTACTGTATGAAGCTAAATCTCGGTTACTTAATAAAGTTTGTCAATATGTGTGGTGTAAAAACGGAAAAATATGTGCCAGAAAAACAGGTACTAGCAAAATAATTTACATTCGCAATAATCAGGATATCTGTTCAATTGAAAAAGAATATTCGACTCAAATTAATAGATCAATCGCAAACTTGTTAAAATCTTCAAAAAAGAGCACGAGATGTAATTTTCCCTGGATTGACACTGATATAAATCGATTATGTAAGAAGCGAGATAAATTATTTTCAAAATGGAAAAACGATACTGGTAATGCTAAACTTAGACTGGACTATAATATAATTAGAAATAAAGTAAATAAAGTATTAGAGTTCAAAAAGAATAAATATTACATTTGATACATCAATCAAAATTTAAAAAATACTAAAAAGATTTACCATATCATTAACCAAATGCTAGGACGAGTAAAGTTATCTATTGATTCTGCTATACACAACGCATTCGACGCTCAAGGGCTTATTACTAAAGATTTGGCTAATAACTTTGCTAACTGCTTTGAAAGGTCTGTTAAAGATATCATTCCGAACTGTACGACACAATTTTATAGCTCAAGCCACGAACCTCAACCCCTTAACTCGAGTATTCTTTACAAAAAAGCTACCTCCCAAAGTGTTCATAAAGTCATAAATAAATTAAATATAAATAAAGCGCCAGGTCCAGATAACATCAAAATTTCCGACATAAGGATTGCGGGTCAAGATGTAGCATCTAGTATTGCAGACCTAATAAATTGTAGCGTTAAAACCGGCCTATACCCTGATGATCTGCAAGTAGGCAGCGTGAGACCCATTCATAAGAAGGGTAAACGTAACGCGTACACCAACTATCGCCCCATCACACTGTTATCTACTATTGATAAAATTGTAGAGAAACACATACTCGTATGTGACCAGATACATACATTTTATAAAAATCATGAGGTAATAAATAAAAATCAATTTGGTTTTCAAGCCGGTAAGAGTACCTCCGAACTTTTGTCTAAATTTACTGATGAAGTAAACGGTCACCTGAATAATAAAAGACAAGTTTTTGTGCTTTTTATTGATTTTATACGTGCCTTTGACACACTGTCACACAAAAAGCTTGTCGGTAAATTGGAAAAGTCTGGCATACGTGGACCCCTACTACAATGGTGCAAAAACTACCTACAAAACCGCACCTACTCTGTAAAAATTGATAACACCTATAGCGACCCAATAAAAGTGACGGAAGGCACAGCGCAGGGTTCTGTTTTGGGGCCATTGTATTTCCTGACCTACGTCAATAATATGGGCAGTTGTATCAAACACTGCACCTGCTACCAATTTGCAGACGATACCTGTCTTGTTATTGCATTAGACAACCCCCAAACAGCAAAAAAACTTCTGCAACAGGACTTTAACGCTCTTCTCAGATAGTGTCACGATGCCGGCTTAGTCATCAATGAGGCCAAAACAAAACTACTTTTGATTAAATCCTCATATAACAAGCATTCCCATGATACCGCAAATCTAATATTTCATAATCATGACTGCCTACACTCAACTAGTACAGTGTGTAAATGTCCCCCTATTGAGATAGTTCAAGAACAAACATATCTTGGTCTAGTAATAGATACAAGGTTTAACTGGAACCAACAAATTGATCGTGTTTGCAATAAACTCCGGCAATTTCTCGCAAACTTAACAATTCTCAAAAATAAAAACCCTTTTAAAATTAAGAGAATGCTTTATTTTGCATTGGCTGAATCGTACATTCAATATGGTCTCACCAGCTACGGGCGGACATATAAGAGTTACTTAGATAATATTTACAAATTACAATTAAAAATTTTAAAAACTATTGTCCCGTCTAGTATTAAGCAACAATTTAGTAATAACGAATACAAACTGTTTAATTACTGTCAAATAATCCCAGTATACCATCAAGTGCAATATTTGCTACTTAAAGACATTTTTTTTAATGAATCTCTAAAAATAAAAATAGATCACCCCGTACACACCCGAGCTATTTTTCAGAATTGGTTGTTTACGATAGGTGCGAATAATGTCTATGGCAAGCGAACCACGCAGTACCTAGTGCCTCGACTCATCAATGACTTACCTCCTGCGCTGCGAGATTCTTTAAAACCAAACAATATTAAGGTTCAATTAAGAAAGCACTTTAGAAATATACAAATGAATGATAATAATATAATATCTTAGCTCCTGCAGTACCTAAACTAGATAAGTAATTAATTTCAAATTGTATTTATACTCTGTTAAGGAACTACAAGCTAAATTAATTAGTAACTGCCAATTTCTTATTATTTGCTTGTAATTAGCTCGGTATATATTACATTACCTTTTAATTGTTAACTATTATTTAAATTATAAATAATATGGTGCTAACTTGTAATATCGTCTTAATAAATCTTCGTGGTTTCTCGATGATATATTATATGTTTTGTAATATGTATTGTTTTAAATGGTAAATAAAAAAAAATTAGTAACACAATTTAAGATTCAATTTCATAAAACCAAACTTAACTGGCCAGTCGAATAAAACAAAAAGCTGTATTCACGCTAGCTGTAGACAAAACATTACACAAAGCGAAGGAAGTGGACTGCAAAATCGCAATTCCGCAGTTCAGCTCGATCCCGATCCGATCGATGATGTCACGATGTTACACCGTGTATTTCATGCGCTGCTGGCCGTCTTCCAAAATGTATATCTGTGGTTCACTTCTTCTGAAGCGACAACTATTAACCGCGAAATATTAACCGCGATTTTGCGCCTTCTGACGTTTAAATAAAGGTCGAATTTGGGTGATGGGTTTTACGTTGTAAGGCTTACTTGCGGTGTACATCGTGCTGTAATGTGGCGGTGTATTTACATTCTGTTGGTAGCATATTCTGCGATCTATGGCCCTCGTCGGGGACCGCTATTTATCCGGCTTCTTTTGTTTCTATTTGCGCGCTTCAATTGGGTTTTATTTGTTAGTGTTGTGTAATTGAAACTCTTTTTATTTGCACAGGGCGTTTCACTTTGAGTACTTTGATGTACAAACACAGTTTTCGTTCCAATGCTCTCTGTTTTTGTTTTTACTTTGTAGCGGATTTTTAATTTCTCCCCTCAATTTGATTAATGGCAGTAGACTGTGGTAACGTGGTTTTACAGGCTATTTTTGTCGAGAAATATATTAATAAATAGCCGGTGAAAGCTTCATGATAATAATTTAAAAATTATGCAGTGATTACTGAATAAACCTGGCCTCTCGTATAAGTAACGCTCTTGTAAACCGCTTATAATAAGGCTGCTTAGTGCTTAAGCTGCTTATGCTTATCTACAGTAGCCACTTAAGCACTTTTTCTATAAAACTGAGTAAATCAAGGAGAAAAATTAATTTCATTTTATGTGATACACTGGCGAGTATTGCAAGTTATATATTATCCATTCCCAATATTATAAATGTGAAAGTGTGTCTGTCTGTCTATTACATCTTCATGCCCAAACGGCAGAACCAATTATTTTGCTGCATATTTGGTAAGTATGTAGATCACAATTAATTTAAATTCATAATATTATTTCAATTATCCTTGGTGCGAAAAATCTAAATAATAAAATAACAAAAAAAGGTTATGGACGAACAGTCCATAGACGGCCACAATTGTATAATAATAAAAAAAAAGTATGTAGATCTTTGAATCCCGGGAAAGGACATAGGATACTTTTTATCCCGGAACAATCTGCGGTCCTCGCGCGATAAACTAATTTTGGCGCAACCGAGTTGCGTGCGTCAGCTTGTGATATTATACAGAGTGTAACAAATCTATGTAATCATACTTTAGGGTGTGTATCAATAAATAAATAAAAATAATTAGATATCTTTTTATTCAAAATGGGTATACACTTTTTGAAAGTCGAACGAAGAAACTACGATGCCTACCACCGGTTCGGGAACTACCCCGCCGAGAAGAAGAAATATGTGTTCCTTGTTGACTGTGAAAGTGGCAGCGTTGAAAGACCAAATTTTTTTTTCACTTTTGTATGGGCAAGCGCCTCGGCGTCACGAGTTTCCCCATACAAAAGTGAAAAAATAATTGGTCTTTCAGCGCTGCTACTTTCACAGTGAACTCTCTACAAGGAATACATACACACCCTAAAGTATTATCACTTAGTTTTGTTAAACCCTGTATAAACAGTATCATCACACTATTATTAGGTAATTACAATATGATACACCGCCGAGTGTGTGTGTGTGTGTGTGTGTGTCAATATCCCCACGTGTACTCCCCATCAATCACGGAGATGGATCGCGTCGCCGGCATTAACGCAAATTGTATACTCATTAAGTGCGCAGCCTTATGTTGTAACAATCGAGTCCTTATAACACACATTTATTCCGATGTTTATTAATGTTGTAATTATTATAGGAAACATATTACACTACCGGAAGTATTTGGTAATAAATAAACAATTGCAGTAAATTTATTTTAGCGCAAGATGTTGCCGCGCCGAAATCGTTTATCATGCTAGGACCATAAATTTTTCCAGCATATAAAACTATTATATAGTGTAAGTGTAAAGTGTTAACAGGCAAACATACACTCTTTCACATTTGTAACCTCGAGATGGATGGATTTGGCTTTAAATAAAATATAGAAAATAAGTTCGTTAGTATCGTAGCGAACTACGCCGTAGCTCGTAGCATGCTACGCTCCTAGAACTACGTCACAAAATTAATGAAATATTAGACTAAGGGCCTGTTTCACCGCTTCCTATCTAAGGCTATCCATATAAGGCTATCCACCAATTAACTTGACAGATCAAGTATGGAGAATCTGTCAAAAAAGTTGTGAATAGCCTATTAGACATTTTATCAGAAAGTGGTGAAACAGGCCCTAATACTAGCTGTCCAGGCAAACGTTGTTTTGCTATATTAAGTATTTCACCCATATTATTTTATTGAAATGACTAAATAAGTATGTCGCCATGGCAATGTCCATCACTATCCCGTCGCACAAGCAATAGTCGCCGTCAGTCTCGAGTTGCAATAATTTACTATTATTTATTCAACAAATGCACTCATCAATATAAAAAGTACCCAATAGCCGATTCTCAGATCCACTGAATATGCATATAAGATTTGGTTAAAATCAGTAAAGCCGTTTCGGAGGAGTACGCGGCCTAACATTGTGACACGTGAATTTTATATATAAGATTATAAAATTTGCACGCCACCCAAAGGCAAAATAAGAGAACTTGAACACCTAACTACAATAACACCATAATTGTACCTTATTTCAGCAAATAAATGATTTTGATTTGATTTGATGTGATAATATGAGTATTAAATATCCGTACTTATATTACAAACGCGAAAATGTATCAGGTGTCTGTCTGTCTGTCCTCTTCACGCCCAAACCTCTAAACCAATTTTTGCTGAAATTTGGCATGGAGATATTTGGAGTCTTTTTTATAAAGGATAAATGCACGGTTCCCGCACGATAAACTATTTTTGGTGCATGTAGTAAAATGTGGTGATGTAGTAAAATGCCAATAAAAATTATTCAATGTTACAAACAAAATATTATCTTCACAATTCTAAGGGCCTGTTTCACCACTTCCTGATAGGCTATCCACCAATTAACTTGACAGATCAAGTATGGAAAATATGTCAAAAAAGTTTTGAATATCATATTCGGCACTTTATCAGGAAGTGGTGAAACAGGCCCTAAGTATTAAATAAATTGTAATAAATGTTACTTAATATACAGTAATTTCAAAGACTTCAGACTAGACCGTATTTAATGAAATAGCTATTTTGAACTAGTAAGTAACATGGCGGCAACTAATGAGTAAAGGAAGTCCGCCCCCTCGGGATAGGATTCGGATATCAATCAAACTACTTTCCATCAAATCCTTTCCGAACATAGATCTTAGAAACTGTATGAAGTGGCACATTAAATTAATTTATAGTTAGAACGCATAGTATGATGATATGATATTCTGATAATGTTATATTTCAGATATTCTTGTCCTGGAAACAACCTACACGGGAAAGTGATGACTAAAGTAGCAACACGATAACTGTTGAGCCATTGAGGTTGAGTATAATAAAAATAGTTCCTGATAATATAATCTGACGGTTTTTTGACAGGTCTCGTTTTTTTTTCTAAGCAGACCAGGGCCTGTAGACAAGTGACAAAGCGCTAACGCTAACGCTAAC
Organism: Aricia agestis; assembly: GCF_905147365.1. Taxonomy (NCBI): domain Eukaryota; kingdom Metazoa; phylum Arthropoda; class Insecta; order Lepidoptera; family Lycaenidae; genus Aricia; species Aricia agestis. The sequence goes on along the minus strand of NC_056410.1, from coordinate 20,920,736 downwards.
ATATTTTGCGATATGCGATTTGACATATTTTAAGTCAATCGCTTCGCTAGCGAATATTAATGTCAAATCCATACATTTTGTAGCGCTAGCGTTAGCGTTAGCGTTTTGCCACTTGTCTAGGGGGGCAGAATCTGTGATAGAGCGAAAATATCAATCGTGGACACTCGTTTCAATCCTTATATCATAAAAATTCAAGTTTGAAACAGTCGCTCGCAATTTTAAATATTAATCGGACAGAGAAATTATATTCTCGTGTACCTTTTAAGGAACTCTATATTGTAAGGACAGAGTTTCATACACCAAGCAGGTCTCTTGCACCTCGGTTCTTCTCTCAGAAATATTTTTAAGTCGCATCTGTTCACTAGTTTAGTCTATGGCCAAATTCGTCTCCATCACCCGCTCAGGCCGGGGTCAAGCTGGCCTCAGATGTTCACAAATTACATTTGAATATGGAACGATCCTGTGGACATGAACTCCTTAAATAGTACCCCTTTAAAATTAGACCATGATAAATCCTATAAATTAAGGAAAATCAAACTTTATGTTAATTTTGTGCACTTATTATAGTACAAAAATGGTCAGTGCGATATCATTACTCAATTGAAATACTTTTTAAACATAGGGCAACCTAGTTCAATTTAATTTTTTGATTTTTACACCACCAGTAAATAGGGTATTCAAATTTAAACAAGTGGTGCTCAAAATTTCTCTCCTCTCGGCAAGAGATTTTTGAGCTTTTATTATCGAATACAATTGGGCTGAAGGCCCAGAACAAGATGACTATGGAACCAGATTGATGTGATGTAAAGCCTTTGATATAACTTCAATATATCCGCTCAACAATATAGCGTACAATATGTCTGTCCAACAACCGTCGCGACTCAGGGCCAACCGCAGTTTTGTGCTGTGTTATTGGACGATATATCTTCCAAACGTACACTAGCTGTTGAGATACTAGCTTACATATTATCAAATAAATTCGAATGTGGGCCAGCCATGCTTCAGTACGATTGAATCAATATTGCGATTTTACTGAAAAGCGGTGTAAAATGTATTAAATTAATTTATTGCTAAAGTAGCAAGTCGTAGGAAAGAAGCTCTTTTTATTTACAGTCATTTTATTACACTTAATTTTCTTTACGCGTAGCATAGTTTTCTCTTTGCTGTCCTTTTTGGTTCCATAAAAAGGAAAAGGAAAAGCTTAATAAGTTTTCGCTTCCAAAACTTTCAGAATAAATGTATAGTAAGAAGTCTGACTATGGTCGAAAAAAAACAAGACTCCTATATATTAATAATAATAATATTTATTCAGTATTTACAATGATGGTGAGATACAGTTATTATATTAGAGCTACTTAAACTAAATAAGTACAAATTTAATGATTATAGTATTGCCTGAACTAGGATACCCTGTGTTTCAGGCTAAAATTAGTGCTACAATAATTATTACGATACAAACTATAGCTATGCCTTAAAGTTACAAATTAAATTAAGTAGTTACACTAACTATAATTATTATAGTTTTAAATTGCCTATACTAATATTAATTTATTATTACACAATATTATACTTACTTAATCTTATTCTAATGTTCATTTATTGCAAAACCACTAGAGATTTTTTCTGTTTCCTCATAAGTCATATTTTGTATAATATTATTAATATTATACTAGCTATTAGACCGAGCTTTGCTCGGTATTCGATAAAACACGAATAAAATGACATTTCCTAAAAATGATTCATAGCTAGATCGATTTATTGCCCCCGGAAACCCCCTATATACTAAATTTCATGAAAATCGTTGAAGCTGATTCCGAGATTCCAAATATATATATATATATATATATATATATATATATATATATATATATATATATATATATATATATATATATATATATATATACAAGAATTGCTCGTTTAAAGATATAAGATTCACAGTAAAATAAATTTCTCTAAAATTATCCAACAAGTCATCATAAAATACTAAGTCAGTGTAATTACTAAGTTATTTAACAGACAACTACAAAGATTTAAATATTTAGATATGCCATGACTCCGGGAAGCATTGATGAATGATGCTATGGACTGTATTTCTCTTTGTTATTATAAAATATTATGTAAATGGTCATCGACATTGTATACAACACACAAATGAAAAGAACGGATCATTGTATACTTAACAAGGTAAATAATGGGAAAATTATGTTAGATTTTATACTTCGAAAAGTAACTAAATGTGTGTTTTTATAGTTTATTTATATCATTAACTTGTAGATTATTTCAATTTTATTATTCATCGCAATATGTAACCGTATCTAACGTTTTACATCTTTGACCAAGACCAAGAACGTACAATGTCGCAGCGCCCACAGTTTTCTAGACAACATAATTAGAAGGTCTGCGGCGTAAAATGGCTCCGGCGAACTCCGCTCCCGCAAGCCTCCATGTAAAGCGAATCCCGACAAATTAAATTGTGAAAACTTGATAACTTTAAGAAACGAGTTCACTAACTTCGTTAAAGAATTCTATGAGATTCGACTCGATCGATGAAATCTTAGCGGGGAATAAAAAGCTAATCTTGTTCCAGGGTTAATTCTTTATCCTAGCTTAGAAATTACTTTGTTACTTTTGACACATAATATTGTATACTTTCTACCAAACACCCTACAAGCTTTCAAGTATTTAATCAATTTTAGCAGAAATTGGATTATTAAAGACAAAAACTAACTTGTTTCACAAATCCTTTTTTACGTTACATATAAGATTTTATGTAGTTATTTAATATGAATTATAAATCGTACTTACGTACGTAAACTTTTTGCTATAAACCGAGTTATATTTGATGCCGTCGAGTTTCCAGGAAAGGTGAATGCCCAAGAATGTATGGACCAAAAACCCGTAATCGATTGAAACCATTTATATTTGGCATAGTAGACTACTTTTACTGTATCCCAAATACAATGTCCTTTTTGGATTAAACAATCACCGAGTACTTCAAAAACGATCGTAACTAATTGACTTTTCCTATAGGAATCTATATGATATTCAGGACGACGCGATGCTACAAACGAAAGTGTGGCGATTAGTACGTACTACGTAGTAAAAACATTTTTGATACAGATGTATAACTTATAAGTAATTTTGTATTTATGAATTTAATGTTTAAATATTTATCACTTTTATATCTGACAGTACAGAATGTTAGTTTGGTATAGAAAATAATCTGTATCAATATGTACTGTTTTTTAGGATTATTAAGTACACGATATCGGTTATATGATCTTTTTTTTTATATAATAAGGGGGCAAACGAGCAAACGGGTCACCTGATGGAAAGCAACTATAATGTCGCCCATGGACACTCGCAACATTAGAAGAGCTGCAAGTACATTGCCGGCCTTTGAAGGTTTGGTTTTTAAATGATACAATATTGTTGTCATGCACATTAATTATCTAACCATTTTTGTAGTGCTGTATGATATTATTATAACGTATATTTATTACTTAATATACTTAGTACCTACATAATAATATCACAGTGTAGATAAATAGATAATAATAATAAATTGATATCTATTTATCTACACTGTGATAATATTATAAAATTAAACTAAAAATAGACTATAATTATAATGAACTGGTGATTCGTATTGCTTCGTATTACTCCTTAAATACCTTCCCTACACTTCCACAAACATTTCAAGCCGCTTAAGCACGACTAACAAAATTTAAAATTCATTTTTAGCTAGGTATATATAGATTCTATGCCAAATACTATAAACCAAAGTACAAAACAGAATAGAATTATTTCCCAAGAAATTGGCATCTTTATAGCCCGTTGTGATCTTCGTGGATCTCTGCACTGATATTTATATTCCAGTGTGAAATGTCTACGTGTACGTGTACGTGTACGGGCGACTCACGTATCGTAGTTCACGTGGGGCGTGACTTCGCTCGTATTATCACCTGGGTACGTACACAACTTGCATTCGATAAACTTGTCAGCGAAGTTAGAAATCAAAACTGCTTAGGATTTGACCAAACACATTATCAAGTACACACATTTAGGCCGGCAACGCACCTGCAGCTCTTCTGATGTTGCGAGTGTCCATGTGCGACGGTAGTTGCTTTCCATCAGGTGACCTGTTTGCTCGTATGCCTACTTATTTCATAAAAAAAGTAACACGGCGCTTGAGATACCTTATGTTAATTCCTATACATAAAATGAAACTTCGATATCAAAATTATCGAATGCAAGTTAACTGTGTACCCTGGATACTAAGGATTTAAATTGTGAGATCAATTTATTCGTTCATTCCTTGTTCATTGTTCAACCTTTGCTTTAAAACCCAGCATTATGTCTGTCTTTTAACCTAAAAAAAGGATCCTGTCCTTTAAGCGTATCCTCTTGTGCTTCAAGGCAAGCTCTTAACCCTTAAAATCTGTAAATATTAGCTCACTAACTTGGCATAATAACAAGAGGATTGCTTTAACAGCTTTGTTTGAGCCCGTGGTATCAGTTACTTATATACAACATGGCTGGTGAGACATGTTCAATGCTTAAGGAGAGTACTTTGTACTCGATTCTCATTATAATTATGTAATACGGGTTTGCACGTACACTGTTGTAAACGTGTTGTTTTATTTACACGGGTGACTAAAGCCGCACGATTTACGCCGCACGGCGAAAATCGACCGCGTAAATGGCAATTCGACTACGCCGCATGCGGCTTAAGTCGCAAGCCCCAAAGTCATGCGGCCAATTATGGCCGCATGCGGCTGGTGACTAAAATCGACCGTGCAAACGCTCAGTCGCAAGCGATCGCAGCTGCGAATCCTACCGTTGACTGGTGACTTGCCGGGTGACTAAAATCGACCAGTTAGTCACCCGTGTAAATCGACTATTATCAACCGTGTGTCAGATACGTATGCTACGTAGATATAATGTAGCTTAAAACATTTACTCAGTGATCAATAATTGATATAATTTTTTTATATTTTTTTTTTTTCAACTAATATAATAGTCAAACGTCACGTCCTATTATATTAGTAGTTAGAAGTTAGAATACTGAAATTATTATTGTCTCATCAGTCACGCAGGCTTTTCGCACCAAAATCATATTAATATCATACTAAATATTTGAAGTTTTATCCTATCTCTGTTTTAATAAAGTCCTATTTAATAAACTGAGGATATTAACAACTTTGTTTGAAGATAATTTGTACAAATGATATTTCCATTTTTTATTGTAGAAATAAAAGTATTATGATCGCGTCGTGAATACAAAGTGCAGCTAAGAATTTCACAATACAAAGGCTTTGTGAGACTTAATGAAAGTTGCGAACTATTGTCAAGTGTGATTCTGCATACAACAGGGTGTTTCTGATATGGTGCAACGGCACCATATCACCAAGCCTATAATATACCCATTATGCTCAGTTATAATGGGTATATTATAGGCTACTGAACTAAATAAAATGTTGAGTAGTTACCGGATAAAAAGTTGAGTTGTATCCAGAATGAGGCTTTTAGAAAACTTGAAAACCTCATCGATACCTGTATATTACTTACTAGATGACGCCCGTAACTCTGTCACGCCAAAATTCGTTTATCGCGCAGGAACCGTACATTTTTGCGGGATAAAAACTATCCTATGTCCTTTCTTGGGACTTAAAGTATCTCCAAAATCGGTCGGTTTAAGCGTGAAGAGGTAACAGACAAACAGGCGGACAGACAGACAGACAGACTTTAGTAATATAGTATGGATACTGATCTAGGGACAAGGATGTTTATTTATTCATACATCTTACGAGGTCGGCGTCTATAAGTTCTACGCATAAACGGGGTTTTACTTCTATTGATCCCGTTTATAATTCATTAATGAAATCGCACTAAGTATCTTAACATCGAACATAGTAATATGTTTAAGTATAATATTTTACTGTAAAACTAAATTTAAAAAAACTTGAGAGGTGTCAAGGGACACCCCAATTGAAATGAAGTTATTTCTTATGTTCAAAAAACATATATACAATAATATTATATACACTCAAAAAAATATTTAAAAAAATGCCATCTATTGACGCCCGGAATATGAACAACGCGTCGATTTATTCTCAAAAATCGCCATCTAGTTGAGGCACTGAAATACTATCAACGCCCTCTGCCCCTACCATACAGGTACTAATAAAAAGTGTCGTTACAACTTTTTCGGTCTAGCCCCCGCAAGGCGCGGCGCGTGATAAGGAACTATAACGTTCCAATTACTTTCATATTCATTAAAGGTGCACGCAAACAAAACACAAACAAATTGAAAACGTCGTCGCGTCGGTTAAAACAACATCTAACTCTCGCTAAGAGCTCATTATCTCGCGCGAAACAAAGCGAAGTGGCCCAGAGCGAAACAGTCCCAAAAGGACTTCAAAGCGAAAATCTGGGAATGGCGGAAAATATCCGAAATAAACCTACCGTGTAATCCCCAACTCAAAGGTTGCATTATGCATTTATGCAGGACTTTTCATCGCTCCACGTACGAGCACCCTCATGGGTTTGCACACGACTGCGTTTTGGCACAAACGCAAAAATTAAGTGCACGCGACTTATCAACGCGCGTTTATCCAACTGTTTGTTTTAGTTCTTGCTAAGTTTTGTTATTAATATATTATAACTTCTGTTATAGTGTATCATTAAATACATAATTTTTAAAAAAATATTTCAACAGATTCAGTATTATAATTATTAATTACATTAATTGGTTATGAACTAATAACAAAAATAAATATTTAATGCAAAATAATTCAAGTTAATAAAACTCTTTAACTAGAAACTTAAAAGTACTTGAAGTAACGATCATCTTAATAAATCTTAATCTGAAAACAATCATCAAAACGCATTGCTAATACGCACCGCATCGCAGTTCAGTGTGCAAGCCGTGCAGGGTTCGTCGCTTCTCGCAGCAGCCCTAATACTATTTGTGTATCGAAATTTCATTCCGATATTTTAGAGAATATAAAAGGTTATTGGAATATCTTAACCCGGAATTCGATATAGGGGTATAATAAAAATATATCTCCTTTTTGTCGGGGAATATAAGAGGCGAAATATTAAGTATTTTCATATCTTGCTACGCTATAAAGGTTTCTTTTGTATGGTAAATGTAACCCGTTTGCGATCTATATTCCGCGATTAATAAAAACAGAGATTAACATTTTGTTTGTTCAAGGTATATTCTCAATCTTCTCGGGGTTTTTTTTTTATCAGAATAAAGATGGGAATCAGTATTTTATTTATATAGAACGAGTACGCTGGGGAAGAAATATTCTTTGGCCTATTTAACCTAGATAATATTATATTATCTATACTAATCTATACTATAATATTATAAAGAGGTAAACTTTGTTTGTTTGTTTGTTTAATTGTAATGAACAGGCTCAAAAACTACTGGACCGATTTTAAAAATTCTTTCACCATTCGAAAGCTACATTATTTACGAGTAACATAGGCTACTTTTATTTTGGAAAATATAGGGTTCCGCAAGATATTTCAGTTTTTCGTAACAACCAGAAAATTTACTTATTTTGCGTACGCTGCCTAAACAATTTTAAATTTAAGGAACGTAAGGATATTGTGAGTCTCTCTACTGAACGAATAATAGAAGTGGCCTGCATAGAGCTGAACCATCTAATAATTGTAAGCGTATACAGGCCTCCATCAGGGTTATACGAATCTTTTGAAGTAACTATGGAACAAATTTTGTCAAAAATATGTGCATCTAACAAAAAGGTTATTATATGTGGCGATTTTAACATTAATTTATTAGATTTAACCTCAACTACTGTTAGATTCACATCTTTATTTCAATCGTATAACCTTTACAGTTTGTTTCAGGAACCAACAAGGGTCTGTGAGACTACAGCCACTTGTATTGACAATATATTTACTAATCTTATTCCAGACAAAAAAGAAATAATTAATAAGCTAAGTTCTGATCACTGTGGACAAATAGCCTCTTTTAATATCAAATGTGACAGTGATGCGAAGAAAAATCTTGTGTTTATTCCTGTGACCACAAAACGTATTGAGCAATTTAGAAGTAAATTAAATTCAAATATCCATTTATTGGACAGCTCACATAGCTCTGATGAAGCTTTTAATAAATTATTTAAGGTGATAAGAACTCAATTTAATTCAATATTTACTTCTAAAACGGTTAGAAACAGTAATAAAAAAACTAAATTTATTAATTGGGCAACAAAAGGAATAAAAATAAGTAGGAAAAGATTATATGACTTATATGATGAAAGGTGTATTAACAATAGTGAAGTATTTAAAGCATATGTTAAAAACTACTCAAAAACCTTCAGAAAAGTTTGTAAAGCTGCTAAAGCCCTATATATAAAAAATAAAATTAAAAACTCTAAAAATAAAATCAAAACAACATGGCAGGTAATAGCGGGTGAGACTGGAAATGTCACCTGTCGTAGCTCTGATTTTGAACTATACTTTGAAAATAAAAAGATTACTAATGATCAAGAAGTTGCGACGGTCTTTGAAAAGTTTTTTGCTGACATTCCGGTCTCAACGACAAAAAATTTAAATTCTTCGTCTGAAGCTGCCGAAAAGCTACTCAGAGACAATGTAAAGGAATGTGATGTCAATTTTAAGTTTAGAGAAATTAACCCCAGAGATATTATTGATACCTTTAAATTGTTGAGTATCAAAAATACTGCTGATCTCTGGGGCATGTCCACAAAAATTATTAAATCAATAATTGACATCGTAGCTCCTCATTTAGCAATGATTTTCAATGACTGTATAAAAAATGGTGTTTTTCCTGACTTAATGAAGCATAGCAAGATTGTTCCTTTATTCAAAGCCGGAACTAAATCGGATCCCACGAATTTCAGGCCTATATCAATTCTACCGACCTTTAGTAAAATATTTGAAAAAATTATTTTAAAACAATTACTAGTACATTTTAATTCTAATAATTTATTACATGATAATCAATACGGATTTACTAAGGGTCGATCCACAACGGATGCTGGTATAGGACTCCTTTGCAGTATTTTTGAGGCTTGGGAGGAGTCGCAGGATGCCTTAGGTGTTTTTTGCGATCTCTCCAAAGCCTTCGATTGTGTTGAGCATGCTACATTGATCAGGAAATTGCGCCACTACGGAATTAAAGACTCTGCTCTCAGCCTTTTGACTTCTTACCTTAAAAATAGGACTCAAAGGGTTGAGGTTAATAGTAAAAGGTCCAAAGGAACCAAAATAGAATTAGGTGTCCCACAGGGATCTATATTAGGCCCATTTCTTTTTCTCATCTATATAAATGACTTACCTTATCTAGTTAAGGATAATAATAATGAGATAGTGCTTTTTGCTGATGACACTTCACTTATTTTTAAAGTGAAGCGACAACAGTCGAACTACGACGAGGTAAACAGTGCTCTCTCAAAAATAGTACATTGGTTTAATGTTAATAACTTACTTTTAAATTCTAGTAAAACAAAATGTATAAAGTTTACTTTGCCCAATGTTAGGCAAGTCCAAACCAATGTAGTATTAAATGATGAGAAGATGAATTTGGTAGACAACACTGTATTCTTAGGTATTACACTTGATAGTAAATTACAGTGGGGTCCTCACATTGTTAATCTTGCAGGTAGGCTCAGTTCTGCAGCATATGCAGTCAGAAAAATTAGGGAAATTTCTGACGAAGATACGGCACGATTAGTATATTTTAGTTATTTTCATAGTAGGATGTCATATGGAATCCTTTTATGGGGAAACGCTGCCGACATTAATACAATATTTGTGCTGCAGAAGCGAGCCATACGTTCTATTTATAAAATGTCTGCTGTAGAATCTCTGAGAGATAAATTTAAAGAAATTGGTATTCTAACTGTTGCTTCTCAATACATTTTGGATAATGTAATATATGTTAGAAAAAATATAAGTAAATTTAAAGTTAAAAGTGACATTCACTCTAGGAATACTAGAAATAAGCACAAGCTAGATATGCCGGTGATCAGACTTAGTAAAGTCAATAAATCTTTTAAAGGTCAATGTATACGCCTTTACAACAAAATCCCAGAAAACGTTCAAAATCTTTCCATTAATAAATTTAAAAAAGTAGTTAAAGAACGTTTGTGTGCCAAAGCCTATTATAAGGTCAATGATTTCATAAACGATGGCACACCTTGGGAGTAGGATGGCTTCTTGCAAGGCTACTTCTTCATTATTATAGGACTTACAATTATGTATGTGGATATTGTATATAATATTTAGTTACAAAATTGTAAACTTTATTTTAAAAGATTAATTTTTTTCTCACTTTTTTTGGTAAAAAAGTGGGCCCCGTGCGAGTTTCTTACGCCGGTTCTTCTCGCCGGGTTAGTTCCCGAACCGGTGGTAGGCATCATGTAGGACTTTCTGAAAACATTTATTTTAAATTTATTCAGAAATAAAACAATTTTGATTTTTTGATTTTGATTTTGATTTTATAAAAGATAATTTATAATTTTAGTATAGATGCAATTATATATCGGCTTTTTATTCACACACCAACTTATTACCGCCATTAAATAAAGTTTGAAAACGCTGCAGCAAACAATACATCAACGGGCCTTTGAACTTTGTTAATAAACCAGCGGCAGCAAAAACCACACACCAACTTGGAATAAACAGTGATCAACCCAACTAGTTCCGTAGCCGCCATGCGAGGAAAAAATGCTGGCCAAGTGCGAATCGGACTCGCGGAGGGTTCCGTACCAGTTATTCACATCAAGCAAAAAAAAGCGAAAAACATTGTAAAATATTGTTTTTGTATGGGAGGAGCAGGTTATTTTGTTATTGTTATAGCGGCAGCAGAAATACTTAAATAGAAACAATCTCAGCTGTCTAGCTATTATAGTTTGGCAAATACAGCTTGGTGACAGACGAACAGATGGACTAATAGTGAAGTGCTATTGTAACAGTCCGTTTTTATCATTTGGGTACGGAACCCTAAAAACTCCCAAGACATCGCGAGTCCAACTAAACGTCAGAAGTTAAATAAAATGTGCTTGAAAATATTGAAACTCCGAGAAGCGCCGCACTTGAATCTGTTTATGTTGAAGTTATACGAGGAGTTGGGGAACGTTAATCACGCTTACCGGTTACGCGGAAACGTTAGAAACTGGCAATTTAGTATATAAAAATTATTCAAAAGAGAAAGAGTAGACGTACGTAATTCAGTCGGGTTATGTAAAGTAAGGCAATTCATATTGCAACTTAGCGAGGCGTTAGTCGTTACGATCCATTATTTAAATTAGGTACCTATGCAAGATTAGGCAGTAGTAAGTCGGTCTATTTAAGGCCATCCCCCGAGCAAACGACCTTGACCATACATCGAGACCATACGAGATCGCACAAAAATTCTTTTTTTTTACTTATCTTCGCTCAAAATTAATCTAAAAAAAACGGGGAATATGTAGTTAATAAAATTATCTATGTATTGTCGTGTGTTTCAAATAAACGTAATTTGTAAATACTAGGGAGATGTTGAAAGTATGCTTCAATTTTAATAAATTGGTATTACTTTGGAAGCTAATACCATGAGTATACTAAATGCTACTAAATGAGTATAATAAACAAAAATAGAAAATTGAAAACGGGGAAAGGAATGTTGTTATACTGAAGATTATTGCTGTATTTTTATTATGACTTTGTAGCTTTCAAATTATGAGTTTATAGGCTCTAAATACGGTAAATTACGGAATGTCTATAGGGAAGGGCCTTAATGAATAATGTGTATATGTTTGTGTACTACACAAGTATTATAAAGTTCAGTTTAGAATTTTAAAATAATTAAAAAATGCAACGCATTGCATCGACGTTACGTTACAATGTTCTTCTTCTGCTCCCAAAAACTTTAATACTAAACCTCAAAAGACGGAATCATTACTTGGCTAAGTACAACACCAGAACTGCTAACATTTATCTTAATACAAATTAACTGAAAGTTGAAACTGTGAAGTATATCTTTTAGTTTAACTAGTATTTTTTCCTTTTCAAAGTTCAACTTTGGAGCTGGTTTCCCAAGAAGACTTAGATTTTTGCAGATGTGGCAGATAATTACATGATGACATGATTGCCAGTAGCCAGATGAATGAAATGTTATCCAACAAATAATAATACTGTACTCATTGCATAATACAGCAAAATCTATATCTATATGTATAAAAATCAAAGGTGACTGACTGACATATGACTATCAACGCACAGCCCAAACCACTGGACCGATCGGGCTGAAATTTGACATGCAGGTAGATGATATGACGTAGGCATCTGCTAAGAAAGGATTTTGATAAATTCCAAACCCAAAGGGGTTAAAATAGGGGATGAATGTTTGTATGTAATAATACTTCTTAACGCGAGCGAAGCCGCGGGCAAAAGCTCGTATTGTAGTAGAGTGAATGTGAAAATATTAAAAAATATATTGAAATTGAATATAGAAGTAACTAGCTAAAATAAGGCATAGGCTTACTATAATTGCTGGCTGGCTGGAAATAGTAAGTTCAGTGATTAATTCAGGGTTACTACATATTATTTACCATGAGAGGCCTACAAATGCTATGACATAACCTCACATACTCATTCTTCAAAACAATAATATCCATGGACGATTAATTATATTCGTCACAGTGGTCGTCAAATAATAATTACATAAATCATAATAATATCGATCTTCCTACATGTCATATCCATCACATTTTTCGCTCTGTAACCTCCTAGTGTAAGTTTTGAACTCCTTTTATGATGTTACTTTTTATATAGTGTATTAAATAGACCGGCAGCGGAGTTAGCCGTATAAGTTTCGGCATATAATCTCCGTATATCTTAACTTTAACATAATAATTATTAATATAGAAGTTTTATCGTGAGAATTTCGGGTATTATTTTCACAATATTCTCAACTCCCATATAACAAATTACTATAACTGTGAAGACACCTTGTCGTTATTATTTGAATTTAATTTAATTTTAAAATTTTAGAGTTATATATTATATCATTAATAATTAATGATTCTCTTACAGCATATAAGTTATAAATTAAAAAAAAACTAGGCCTTTACATCCGTTGTGGATGATTTATACAGTATTTTTCAGAGCGAAGTAACCACTCCTCAAATGCTGTAGTGCCTGGGACAAGATTTTTAATGTCCGTATGGTTGCCCAAGCGCATACAGCATTCTCGCACCATAGTCGGTCTAGTCCAGAGGAAAGATCTAGTCAATACGTCTGGGACCAACCATGTGCGGGTTTCCTCACGATGTTTTCCTTCACCGTACGAGCGTCCGTATTATGTACTTGAGATCAGAAAATGTCTCATAGGTACACGCCTCCACCCGGGTTTGAACCTGCACCCTCTAAGAGTGCGAACCAAAGGTCTACCCATTAGGCCACGGACGCTCCAAGTTATAAATAAGGTAACAGAAAAATAGACACACTTTGGCGTTCATAATATTAGATTTATCACAATATAATTTTTCAGCAACTTCTAAACTATTTCCAAAACAACCTCTTGTTTTCAAAACAGTTTTACCGAAGATATTCTTAGTTATCTAGTTTACTACAAATTAACCCTAGTGTCTAGACACTAAGCGTAGGTGACCTAGTCTATACATAGACGTCCTCCTAATCCAAGCGTGTGCGGCCAAGATAATAGCCCTCCGTTGCGGCCCTGTGCCGCCGTGTTTTAGTTTCCACTTACTGGACCTAGACGCTAAACCCTTTAGGCTAAATTAGGTATCCTAATTCCTAACTTCTAACCCGATTTCATGTTTTGGTTAAATAGCAAACATAGATATGAACAATATGAATTTATTCCGTTACAATAAAATATCCATACCAATAATATTATAAATGCGGCAATTTGTCTGTATTTCTGTCTGTCACTTCTTCACGTTACAACCGCTGAACAGTTTTTTTCGAAATTCATTCCAGGAGATGCTTGGAGTCCCGGGAAAGGACATAGCTGGTACATTTTATCCTGTAAATCAGCCTTTCCCAAAGCGGGCGATAACTCCCCCTCGTGGGCGCTAAAGGCCTAAAGGAGGAAAAAAGTGGGACCCAGAAAAAATGGGGCGTTGTGAAGGGGCTTCAATTTAAAAGTAGGTGAAACAAAGGAGGCGCCAAAATTTTTTTCTTTCTCAAAGTGGTCGGTAGACAAAATAAGTTTGAGAACCCCTGCTGTAAATGTACTTACGGTTCCCGCGCGAACAACGAATTAGTGCACAATGGAGTTGCGGGCATCATCTAGTAGAGAATAATAATTAGAGAATCTGGCCAGCTGGTTTTTGATATTGACATTTGAAAAGTGAGTGGAAGATTTTCGAGTAATTCCTTTATTTATCCTAATTCCTTCATTAATCCAGAGACCGTGTGTTCGGTTATAGTCAGGACTCATGAGCCACGTTACACTATTCTGGGCATACCTTTTCCTTTCACCATTATAATATTATAAAACATTAAAAAAACATTCAAATATTTTTTATTCATGAGTCATGACTAACTTCGCAATACGCCAGCTTTATTTACGTTGGTTGGGATGATGGTACCGGGTGCTATTTTACCTATAACAACCAGTAGAAACGATCCGGCCATGCCAAGGCTTATCTCTACTAATTGTGATTACGAAATCTAAAACAATTATATTCTAGCCCTAACCATAACTTATATATAGAAAATACTATCCCCACGCTGTAAAAAAAAAGGAGCATGTAACGTCTCCTGAAAAGAGGCCACTTTTACAAGGCCCCAGATAAAGCCTCGCTTGGCCGCGCCAGGCTCCGATAGGCCCCGACAATGCCCCAACGAGGCCCCTACAGACCCCAACGAGGCCCTGACCCCACGTCATGGAGTTAACACGATATCGATGCATCACAATCTAATCTCGACTACCCTTAACCAATTTGGGGTTTATTTCAATATTAAATAAAGCCCCAGAAATGTTAGGTCCTTTCAAGTTGTATTGCTATGTAATTTGTTCTGTAAATCGTATGTTAACTTGTATTAATGTGTCGTATTGTGTTTGTTATTATGTTCAAAACAGGCACGGTTGTATAAAATTCGCTATTTTTTATTTAGATGTAATTGAAATTTGTACGACGTAAATTAATTAAAAAGAAGACCTGGTGCGTTAAAATACGATACTTATACACTTTATTGTGCTCTACCCGCTATCAATGCAATAAATAAATAGGTGGGTACGTCAGTTCCTTTCTCACGATGGGGTCATGATGGCTCAATAGCCGTTGGCCGCATGTAAAGATGAATATAGCCTTCCACAAGTAATCACTTTTAAAATAACCACATTATAGGCCAAGTATTGACCACATTACACTTTAAACTAAGACAACAATGACGACCGATACATTTAACGGACGTGTAAGAACTAAATTGCTAACTAAAATGCTAATTTGAGCACAATCCCATTATTGGTTTGTGTAATAGATAAGTCAGTAACAGTTGCCTTTTACACAAACTGATGGCGCATTAGTGAAACTGGGCGTTAATGTTTATCCCGGCAATATAGTCTAAGAGCCTGCGTATAGTCCGGGAGCTAATGATGGTAGATAGCCGGCAATTTGCAACGGTCCACGCTGATAACTAACACTGAGCTGAGACCTAGATCAAGAGCCTAGACCTTCATTAATCCTAATACCTATAAGCGAAAGTTTATGTAAATAATTATAGCAATTTATAAAAACTTGATGTAGATATTGGATAAGGCCATCAATTAATAAGTTGAAACTACTGTTTCCAATATGTAACCAACAATTATTATATTTGATTAAGATATTGTTATGTTATAAGTTATAACAAACATTATTGGGTAATACTTATCAAAAATTTGAAATGCAAAATTAAAGGTAAATTAGTATAATAATATTAATAAACCTTGTTTATACATTATGGGACTTTCGTACGTGGTATTTGGTGAGCACGAAAAACCGTCTTTAACCTTTGTTGTTAGATTAAGATTATTATACACAGTCAAGTGATAATATTTAAGGGTGTGAAATGAAAATATGGAGTTCACTGTGAAAGTAGCAGCGCTGAAAGAGTTATTTTTGACCTATAAATATATTTCTACGAGAAATGCTCCAACGTCTGCCGGACTAGCACGGCCACCAGTAGAAATGCGAAAGTATGGACAAACTGTGGACATAAACTTAAGGTGCCTTTCCGATCTTTACCGCGTCTAATCGCGACCGACAAAAATTCAATTAAAATGCCACTTTATGACAGGCTATAATATATGACGTCATAGAGTTGGATATTATTTGAATTTTTAGGACTATAGTCTGTCCTAAAGTCGCATTTTTCGGAACAAAAAAGATCGGAACTTCACCTTAAGTTTATCTCCACAGTTTGTCTATACTTTCGCATTTCTACTGGTGGCCGTGCTAGCCTGGCTGGTCTTTCAGCGCTGCAGGCTGCTACATAATGACCCCTCCATGGTCCAGCGGTTAAGAGCGTGGCTCTTGACTCCGAGGTCGTGGGTTCGATTCCCGCGTTGGAAACATGTTATTTCAAAGTTTGGTTAGGACAATGCAGGCTGATCACCTGATTGTCTGACAAGTATGATGATCCCCGCGTCGGATGGGCATGTCAAAAGTCGGTCCTGCGCCTGATCTCTCGCCGGTCGTGTCGGTCTTCCGTCCCACTGGGTTATGACTTATGAGAGTGAAAGGAATAGAGAGTGCTATAAAATTACTCCTGTGTAACTGGCCCGGTTTCAATGAAACCGGCCACCGTCACCGAAACCGGTGTGGGAGTTATTATTATTATGACCCCTAAAATAATATCACTGAGTTTTGTAACACCTTGTATACTTCTTCGTTTGATGATGACAATCCAAGTATTTATAAACCGGGCCGTCACCTTGTAACACATTCGACAAGCCGCAGGTTCATTAAGCACGGGCTCTAAAGAAAAGTTAACAAGCTGTATGCTGCGCCGCCGGCGGCCACTCTAATGATGAAGACGAACTATGGCCTTAGAGGGGCCATCCATATATTACGTCACACTTAATTTAGACTTTTTAACTCTTATATTACGCTTTTTTGAATAGCTTTAATACGTATTGTCACATGCGGTTTGACCCCCTGCCCTAAAGCTTTAATGTATTATGTAGATGGACCCAGATTTTGCGAATGGATGTGGCGTTACTTAGTGTTTATCAGACTATGGCAAAATGAATATATAATATAATATAATATCTATGGACGCTTCACACCACGTCAGTCTGGCCCCGTGCTAAGTACCTAAAGGACTTGTGTTACAGGTACCAGACAACGGAAATATATTTAATACTTTTATACTATACATATATTTAAGATTTTTATTATATCATACACATATTTAAATGTTAATAATATTGGCTGTATGGCTGTGTGCGCCCTATTAAATGTTGCTCTAAAGTCTAAACAAATGTACTAAACAATTTTGTTAATTTATACCGCGGATGACTACAATTTTATTTCAAAACGAGCTTTTGCCCGCGGCTTCGCTCGCGTTAAGAAGTATTTTTTTTATTAAATAAGGGGGCAAACGAGCAAACGGGTCACCTGATGGTAAGCAACTACCGTCGCCCATGGACACTCGCAACATCAGAAGAGCTGCAGGTGCGTTGCCGGCCTTTTAAGAGGGAATACGCTCTTTTCTTGAAGGTTTGCAGGTTGTATCGGTCCGGAAATACTGCTGGTGACAGTTCATTACAAAGTTACGCGAAAAACGCACTGTGGAAGACTGCCACTCATCAAAGTGATGAGGATGGTATGTTTTTCGCGTGGAACGATAGCGAAAAGTTGCAGGTGGTATGATTCCGAACAGTTCCTCAGAGCACTCCCCGTGATACAACCGATAGAGGATGCAGAGTGAAGCTACATCTCGGCGTAATTCCAGAGGGTCCAAGCTGTTTGAAACACTATGGCAGTCAACAATTCGAGCAGCCCTTCGTTGGATACGATCCAGAGGGAGCAGTTGGTATTTTGGCGCCCCTGCCCAGAGATGAGAACAATATTCCATATGAGGCCGAACCTGCGCCTTGTAGAGTTGTAGGCGTTGGTCCGGACTGAAGTACTGTCTCGCTCTCGCAAGTATTATTTACATACAAACTTTCAATCCCTATTTTAACCCCTTGGGATTGGAAATTATCAAAATCCTTTCTTAACGGATGCCTTCGTTATAACATCTACCTGCATGCAAAATTTCAGCCCGATCCGTCCAGTGGTTTGAGCCGTGCGTTGATGGATCACCATGTCAGTCAGTCACCTTTGAGTTTTATATATGTTACGCTCAGAGACCGAAATCGCTCAGTGAGCGAAAAAATAGCTCACAACGCGTTGTGGTCACAGTGAAACAGCCACGACGCGAAATTCGCGTCGTGGCTCTAATGAAAACGGCCACGACGCGTTCTGGCAATCACAAAAAGACCATAACACGAAATTCGTGTTGTGGCTGATATGCTACTCGTTTTTCTTGATTTGTTCTTGATTGATTAATCGTCCATAGGTATGGAAGATTATATTTGAATTACCACGCGTACTACAAAATATTTTTTCTTTTACTAAATCACTGCATAACGTGTTTTTCATTATTATTTGAAAATATCCATAGTTCCATAATATTCGTGCTAATATTATTACTGTTTGTTGTTGTTTTTTTTTTTAAATATAAGGTAATCTGATCTTAATAAATTATAAAAATTTAGTTTTATTCTTATTTAAGTATATAATTTAAATATAATACTACTAGTTGATGCCCGCACCTACGTTGCGCCAGAAATACAGTAATAATATTAGCACGGATAGTATAGAACTATGGATATTTTATAAATAATAATGATAAACACGTCATGCAGTGGTTTTGGAAAAGAAAAAATATTTTGTAGTACGCGTGGTAATTCAAATATAATCTTCCATACCTATGGACGATTAATCAATCAAGAACAAATCAAGAATAATGAATAGCATATCAGCCACGACACGAATTTCGCGTTATGGTCTTTTTGTGATTGCCAGAACGCGTCGTGGCCGTTCTCATTAGAGACACGACGCGAATTTCGCGTCGTGGCTGTTTCACTGTGACCACAACGCGTTGTGAGCCATTTTTTCGCTCATTGAGCGATTTCGGTCTTTGAGCGTAACATATTATATACATAGATTTGGTAATTTTGCGTAGTTGAATTAAAGTTTTTCAAACTTCTCTTTTACTAATGAAACCTATTTGCGTCTCATTTCATTTCGCTTTAGAACGAAGTGATCCATAGATTCTGAATAACAAAGAAATAATCAGATAATATAAGATAACACCTTCGTACTACATTCTGTGAATAAATTAAGTATTTGATTTGATTTGAAAATTGATTGCTGCCTACGTTAACTTTTACTATGATGTCCAAAAATACCCAAACACCTTTGCTCCGACCGTTTCCTCATCAGGAAGGATGTCGTTGGAACTTTTTGCGCGGTCAATCAATCAAAATGTCAAAGGGGCTAAACGATAAAATTAGTCAGGTTAAGAACACCGTGAAACAGCTCTCCTTCGGGAACATTCAGGTGAAAACGGTATTATATCGAAGAAGAGATATAGGGACTATATCTCTTCTTCGTTATAATACCGTTTTCATCTCAGGAAATAGGGGAGGGTAGGAAAGGGAATAGGGTAGGGGATTGGGCCTCCGTCCGTTTGTCATCAGGTACTTTTTTATAATATTAGTAGTCCAATCAAATTACGAAATAAATAAACATGAACAAACACAAGGGGCAATCGAGCAAACAGGTCACCTGATGGAAAGCAATTACCATCGCCCATGGACAGTCGCAATATTAGAGTTGCAGGTGCGTTGTCGGACTTTTGAGAGGGACGCTCTCTTCTTGAAGGTTTGTAGGTCGTATTGGTCCGGAAATACTGCTCAAACTCGTAGACTTTTTGAGGTAGTCACAGCTGATTATAATCGTGTTGCTATAGACATATTTAATTACGAGCTTTTGCCCGCAGCTTCGCTCGCGTTAAGAAGTATTATTATATACAAACTTTCATCCCCTATTTTAACCCCTTGGGGTTGGAATTTATCAAAATCCTTTCTTAGCGGATGCCTTCGTCATAACATCTATCTACATGCAAAATTTCAATCCCGCCCGATCCGATCCGTCCAGTGGTTTGGGCTGTGCGTTGATAGATCACCATGTCAGTCAGTCACCTTTGAGTTTTATATATACTTATAGATTGAATTGAAGATTGATGGTACAAAATACGTACATACGGCACGTTCATAACAAGTTAATTGTCCATTTTATGAAAAAAATATGTTTTATTGTCGAGCATATTACGGGAAGTTTATTTCTGTACGAGCACTTAGTTATTTACCCATAAACTATACAGTATAGAGTTCAAACAACGCGTCGTAAACCGAAAGTAAGCCTTCTGTTTTTACACCGAATTTATCCTTTACGTGACACGATGGCAGTTTTATGTTGTTTCGTCATCATCGTCAGAATATTTTGCTGGTGCATTCCAGTGTTTTAAATCTCACGGAATTCGCTGACTCGGACACGTAGAACGAATGAAATGACCGAGCGGTAGGCCGGCAGACGGCCGATGGTTCGCCCTCGACAACATTGGAAGGATGAGATGGAAAAGGACTTGACGAGATGAAACATGACACGGCGTGTGCTTGTGTAAGGTCGGTATAAATAGTCAGTAACTTAAGAAGCGAGCCGGTCTCAAGACGCGGTTCGGCTCTGTGATTGGTCCAAATTTTGACAGCCAACCAATCACAGAGCCTGCACACATCGGGTTGCTGCTCCGCAGTAAGTACGTAAGTATTCCAGTGCTCCGGGGCATTTTAGATTTGAAATGGTTCGTTTCGTTCAAATTAGGCTATATAGATCAGCAAAACCCCGAGCAAAGACAAAGGCTATTTGTCAAAATCTATGGTTTACATGGGTCTTTTCTCCCAGTCGTGAAAGTTTACTTATCTTCTCTACTATTTGCATTTTTGATTAACAATAATAATTAAATGTTGTCTTTTTAAATATGAATTTAAATATTCTCTAGTCCAAAGTCATGTTGAAATCACGAATTCTGATTTCGTAATTACAAAATGCAATATTTATGATGGACCCTTATCAATATCATTAGCCTGTCGTCGGCCTGACGTTCACTAAAACATAGCTTTAAGGGGGCGACTAACCCTAAAGTGTCAATTTTATAATTCATTTTTATACTTGAAAACAATCCCCGAATTGTTTCATTTTGTAAAATTAGATACTACATTATATTTCCGAGAATTCGATCTGAGCAAAAACACGATACCTTAAAACTTTCTCGATAGAAAAAAAACACAAAGATGCGTCTAATTTTCACGAATTTTTCATTTATTGCCATATCCGTGCATTGAACTAAGTTAATATTTTAACACATTGTATAAATTCTATCATTGAACAATCGACCAAGCGGATTTTTAAAATGTTTTCTATGTATCGAGTTATTGAGAAAAAACTAATTTGGCGATGAATCCGCGTCGTCCTTTTTCACCTGGCATAATATGAAAGACGGGCGTGAGTGTGAAGAGAGAAGGACGATGTTTGATTCTTTGGGTTAGTCGCCCTCTTATTTTGAATTATAAACTGTGACAGCGACGAGTTAAACCGCAATTCCCAATCTTGAACCGCGACAATTAAGTCCCTTGAAGTTATATGAATTATTTAAATTATTTATGTTGCTTTTGAGTACTCATCTTTGCCTTCTTAGCATATTATTATTTAATTGAAATTGAAAATTATTACTTTTACAGACCCTGCAGCTCATCATACAGACCCAGCCCATCACACAGACCCAGCCACGAAGCTAAAACAAAGCTTCATGTTCCCAGCACTGCAATTTACGCAGGATTCGATCGACTACGACAAACAAAACGCCATGATTTCAGAGAGGCCGCACGCCAATCTAAAACTTTCTTGGAACTTAGAATGAAATTAAGTATGTAACAATAAGAAACGTTTGGAGCAGGAAATAACGATAATATATTAAAGTAATATGATAAATAACATTACGGGATTATAATAATATTAAACAATCAGAAATAAATACATAGTCCCATATTCGGTTGTGGGTTCTCATATGATATTTCTTAACAGCTATAGTTCAAAAAAAAAAATCAAAAAATCTTTATTTTCATTAAATTTACATATTTGCAATGTGGTGGAGTTCTCCTTTTAAGTAGAATTTGTATTAGGAGAGACCCGCTCTTTCGGTCTAACATGAATTACATTATAACATTACAGTGATTTATGCTTGTTTCATAATAATTGAGAGTTCCAGTAAATGCAGATTTATTTATTTAAATCAGGCTACGTAGGCCCATACAATATATACCTTAATGACTAACATACATAAAAATTATATAAACTTAACAACTACACATTATCACGAATTAACGGCGACGTGACGCGCGCTTCATTCCGGAGTCTCCCCCGGAACCTTCGGTAGACCACATCAGTCGGCCAGAATTCCTCCGCTTCAAAGGTCGGGAGAAGATGCGTCGGTACTCTCACCACAAAGGAACTGAAGTTGACCTTGTGGCGAGACTGCAGACGCTCGACCCTCAAGTGGAGGGATGTCTTCTTACTGATGTAGTCCACGACGTCTTCGACCTCCATGGACCAGTTACGCGTCGCCTGTTATTTCGATCCACAGAAATGTCCAATTCTGCTTATTCCTAAAGACCAAGGTGTCCGGTCATGTCGCTCAATGGCATTGTCCGGTTGTCCCATAATGGGGGTTTTCCCTGTAGGGGTGCATCCCTACCCGGTTTTCCCGGCAGTCACGTCCTTTGTTGGGACGTCCTTCATACGGGGACGTGACCAGGGTCAAAATCAGATTTACAAATCCAATATAAAATTATCTAAGTCTATAGACACTGGTAATTGTATATCATTAGTACTTTCAGGAGATTCTTGTCCCAGTATTGCAGACGAAGAAAGTTAAATAAGGATTTTCTTCGAGGAAATTTCTTGTTTGATTCAAATTAGATAAATGTAATTACTAATTACGTAAGTTTTCAGGTTTTTTATTTTGTTCTCTGCTAGTTTTTACTTATTCGAATTTGTTTTAATGAAATTAAAATGGGAATAACAACTTAACTAGGTACACTACAACTAACTACTTAGGTAAACTTTTAGTCTGGGTTGGGTAGGCCGTAGGACCTACTTATTTTTGTAAATTAAAAAAGTTAATGCAATGCAAAATTCTAGGCTTATATTATCCAAAAGCTTGGGATATTATAGCTACGCGATTCTACCTTGAGCGTTGAGCCCTTAAGAAAATGAAATTCAGGAAAATTTGTCCTAAATTGCATTTATCGTTATTCCTTGGATACAAAAAATAAGGGTCCCGCCAATGATATTCTACTTATACAGATCTGTTACGTCCATACTATTTTCCGGCATAACATAAACATAACAGATAAGTTTTGTTTCAACAAAAGATACGAAAAACCATTTACGTAAAAGAGACAGTTCTATTTTTAAACGTCGAATCGTATCGCTGTCTCTTTCTTCGCCTGAGCTATGACGAAAATTCATTTTCTTCCAGATTGTTCGAAAAAATAATTGAAAATGTAAATAATCGAGGTATTTATTGCAATCAAGACATATGGTAAGAGATTCCATGTGTTTTGTTTTCTTTTGAGTTATAATTGGTGCATTTTCAAAACACGCACGACGTCATTTTCAATTTATTTAGGTAAGACGCGGCACGTTCATGACTAAGCTCGATGCAGACTTAACAACAGGCGGCCCAATTGGGCCGTATTTGAATAAATTTGTATCTAAAATTAATTTTAGATACAAATTTATTTTCTAAAAATAAATTTGTATCTAAAATTAATTATGATAAACTTAAAACGGATTGTATAAATTTTGATTTCAATGGATGTAAGCTGCAAAATAATACCAATAATTACGCTACATTCTTTGTTAACTCCTTACAGGATCTAATAAATCAGAATATAAATGTCAAGAAAATACCTAAGAATAAAACTATCAATAAACCTTGGATAACAAAAGGCATTTTAAGATGTATGTGAAATAGAGATAAACTGCACTCTTTTGAGTGCAGTTTATCTCTATTTAATTCACGCAAGGATGAATCCAGATAATGATGTGATCGTCAAAACATATAAAAATTATAGAAATTTTTGTAATGACTTATTAAAAAAGGAGAAACGAAAGTACGAACAAAATCTTATTAGTGACAACTGTCGAAATACAAGCAACAAGCTACAAGCTACAGTGGGCTGGCAATAAACAGCTGACCATCACCACTAGGGGATCTGCTTATCTCATGGTCACTCCACATCATCACTCGTCCGCCTTCAGAGGTTGCTTCAAATATATGGCAAGCAAAATCTGGAACAACCTATTGCCACCCTCTCTTCGCGAATTGAAAACCATTTATAATTTTAAGATAAAATTGAAGGATTTCCTATTTCGACAACAAATACCATAGTAGGTGGGCACACGTTTCCTTTTTTTTCCTTTGACACGTTTCCTACATAATATTATCTTTGCGCTTATATTTTATTAATTAAATTTATTAACTTTTGTCTTAATATAAGACAATGCGTTACTTACCTATTGTTTCTCGATCCGAAACATAGTGCCAATGGTAATAGGATTGTTTCACAGACGTTTTCCAGAGACCTAGTCCATTAGAATGCATATTATATTATTATTATTTATTACATCAGATGAGCGCGGTGCATGCGCGGTTTGTGGGTGCAACACCAGTATCGATAGTCTATCTATAATATATATATATCAGTCATGAACCTGAGTGGATTCCACTTCAATAGTTTGGGCATTACACCACCACCACCAACCAATTCGTATCTGGCGCCTTGCTTAATGCATTATTATGTTTTGTTTTATGGTTATTATTATTTATTTTTTTTTTCTCTTGCATTGTTGTTGTTGTTTTTTTTTTTTTTTGTGTTTCTGATTACTATCAAGCTACTTGTATTGTGTGGTGTTTTTAAATTTAAATGTACAGAACTTTGTGTAATGTCCAGATTACTGAATAAACGTTTATTTATTTATTTATTTAAATATAAAAAATCTGTGGAAATCAATCAGATCTGTGACAAATTCGGACAAAAAACATGCAACACCATCTGAGTTGTTGACCATTGCTTCCGATGAGCTAACATCGGCTAATCTTGCTAACCAATATTTTGCGAGTATAGGTTTTGAACTAGCTAAAAAAATTCCTAATAACATTCCACTCCCTATTTCAACTGTTTTAGATGAGTCGGTACCACCCTCTGATTCATTTGTTATACACGGTGTGTCAGAGGATGAAGTTAACCGACTATTACTTAATCTCAAAGAGGACTCAGGACCAGGATGGGATGGCATCCCGATAAAGGCATTAAAAAGCATAACCGAAACTATTGTTCCTCCTCTCACTAGACTGTTTAACCAATCTTTGGAAGATGGTGTGTTTCCTGGGGTTTTTAAGAAGTCTGTGATTGTCCCCATTCACAAGGATGGCAAAAGGAACTGTATTGGCAATTATCGCCCAATATCAATTCTTTCACCACTGTCAAAGATTTTTGAAAAAATTATTAACACTAGATTGGTAGCCTACTTGGAGAAAAATAACTTGCTCTTTTATTTATTTATTTAAGTAATACAAATTATAACATAAGTCTAATTGAGAGTGTACCATAAACCTGCAAGGTTTGTCTGGTACAGCTCTCTTATAACCAATTTGGTTTCAGACGCAAAAAATCAGCCGAGGAAGCTGTAAATTTATTTGTTGAATTTGTTGCTGGTAAATTGGACAGTGGTGAAAAATGTCTAACAATCTTCCTAGATTTGGCGAAGGCATTTGATACAGTCCCTTTTGCTAAACTTCTAAATACTCTGGAGAGGCTTGGTTTACGAGGAAATCAACTGTCCCTTATAGCTGACTACCTCACAAACCGTACACAGTGTACTAATATTGGTAGCACTATGAGCTCAGACTTACCAGTAACATGCGGAATCCCACAAGGAAGTGTACTGGGACCTACCTTGTTTCTCTGCTACATCTACTACACAACTTGTGTAAATTAAGTTTACCAAACTGTATGATTACATACTATGCCGATGATACTGCATTGACTTTTTATGGTAAAACATGGACTGATGTGTACAATACGGCACAATTTGTGTTAGACATAGTTGGAAGATGGCTTGCAAATCACCACTTAACTCTTAATTCGTCAAAAACGAAATTCATTCCATTTGCAAGCAAGAGCATAACTATTTTAAGCTTATAGTCCATAATTGTGTTCCCCAATCTGATTCACCGTGTGACTGTAGCCAAATCAAAAGGACAGAAAGTATAAGATACCTGGGTGTGATTATAGATCACAAAATGAATTTTGCTGAACACATAAATAAATTGGCTATCAAAATTCGTCGTCTTACTTACATATTTAAGCGCCTCCGTTATGTAGCCAATAATAATTTGTTAAGATATGTGTATACAAGTCTCTGCCGATCTATAATAACTTATGGTATCACCGGGTATGGGGTGTTCAAAAGTCTCATGATAAATGTTGAAAGGGCGTAAAGCCTAATTCTAAAAATTTCCTTTTTCAAACCAATTCTAACTCCCACTAAAGAACTGTATGAGCTCTGTGATGTCCTTACAGTTCGGCAACTCTTTGTGCTCTACTCCATCATGTGTACACATAAGAATACTCCCTATGACCAGCATAATCCTGTACTTTCTGAAAGAAGTCATTATCGAATTTGTAATGTCCCATCAACTAACACATACTTTGCACGAAGATTTTCCTCTTATATAGGTAGAAAACTATATAATATAGCAAATAAGAAATATAATATATATCCTTTATCTTGCAACAAAGTTAAATACATATTAGTAAAGTGGCTAAAATCGTTAAACTATGATGAGACCGAGAATCTCTTGGTAAGGACACAGTAGGACTATTGGTATTGTAACTGCAATTTCTGCTATCTTTGCACCCTAGCAGTAGTATAACTGATCCCAACACTTCTGTCGTAGGGCTAGGGTGTTGTAGCATTTGGCATACTTCTTGTACATCAAAGACGACAAACTTTCACTTTGTCACAATGCCGTATTTAATTATTAGTCCCTACCAGTGCACCCCAGCAGTTTTTTTCAACTGATCCCAAGACATTAGTCGTAGGGCTGGGGTGTAGGGAGTTAACTTAATACATACAGGGTGTAATAAGACCACTTCCGATAACTTTGGGGTATGATTATACTACATTTTCTGATTACGAATATGTATTTTTTTTTTTATTTTTTTTTAATTTTTTAAATTTTTTATTCTTTATTTTTTTATAATTAAAACCCTTTAAACATGATAATAAACCACATAGAAAAATATTTTAAAATATTTTTTTAAATTTTATTATTTTTACCCCAATAAGCATTTGCAAGCGCGCGGTCAACGTTCTCGTGTTCCGAGTAGGTACAAACCCGAGAACGTTGACCGCGTTAATCAGCTGTTAGCTCCGCCCTACGCACGCTAAGTCGAAAGGTCGTATGCGACGAATGACGATACACTACGAGTTACGACTTACGACAGAACACACAGAAACCCTAATGTATGTCTTTTCAATTTCAAACCCATGAAGGTCACCATGACGTGGAACTTAGAACTCTGACCTCTGACCTCTCATCTAAGCTACTTGCAGTGTTAAGAGTTTAATGGTAGCTCATGTAGAAAAATGTAAGTAACTGTCTGTGCATGTGTAACAACTTACGACAGTATGGCAAACTTCTAAGATTATTAGACTCGTTAAAAAGTTCATCGTAAGTAACGAAACCTATGCGGATGAACTTATCAATCGAAATAACAGATGATACACGAAAAAACCTCATACATAAAACTGGCAATTAACTTACGTGAAAAATGTTGAGTTCAAGTGTTCTTACTTCTTTATGCATTTTGAAAATAGTCCTTAACACCAAGCAATAAGACCAGTCACCACCAAGAACGTCAAAAAAACTTCTCGTTAACGAAATGTATCACACCACAAAGTATTTTATTACAACTGAAATAATAATCAATTATTAACACTTTACACAATACTACCACGTTTTGATACTTGAAGTAATTGTTAAAAAATCAAACTTATCTCCTAACAACTCTAACAACCTATTACCTCAATGCTCAAATGGCTACTAAATTAAAAAATCTATTTTAATTTTTGAAATAATGTTCGTCGTGTATCGACTTTCGGAAGTAGTCAAAAGACACCGACAAAAGGCGGCTTGCTTTGATCGCGGCGCCGACAAAGCGCGCCGCTCTGCAGGTGCCGACGCACGTGTCGCTAATCCATTTCAAGGACAATCTAAGTGTTGTACCCTATAAATTCAATACTATTTAGTCGATATTTAAATTACCATTAAATAATAAAAATTATAACTATTATTTAGTAGATCTCATCTCATTTTTTAAATTCGATACCTACATTATCGTGATAAAGTGATTGTTATACCGTGGTACGCGTTATGCGCGTCTAAAATACTTTAATACCTAATTAATTAAATAACTTTTAATTATTGTCGCTTTTCTTAATATTGAGTAAATATTTGTTTATTTTTAGTTTGACAGTAATCAATACGTACTCGTATGTAAAACAATTAATACGATTTATCGATAAAAAAATTATCGATTACTCAAAATATTCACATTGCACAGGGATACATCCCTATTATTTTACAAAGTTTTTTCTTCAATTTTGTTCAGTCGGCTGTCTAACACGCGCCGTGCTGGTGTAGGTACTGTGACGTTTTTGTTTAAGTTTTGTAATTTTACGTTTAGATGTTGTCATATTATTGCTTGTTTTGTGTATTGTTAACTATTTTTTTTTATGTTTGTAATTAATAACGGGCCGTGACAAGATACGTCCGATGAATGTGCGATGCTTTAAGGAACAGGTGAACATCGTCGTCGATAGACGATAGTGCGGTTTAAACAGTGCAATAAAAAGTGTTTAAAGAATTGGAATGTCTCCTGTAATTACTTTTGTTAAGTGTTGAATAACTCTGCAATCTACATCGAGTTAGATGGATCATGGAGCACAGTTCGAACTGCATTTCATAAAAGCAGACAGCTGATCACAGGTCAGTGAACATGTTATCACGTATGTTTTCCATTGATAGGTATTGATAGGTGCAGTAGGTAACTGTGTATGTATTTTTACAGATGTGTAAATCGGATGATGATCGGATGTGAATTATGATTTCTTTTCCTTTTTGGCCGGAAGTAAAAACTGAGTATTTTTGAGTAAAAACCTGAGAAACGGTAATTAATAAATTGTAACATTTTGTTAAATCGTGAAAACTATTGTAATTTAATAATCATTACAATATTGGTGGTTTATTCACTACCTACGGGCTAGGGGTATAGGGCACACCACGATCAGCTGTTTTGTCTTAACTCATGACTAGCGCAGAGCCGCGCGCGCGGTATTCGGCGCGGGCGGCGCGGGGGGGCCGGCTCGGCCCGGGGTTTCATTCATCGGCGGCGGGCGATATTATCGCTCATTAACTGCACGCATTATACATTGCGTGTTGAAAATTTTGACTATTTTAAAAACTGGCGATTACATGAAAATTTCTTGCACCAATGGATATATCTCATGCCCTATAATAACCCCACGAAGTTATCGGAAGCGGTCTTTTGACACCCTGTATACTGAATAATAATAAAATAATAATAAATAAACACACATACACACACGCACGCACGCACGCACGCACGCACGCACGCACGCACGCACGCACGCCCGCACGCACGCACACACACACACACACACACACACACACACACACACACACACACACACACACACACACACACACAATTTATGATTAGATATCATTAGAAGATGCTCTCACAACTAGTGACTTACCTCTAAAATATAAATGATGTTAGACACGATTCAATAATACCTTCTGAGGGGGGCCTGGTGACCCCTTAACACAGGGCAACCTAGTTAGGGCACCAGTCTCCTACTATAATTTTTAACAAGCATCATAATGATTGTATATGTGTTTTTTTGTATTGTGGGAGAAATTAATAAAGATTTTTTAATTTTGAATTGAATTTGAATCTTCACAACGCGCGCGGTAGTAACATAATATCTGCTTTGAGTTTTTCATCATTGGGTCCCGCAAAGTGTAAACCGATGGTGATTTTTTTTTTGTTTTTATAATTTTTTATTTTACAGCTGACTCGAGTTTATAACGACATCTAGTTCAATGATCTATAACTAAAACATCACTATAGTATCAACTTAATAAGCTAGATGGTGCTCCATCCTGAGTGAAATCAGCAACATCTCTCCCCGATATATCTAAGATATTATCATAGAGAAATGTATGTCTAGTCTCTGATATTATAATAATATAACGTCATAAACGAAAAAGCTGATCTTTGAATCTCAGCATGTAGAGAAAGCGCTATATAAAGCGTCATCTGTATTATTTAACACAAACTAAAACATTAGAGACGGGGCGTTTGCTTACGTACGATAGCGCTGATCAACGTTTACTAATTGTGGCACTAGGTGACGCTTTTAAGGAATAGCGCAGCTGACAAAATAATATCAAGAACAAAATATCAAGAAAAATGAATAGCACATCAGCCACGAGTCACGAGTCACGAGTCACGACTCACGACCATAAAGTTAAAATATCTAGCGGAATAGAGCAACAATCTCGAGCTGTCAAACGAAACCGAAATTGGTTTTCATCTGTGTGAAAAATATATTGTGTACGTATACACTTAGGGCCAATTCACACCGGATCGGCAGCGGCGCGAAGATGCGCGGCGAGGCCGGCAGCGGCGCGGCGAGGCGCAGCGAGGCGCGGCGAGGCCAGCAGAGGCGGCTTGTGGACGCTCGCGGCCGCGGGAAGCCGCGAGCACTTACCGCCGACGGTCGCGCGGCACCGCGCGGCGCCTCGAGCACTTTTGAAGTTTTCAAGCGATACTAGTAGTTATAAGTATGTAAATAAAGTTTAAAATTATTTCACACTAAAAGTGCTCTTCGCGCCGCTGCCGGCCTCTGCCGATCCGGTGTGAATTGGGCCTTACACAAGCATGATTGAACATGAATTCTATGAGATTAAATTGTCAACGTGCGGCACGTGCCTACTGGACGTCAAAAAAAGAGTGCTGCTGTCATGCATCACACGTCTCTTTTTACCACGCAGTGTTACTTATAGTGACATCTCTCTTGCTCAGGTCTTTGTTTCTCTATTCCGCAAGGAATATTAACTTTATGGTCACGACACGAATTTCGCGTGGTCTTTTTGTGATTGCCAGAACGCGTCGTGGCCGTTTTCATCAGAGCCAGAACGCGAATTTCGCGTCGTGGCTGTTTCACTGTGACCACATTACAATTTACAACACGGTGTGAGCTACCGCTAGTTTTTTTAAATTTTTGTATGGTCAATGAATGTACATTTATAACGTGTTTTACACTACTAACAATACCATCTCAGTTACTTTCAAAGGAATTTGAACGAAAAGTTCCTTTTTTACTTCGCCGAACACATTTTTATTAGTTGATCGACTATCTTCTTCTTAGCCGTGATAGTTTTCCTTTTAAATTCATCATATTTCCTACTCCCGTGATTTTTTTCACATTTCCAGAAGCAACCGTTTAGCTGGTAGAAGGGAGGGACACTGGACTCTAACGAATTTTCCCACTTTAAAACTTGATATTTCACAAACGAATACCTAAATCGGAAAATGATTTATGAATACTCATAATATTTAAAAAAAACCTATCTAACGACACCCCTTACGCTGGGGTGGACGCAAAAAAAAAATCATCCCCGCTTGATGTGTAGGAAAGGTAGTAGGTACCATAATTATATTTTTTTAAGATTTCATTTAAGTACCATAGTCCATACTGTCGGCATCATTAATATGTGCATTCATGCCAAATTACAGCTTTTATCCTATAGTCTCTGAGCAAAACCGCGGCCAGACAGACAGACAGACGGACAGATCGAAACTATAAGGGTTCCTTGTTGACTACGGAACCCTAAAAACGGATTACCTACTGTCAGTCTCTATACAATTATAGTTCGCCCCCTGTGGTATCTGGTGACCGCTGGTGACGGTGGGTGGTATTTTGTGTGGTGTTGAGGTTATTATAATTTAGTCACAATGCTCAGATTTTAAGTGCATAGGGGATGATAAGAGTAAATAGAAGCTACCCCTATAATAAATATTGACTGACATGGTGATTGGTGATCTATCAACGCACAGCGCAAACCACTGGACGGATCGGGCTGAAATTTTGCATGCAGGTAGATGTTATGACGAAGGCATCCGCTAAGAAAGGATTTTGATAAATTCCAACCCCAAGGGGTTCAAATAGGGGGATGAAAGTTTGTAGATAATAATACTTCTTAACGCAAGTGAGGCCGCGGGCAAAAGCTCGTAAATTATAAAATTTAGAAATTATAATGTTTATTGATGTAGGTATACTCTGCAAGTATGTCGTTTTCTACCGTTTAATAAAATACATCTGTTTCAAAAGAGATGGACCAATATCCATATTCCATAAGTACCCAGAAATTAGAACAGCCAGGCATTCAAGATTTATTTTCTCAAAGAAAATATTATATTATTATCGTTGCTTTAATTTTCCTATCCCATTATCAACATTATCCATCAGAATAAATGCCCTATACACCCTAGTAAGTCCATCCATTTTTAGTCCCTAACCTTGTCCCTATACTTGTGTCCATTGCATTAAGTAATAACACCCTACAACACAATTACCACTCGCCGCCCTGTCACAATTACTCACAGCTCACAAGAGGTATACCAGCCCTCACCATCAATCTGACCAGTCACGGTGGTTGCATCGTGACGTCAGCAGGGTAACGCTGCCCCGCGGCGCTGCACGGGGGTTCCCCTGATGGACATAGATTAGGTAACGTAGAAGGTGAAGTTGGAAGACCATAAAAGTGTTTCTGCTTCAGCACTTAGGTGTATAGTGTACAGTTTACCTACAGTCCTAAACGACATGAAACATCTCGTGTCTCTCTTTTTATTTTCTTAACAATTTCCGAATTTCTACCTTCGATGGTTAATGAATAAAAAATAAAGGTATATTGAGCTCATTATAAGCCAACATTAATACAGCTTCGATGTCGCGTCCGGCGTCAGTCTGATAAGTTTTGCTATTTCAGTTCTATCTATCTGAAACCACACCGAAACTGCATTTTTGTAAGATGATTTAACAAAATCAAGCGTTTTAGGGTTCCGTACCCAAAGGGTAAAAATGGGACCCTATTACTAAGACTTCGTTGTCTGTCTGCCTGTCTGTCTCCAGGCTGTAACTCAAGAACCGCTAGAGCTAGACTTCTGAAGTTTTCACAGATTGTGTAAATTGGTTGCCGCTATAACAACAAATACTAAAAATAAAATAAAGTTAATATTTAAGTGGTGCTCCCGCCTCCCATACAAGGAACGTGATTTTTTTACCTTTTTTGCTCGTAATCAATAATGGTAACAACTAACAGCTAGGCACTTGAAATTTCACAAAATCCTTAATTATATTTGTACTAAATAATAATTAATAATAAAATTAAAATAAAGTAAATATTTAAGGGGTAAAAAAAAGGGTAATCCTATACAAAAAACACAATATTTTGTCTACTTTCTCTCTATACCGGTACGGAACTCTTCTTGCGCGAGTGTGTCTCGCACTTGGCCGACTATTTAAGCCTACTACATTAGAAATTCCTTTTTAACGGCTGGTAGTAGTAGATAGGTACAAAACAATACAATATCCCCTCTGCACACAAACTGATCTTCATCTCCATGCTCCTAAGCCGCGACAGGGGTTCTAATCCCACTGAGTCACGAAATTGATACAGAATTTGGTTTCGATCAAAAGCCCGTATTAAGCAGCTTTGTTATTAAAATTGCGTTTTTTTCACAATCGAATAGTCGGTACAAAAGGATTGTTGTCGTGTTTTTTAGAATTACTTCATGGAGACCCCGTGGGATGAGCTTAGGGGCGGAATTAAATTGCATATTAGAAGAGTCATCGTTACTGAATGACTCTTAATTTTACGTATCTTTAATGAGGTGGCAGTCATATTTTTTATACAAGATAATGCAATATTTTTGGCGTAGTCCATGTTTAGTCGGTAAATGTGGTAAAATTATTAAAGATAGTACTTACTTAATTTAAAAATTATTCATAATTTACACTTCCTTGACGAACGCGACTTAAAGTGCCTATACAGTGCGACCTAGTTTAACTAAAAAAAATACCTACTTAATAAAAATATAATAAGAAAATATTTAAATCTTAAAAATTACTAAAAAAAAGGGGAAAAGTCAAGATTGATGGTCGTGCTGCTAGAATTTAGAAATAGTCTCTTATACGGTCTCCTGTATAATATTACACTGTATAATATTCGAGGCACCAGATTTCTACGAACATTCCCGTTCTTTACGGCGCGCCATTTTTACGCTCGGGTCATCCCTTAAATTGTTTTTATTGGGCGAGGTAAATCATTGTAATGCTCCAGTGCATTACCCGGGAACTTCATTATGGCGGGCTTAATGGTCGAAGCGGCGATAAAATCCTGCTGATGGCTTGACCGTACACTCAGGGACGTGGATACGTGAACGGTTTGAACTTAAGTCCCTTTCACACGACGTTTTTTACGCTCGTAATGTATCGATACAAACGCAAGTTGAACGCTCAGCAAACGGATGGAAGCCGACACGTTTTAAACTTTATATCTGCCAAAATGCGATGAAAACGTGCAAAAGACGAGCGCATCAGAAACGCGCGTCGTCAGTGCGCAAAAAAATACGTCGTGTGGAAAGGCCCTTAGGCTCGTTTTATAAGCCTCCGCCCGAACGCGCGGTTTGGCGGCTACAACGCGAGATCACAAGAAATTATTGTAATAATATTATGCTAATGACGGCGCCGCTATTTAAATAAGTTGTTGCATACAATAATTATTGCTTATACCTAATCTTGCGGTGTATGGCCAAAACGCTCGTTCGCAGTTCGCACGGACGCATATTATGTACTACTAGAAAGTGTGTAATTTAGCCATAAAATGATTTAATTATAAAAACAGCGTTATAACAGTCATCTTTGAGATTTTTTTTCTATCGAGCAGAATTTTTCAAATTGTGTAAGTACTGATATACCTTTGCGTACTTATAGGAAATTTTCTCAATTTTAAAACGGTACTTTTTATACTTAAATAATGTCATTTTATTTACAAAAAACATTACATATTTAAAAAACTCATATTACGTAGTTGCAACAACCATTTTCCAACCATACAATTTTCACTGTCGCGGCGTCACTGACGGTATATAGAGTATAGACGCTCGCTTCGAATGGATACCTAAGCTGTTTTAAAATATCTTTTTTTTTATTCAAAATGGGTATCATGATACACTTTTTGAAAGTCGAACGAAGAAACTACGTTGCCTACCACCGGTTCGGGAACTACCCCGCCGAGAAGAACCGGCGTAAGAAACTCGCACGGGGCCATCTTTTGCAAAAAAAATGGAAAATTACAATGTTATGGCTTACAGCTATGTAACAAAATTAAAAGAAAAGTAACCTGCATGGAGCCACCCTATTCCCAAGGTGTGCTGTCCTCGAAGAAATCATTGACTTTATAATACGCTTTAGCACACAAACGTTCTTTAACTGCTTTTTTAAATTTGTTTAAAGGTAGATTTTGAACATTTTCTGGGATTTTATTGTATAGGCGTATACATTGGCCTTTAAAGGATTTGCTTATTTTGGCTAGTCTGAACATTGGTATTGCTAACTTGTTCTTATTTCTAGTATTTACATTATGATTATCACTTTTCTTTTTGAAAATATTTATGTTCTTTCTAACATATAAGAGATTTTCCAAAATGTATTGAGATGTGACGGTCAGAATTCTTATTTCTTTAAATTTTTCTCTTAGAGCTTCCAAAGACGACATCTTATAAATAGAACGAATAGCTCGCTTCTGCAGCACAAATATTGTATTAATGTCCGCCGCGTTTCCCCACAAGAGGATGCCGTAAGAGATTATGCTATGAAAGTAGCTAAAGTAAACTAATCGCGCGGTCTCTACATCAGTGATTTCACGAATTTTTTTAACAGCATATGCTGCAGAACTAAGCTTATCTGCCAGTTTCGCAATATGTGGACCCCATTGTAACTTACAATCCAGCGTTATGCCTAGGAATACGGTGGTGTCTACTAAATTCATTTTCTCATCATTTAATAGTACATTGGTTTGTACTTGCCTAACATTTGGCAAGATAAATTTTAAACATTTTGTTTTATTAGAGTTCAAAAGTAAATTATTAGCATTAAACCAATGTACTATTTTTGAGAGAGCACTATTTACCTCGTCATAATTAAATTGTCGCCTCTTCACATTAAAAATTAGTGAAGTGTCATCAGCAAAAAGTACTATCTCATGCTTATCTTTAACAAGATAAGGTAAATCATTTATATAGATGAGAAAAAGAAAAGGCCCTAAAATGGACCCTTGTGGCACACCTAGTTTTATTTTGGTTCCATTAGACCTTATGGAGTTAACTTCCACCCTCTGCGTTCTATTTGTAAGGTAAGATTTAAGAAGTTTAAGTGCCGTGCCCCTTACACCATAATGGTGTAGTTTTCTTATTAGAGTATCATACTCCACACAGTCAAATGCTTTAGAGAGATCGCAGAAAATACCAAGTGCATCCTGCGACTCCTCCCAAGCTTCAAAAATACTACACAGAAGACTAATGCCTGCATCTGTTGTAGACCGACCTTTAGTAAAACCAAATTGATTATTATGTAATAAATTATTTGAGTTAAAATGAGCAAATAATTGATTTAGAATTATTTTTTCAAAGATTTTACTTTAAGAATTTTATATGAGGCCAGGTGGTCAAAAATACATTTGCTATTAAAAGTCTTATATTTATGTTTTAACTTTTAAGTGGTTGAACTTCGAACTGTTACTTATGACAGCATCAGGGTGGTGGATCATGGTTTATGAGATAAAGATACAGACAGACAGCGTAGTCTCAGAATTAGTAGAAACTACTAGAACTTTTGCAAACTAAGCCGCAGTTAAAAATTTAGAAAACAGAACGGAACCCAAGTAAAAACATAAAAAAATGTCGCCAAAAATTTTATAAACAAAACATCGACCACAAGTCACAAACCAATATTCCAGTCCGACTGTACTAGATCTATAGTGTCTACGTTATCGGCGTTTGGAGGATATACGACTATTTCTTTATTCGCGTCGGCATTTAAATGGTAAATCATGTAGGTAGGCCATATAATTTACCCTAAACTCCGATTCAAATAAAAATTTGTTGAGCTGAGTTGAGCATGAGACGTCGGTTGTGTGGAAGCTCCATCGTTTTTGTAGTGGCCAGTTTTCGTCATCTTTTTTAATACTCCGCTATTTAATGTAAGATATTCTTGGCATCAGCGTCCAAAAAAATTGATCTTCCAAATAAAACAAAAGGTACGAAAAAGCCAAATCTATAATTATTTTCTAAACGACAAAGAAAAATGTACAATGGATCCTAAAAGGACCATGTAGCATTTACTATGTATTAAAAAAACCAATGTTATTTTGCATCGGGAGTCGGGACTTAAGTAGTAAGTGATAGCAATTTATCTTGAAGGTAGCGAGTCTCTATAATATATTGTATTATCTATGGTAGCGAGTGTGATTCATATTAGAAAGCCGCTCAACAAATGCGTCTCTAATAGATTATCTCTCCCTGGGGCCTGGACACGGTACATAAAACACATCCACAGCATTAGCTGCTAACTTATTAAACCTATCACCGCAACTATCACGCTATCTTAATAAATGTGCTAGGCTGTAAGGCTGCGTTTCATCACACTATGCATTGTAAGGCTTGGCGCAAAGGTCTTCTGACGGTTGTAGAATCGCAAATTAGACAAAAAAAAAGTCCGTGGCCAGAGATTGCTGCAGTTCGTTAATGTCATACGACGATAATAAGTACACAATAACTAATATGTTACATACCAAATCACTTAGGGTTTAACAATCAAATCACCTAGGATCAGAAGATAAAATATATGAACAGTAATTTGGTTGTCTTCTTGAAATTAAACTTGTACAACACGCTCGCACGACGTGTTCATCCCTTGTTTCGCTCACGCGTATTATCTGAAATAACGCAGATGTGTGCGTGCGTCGATTCGGCCAGTATGAAGATGGCTTGGACAGTCCCGCGTGTCCCGGCAATGTGGTCACCCCAGGGATATATCACGCGCAATTTGTAGCGATAGCGCCGATAGGTGGCTCGGCGAATTGTTGTTTATTGCCCCATAAACGTGCCGCCAAGATGGCCGCGTGGGTGAACTAAATTACTTGTTACGAACTAATAAAATACGTAAATACATCTAATGATGTAATGCGTGTATTTTGGTGACGATTTGGATACGTGCAAGTAATATAGAATAGGTTCTGCATTCTCATAGGCCATGGCTTTTGTGGTGGATAACTGGACTCCTTGACATGCAGCGTAGGTTTTGCTGTATTATCTATCGTCTCAGTATCTAGAAACTCACAAAGTTCTTATTATAAAGGAGCTTACAAATAATCAAGAAAATGTAGATGTTCAGATTATTCAGATCTACGCTGATAACAATATTATATTACGATGTCTTAATGTAGGTTCTTTATTAATAAAAACTGTACCAATAACGAATGAGTTTGTCGAGATGCCAAGATAAGGAGCGATATCGATTACGGGTTATTCTCTATAATTTGGGTGATTTTTCAAAGCTGGCAAGTATCCATAATAACAAATTGAAATCGTCGGCGGTTGATCGGCAATTAAGGCGGGAGCTATAAATCGGATCGGATCGGATCGTGACATGGAAGAGGCGTAGCGGCCCCCGGCGTGACACGGGGTACACTGGGCACTGCAAATATTACTTTTTACAATGATTTAGCGACTCAAAGTAGATCCCCGGCCTCCAAAACGAGTCTGCATCACTCGTTGCGCGCCGTTTTTCGCACTACAACAAGTTACAAGACGTATTGGTTATTATAAATTCAGATGCTAGTTACTACTTCTTACACTTAAAAAGTTAAAAGCTTTAAATGCCCTACAAGCATTGTACTGATTGACTAGACCTGCTAATTTTCTAAAAACAGTCGTCGTCTAATTTTCTAAAAACGTCTGCTACGATGTACGTACCTACCCTCTACCAAGTATCACTTTTAAGATTAATATAATGTATTATGTACGCCTAAAATGCGACAAGCTGATTAGCTTGTACAACGTGCTAAAGGTGGAAATAAGGAAACAACAATTGTTAATTATTGGCACATTTCAAACAGATTAAGAAAGGAAATGAATTCGAAGAGCTCATTGTGCCTCCACTAACGATGTATCACGACGGCACATGGACGTCTGTATGACGTCCGGCGCACCCCTTTAAGTGCTGCCTGACGTGCTAAAGAATATATTAGCTCAGATAGCCGGCGGCGAAAATCAACCGACTCCTCCTGTCCCTCTCGAACAACAAATAAACGAAAAGGATGCGAAAACCAAAACATAAGGAGAACCAGCTATCTCCATCCAACAAGTAGTGAAAGATAAGGACGGAGAACTGCAAATTCTTAAAATGTTATCTGCAAAATTTAGTCGCTGGATACATTATAGCGTGGAATGATGTAGGGGCCCTGATTGGACTGTAATTCCCTGTATTTATGAGCCGTGTATGAAATAATGTGTGATGTTTGGATGAAGATTATAACTTGTAGCTTTCACATATAATTTTGGAGTCGAATGGTTGGATAATATGGACAATAATAATATAATCTACCGAGATCAGCAAATCATTGATATATTCACGTACATTAAAAGGTCGCTGTGGTTAAATTATGTATGTATTGACTCTTAACCTATTGATAAAAAAATTTCCCGTCCTATTAGACCGTGAAATATAACCATCATTGCCATTTGCTACTATAAATGCGCAACTATCACGCACATAACACATTACACCATTGACGTCGATATTTTGCAAGGTGCAACTAAAGACGAATATGTTAAGCGTTTGTGATCATCTGCATTTGTCAATCGTGGGACAACTTCCAATACTAAGCAGTATAACCACTATGAAA
Organism: Aricia agestis; assembly: GCF_905147365.1. Taxonomy (NCBI): domain Eukaryota; kingdom Metazoa; phylum Arthropoda; class Insecta; order Lepidoptera; family Lycaenidae; genus Aricia; species Aricia agestis. Next base: position 20,880,431 of record NC_056410.1, on the reverse strand, counting down.
TTAGTCGAGTTGTGCTAGAACAATAAATCAGTCACAACACAGCAATAACTCGGCAACCGCAACACGGATGTAATCATTTCGACGCAGCTGATCATTACCGGCCGCGGGGTACGTTTTTAACTTAGGCTCACTTGCGCCAGTCGAAGTTAACCCTAGGTTATTGTGTTTATTTAAACAAGATTAACATCTAACTCTCCTGAAGGTTGGGGCACAGAATAGATAATAGTACAAGTAGTTGGAGTGTAATAGAGTCTGATACAAAACCTTGAAAAAACGGTCCGAAGTAGATGTACAACTATTTTTATGATAGCTTATGCACGAAATCCGCCTTCTGATACAGTGTGTGTTCTACATCAGTGAATCTCGTATGCATATCGGATTTGGATCGGACGTACCACGTAGTACGACAACGCTTTTTCTCGCTGTAGTTCCACCTACTTTTTCTATGGTATTTTAACAGAAGGTTATCTTTAACTCGGATTGGTGCTAGTGGCCCTTATAATGTCCAACTGTAAACGGTTACGAATTGAGTAATGTTAGAGTAGTGAGTTATGTGGAGGTTCTAATTCTAACAAATCAACTATTGAGGATTCCTTTTAAATGAAAATGTTACAAAGAATTTCTGAAGTAACCATGGGCGTACCCAGGTTCTCGGCCAGGGGGGGGGGGGCAAATTAATCAGGTTTTGGGCCAGGTGGGGGCAAATCAGTTTTTTATAAGCTAGGTGTGTATAAAAAATAAAAAATTAATAATTTTTGTTGTAAAAATATTGTTTTCCAAACAAAACGCAAAAATTCGTTTTCTTAATTTTTAATTTTTATAGATAAAGTACTAGATAATATACTTAGTAAGGACGTGAACATGATCCAGGGGGGGGACCACACTATATTAATCACGTGAATAAAGATATTAATAGGAAACGTATATCATACGCCTATAAGGTGCTTAAACATTTTAAAACTGTCACTATGGAACTTCTCTCCTAGATATTATATGTATGATAAATATGTATATTCATGTATTTCCAATCATTGAATTATCTTCTACAATTAATATTACAGCAGCATCTATCACTGCGACAATCACATAAATTACCCTCGACAACTGTGTCATCGAAGCATAATTCAATATGAACATTTCAACAAAATATTCGAGCTACGTGAACGAAGCCTTATGCTACCAGTCAGATGTGTGAACCGAGCCTCACGCTACCAGTTAGATTTGTGAAACGCTTAAGGCTCAGCACTCATCTAAGACACGACAGTCTTTTAACTAAATGCAACGTGTTACGTGAGACACAATATCATTGTGACCAATCATGAATTGTCCTTCCTTGTCGACAGCAACAGACGACTCTGTTGCTGTCGACAAGGATAAGAGCGAGAACTCACTTGAGACAGGGCAGTTCTACGATTATCAAAATGCACAATTTTTGTTTCAAGGGTCTTCATCATAATATTATTTGTATGTATTACAATAATCTGGCTTGTGACTATCGTGTCTCAACTCTCAAGTCTCAAGTGAACTCGAATAATAATAGTTAGTTTCGAGCTCACTTAAGACTTGAGACTTGAGAGTTGAGTTGATTAGATTTGGTAGAAAAATAGTTCTAAAATACGTGTTTTAGCTTTACACTTTATATTGCAATATTCCAACGGCTGTTGTGTCGCGTGTGAGCGGTGCGCCTTACGCTAGCAGTCGGTGGCCCGCCCGGCCAGTATTTATGGCGCAGCCGGAGATATCTCGTATTATTTATGTCTCTGTTTACCATTTTTGTTGCAAAATTTAATCTACGTTTCTACGCGCCCCATACGAGTGATATATCGCCTTTGGACCACTATTGGTTTTATGAGTAACGGCTCTGGGGGTATAATTAGGATTCTGAATGAATTAGTTTTTATTGGGACGCCATTGTTGACGTGAAATATAAAATATTACGTTTGATATTTGGAACAATTGTATACGGTGAGGTTGGTTGCAAAATAGGAGTCTAACATGCTAACAGATTGGAAATGCCTTATCAAATGTTATGGTTGAAGTTATGAATGAATGAATTAAATTAGTATATTTTATTATCTACGCCTTTGTGTACTGTAAAGTATAATTTAAGTACACAAAAGCGGCCATTACTAAATAACAATTTCTATCAGGCAATCTTGTAATGACTCATGTCAATACAAGCATTATCATATCTAGCCTAGCAGTGCCGACTGATCGCGGCCGACCTTTGCAGTTTTCAGAACAAAACTTACAACCTAAATTCGAATGTAAATCATCTCTGCGATAAAACATTCTCTAATGTTCCCACAGCCGCATAACTCCTAGAAGCACCTCCGGAGCAGATATTTATGTATTTATTTGCGATAGTGCTTGTTATTGTATATCAGGTTGAAATACAGTGGCGGCGGAACAATGCAGATGCCCGATATGAGGGTATATGCAAAATTCAATAACACGACCCCGCCAGGGCTGAGCTCATGATTGAAACGGCGGTATTGTTTCTGTGGTTTATATTGAAAACGGTTAGATTTGTAGTAAACTAATGCTATTTTCATTTTCATTCTCTCTCAGCAGCAGGAATTTTTAGTGAATAACCATCGATAGATTTTTTTACAACACAAAAACAGACTATTACAAACTTATTGCTTAATTCACAAATCACAGCACAAAGCTTATACTTTATAGAAACACAACGCCGAAATAAGTTTTTCATGCAGGGAAATTTACTAGAAAAGAATGTTCTATATGGTTGTATGTTTTCTCCTCCCGGAAGACCGTACCAAGTTTTATCAAAATCGGTTCAACGGTTAGGCTTGAAGAGGTATCAAGTCTGTCTGTTACACTTTTCCGAGATTAGAAGTGTCGTATGTCCTTTCCCGGGACTCAAATTATCTCCATACCTTTCAGCAAAATCAGTCCAGCGGTTTGGGCGTAAAGAGGTAACAGATAAATAGACACACTTTGCCATCTATACTTATATTATAAATGCGAAAGTATCTCTGTCTGTCTGTCTGTCTGTCTCGCTTTCACGCGAAAACTACCGAACCGATTGTAATGAAATTTTGTATACAGATAGTTTAAAGCCTGAGAAAGGACATAGGCTACTTTTTTACTGGGAAAAAGGTTTGTAAGGGGGTGAGAATACGAAAATTTGTTCAAATTAAGTTAGTTCCAAAAATTCATACTAGATGGCGCCGTGCGTCTTTTACATCGCGCTAACGCTTGCCCAACATCCTTCTATAAGAGGTGGTATCATCATATAATCAAGTTTCGATTTTTTTCGATTGTTATTTCTTTAATATGTTATTTAATAAGTCAGTACTTTATATTATATACAGTGATGTAACCTTAAACCTATCAATGATAAATAGTTTATGGGTAAAGTTGTGTAATTGGGGGGCTAAATAAGCTTTTAAATTTGGCATAAAAAATAAAGTTTAATTTTTAAAAATGAAATATTATGTGCACACTGCACAGCTGTTTTGATTTAAGGGGTACCAGGGTTTTTTTATAGAAGCTTTTGACACCAATTTTGTTGACATCGCGCGCTATAAACTGAGGTCCACGCGGACGAAGTCGCGGGCAACAGCTAGTATTTTATAATCACGTCAATTTTGTGTGAGCACAGTGCACAAGACAGGCAGCCCTCGATCACAGATAGCGCGGGCGCGCGGCGGGTCACGCGCGTCCGGATAGCGCGTAATGGGGACCGATGTGTAGATATTAGCGGGAAAGCGTTACATGAATTTGAACCACAGTCCACATGGCACATTCATGATGTAAAGCTTTCTTAGAAACTTGATACTTGAACAGATCGCAAAGTTAGGTAACTAGGCTTAGTTAACACACACGAAACTTCGCAGAACATTCGGCGCCGAACGTTCGGCTCAATACGCTCGCAATGTTCTCTGACACATCAGCGTAAATTACGCCGCGTTCAGTTAGCGCGTAACCTTCCGTCGGCGGAACTTTCAACGCCGTACCTAAGCTACGTTCGGCAGATGTGTCCTACACTTACTGCAGGTGGCGCGTGAGTCGTGACCGACGATCTGCTGATATTAGCGGAAAAGCGTGTTTTTTTATTACATGGTGTGCACAAGCTTTCTTAGTAGCTTGATAAACATAAAGCAGATCCCAAAATTAGGTAACATAGATAATGAACTAATTTTAAGAAAATTAGAGATTTTTGAAGTGATGACTTCTAAATTAGCGGCGTTGAGCACTTTTGTGGGATGGGTAAAAATTGTGAAACTCGCGTCAGATTCTCGTGCTGATCGAAAAACCGTAAGACGGTTGGAGAGTAGTGTTGTAACATCGAAATCGATTGTTTTTTTTCGATTGTCGATATTTTTTAATCGATTGTAAGGGTTTCGATTAATTAAAAAAAATCGATTTTTTAAAAATCGATTTTCATAAAAAATGGGTTAAAAAAAATAATGCACAACGTTAATAATCAAGTTTTCACTTCTGCCGGCACTCCCGGAGTGCAACCCGTCTTTTTTTTTTAATTTTGATCTATTATATTATAATTTATATATAAATAATATTATGTTACCTCTTCGCGCTTAAACTACTGAACAAATTTTGATGAAATTTGGTAAGTATGCAGATATTTTGAATCCCGACTTCCGAGAAAAGACAAAAGATAGTCTTTGTTTCAAAAAAATGTAGATTACCGCTCGACATAAATTAATATGAATTTTGGCGCAATGGAGTTGCAGATGTCAATTAGAACCTAATAATAATAAGAGTCGAGGCGACTCTTTACCACTGACTACAGGCCCTTTAGCCAAAACTTTTTCTTTATCGCTTCTTTATAGAATCGCTGATCAAAATGTATGGAATTGACTTAAGCGTTCGTTAATAAATAATAATATGACCTTGACGTTCGACTCGTCTAATGATAATTCCATACATTTTGATCAGCGATTCTATTTATCGCTCCTTTAGAAGCGATAAAGAAAAAGTCTCGGCTTCAGGTCTTGAATCCATGAAGGCCGACGTGTTCATACTTGTATGTTTTTTAACAACTAAAACGCACACGAGTGACACAGTCTACGCGCGGCGGCAATGCGTGAGCCGTGACGTCACCGAACGAGATCAAAGAATTCGCCGCTCGTCGCCGCGTAGTTGCGCAGCGCGCGGCGCGGCAAGCTATGCCCGGGGGGGGGGGGCGGCGCCTCGGTCCGCGCCTCGTGCCGCTACGCAGTACCGCAAGTGACTTAGTAGAGGACGCATCGCACGCCGCTCACTATAAATCCTCCTCAAAATGGAAGAAATCGACGTTGATCTATTGATATCGGAAGTCCAAAGTCGCCCGGCTCTATGGAATGACCAAGACATCGATTATTATAATGTGGAGGAGAAAAAATGGCTCTGGGAGGAGGTATTAGACGATATGACCGATCCGTACTTATCGCTTGCACAAAGATCAGTTCGAGGTGAGTTATTTCAAGCTCAGTTTTTTCGTACAAATGTTTGGTTATTTTGTGCCATATACCAGCGTATAGTATTTTTATATACTATACGCAGGTATATGGCATAGTATTTATGTTAAACAATAATAATAGTATTAAAGTTATACAAGTAAAGCTTTAATGACTCATAACTACTCATAAGTTATGGCCTACTTGATGTATATAAAAATATTCATTGATTTTAAAACGTTACAGGGGAATTAATAAAAAATAGGTGGACAGTGCTTCGAGATAATTTTGTTAGAGAACGACAGAAAGAAATTGAAAATAACGAGAAAGGAATAACGTATTACAAAACAACACAGTGCGAGTACTACAATCGACTGATGTTTCTAGCACCGATAGTGGAAAACAAAGATAATAATACTAAAGATAATAATAATACAAAACAAACAAATCAGCAGAGTGAAAGTAAAAAAAGGTCAAATAGATTACATATCGATAGTATGAAAGTGCCTCCAGCAAAAAAGTCGAAAGACGATAATTCAGTACAAAAAATGGTAAATGTTTTAAAATGTGCAGCTGAACAATTACATGAGGAAGACGACGCTGACCGGCAGTTCTTGTTGTGTCTGGTAGATGATTTAAAAAAGGTGCCTCGAAGATCAAAGTCGAGAGTAAAGATGAATATTCTGAGATACATCACCGAAGCTCAGGAGCGGGACCAAACCGCAGAGGACAGGACGAAGCAAATAGCTGATGAAAATTATACCGTAATCACATTTACATAATCTGTTATCTGTTAGGTAACATTGTTGATCAAAATAGTAGCGCCTCTAAGTAACAAAAAAAATATAAACACTGACCAAGAAGAATACTGAATAACCTTTCGCATGTTAAAATGTTAGTAAATTTTGTTCATAAATAAAACACTTTTTTTGTCATGTTTGTTGGTCGTTTATTTGAGTTGTGATCTTTAATTACGAAAAAAAATATATTGGTTATAATCATTATGCTGTTTTATTACTATTGAGTATTGTACAACTAAACTTTCCCGCCAGTACCGTGGGTTTCCATTAAAATTAATCCTATTATCTCTACCCTTACACTAGTTGAAGACATGAGTAAATGTAGTAAGTAACTAACAATTTGAAATTTGACGTTTTTTGCACAAAGGATAGAATCGAGAAAATAATTTGTACTTAATCAAAAATGTGGATTTTATGTGTAGCCAGGTTATGAAGTAGGCAAGTTACAAGGTTTGTTAAAGATTAAGAGTGCCCATAAGTTATAAAATATTAGTTACCTCCTTCATTCACTGATGTCCTCAATTTCTTAAATTGCCATTTAAAAAGGTAGTAAAGCTTATTTTCGCGAAGTTGTTGACTAAAACTTTCATCGGAAAATGAACCTGTCTTCGCCACTGCAATACTTGCTTTGCTTAAATAATCAGCCAAGTGCGAGTCGGACTCGCGCACGAAGGGTTCCGTACCGTTATAGAGTAAAAATAGGCAAACATTGTGTTTTTTGTATTGAGTGTTAAGTTTTTATTTTATTTAAATATTATTATCTTATACCTTTAAGCGAGCAATTCTTGTATATATTATATTATAATTGGATTCTCGGAATCGGCTCCAACGATTTTCATGAAATTTAGTATACTTACTTATAGGGGGTTTCGGGGGCGATAAATCGATCTAGCTAGGAATCATTTTTAGAGAATATCATTTTATTCGTGTTTTATCGAATACCGAGCAAAGCTCGGTCAAATAGCTAGTTAATAATTAAAGTACACATATAATTAAGGCCTTTGTCAAAATTTCAAGTGCCTACCTATCGCATTATTGATATCGAGCAAAAAAGGCCAAAAAATCACATTTGTTGTTAAAGCGGCAACAGAAATACACAATCTGTAAAAATTTCAGAAGCCTAGCTATAGCGGTTCTTGAGTTACAGCCTGGAGACACAGGGTCCCGTTTTTACCCTTTGGGTACGGAACCCTAATAATGATCGAATTTTGTTAAAATTACTAAAATATTTTCTCCCAGATGATTATATAATAATTATACACTTAATTAACACTTAATATTATAATTATGCGATAGCCTGTTACCTCTTCACATCGAAACCGCTGGACCGATTATGATGAAATTCGGTACGAAGTTTATGGAGATACTTTGAGTCCCAAGAAAGGCCACATGATACATTTTATCCCCGAAAAAATGTACTTTCCCCGCGATAAATGACTTTTGGCGCATCAGAGTTGCGACCATAATCTACTTATTACTGTTATTATTAAAATTATTATCAAGTCAGAAAGTGTAAAAAATATAACAGAGAAAATACTTCATAGTCAAAAAATTTCAAATTTTTATCCAGTTGATTGAATCAATTTTATACATTAAACGAAGAGGACACTCAGGCCCTGAAGAGTGATTTCCAAATTCAAATAACTTATGTAGTAATGCTCTCCCGTTTGTAACTAGGTACGTGATTAAGTGGCGAAAAGTTGAAATTGTTCATTTGCTGAGGGAACTCGTAATCCCCGCCTCGCCCAGCCTCTAACGACTGCCTAAATCTCTATCAATTTAATGGGAACAATTATAGACTTAAGATGCTGAAGCCACGTGAAATAGCTGTTTTAAATTTTATATTATGTTTTGAACGCCACTTTATGGAAAAGGGTCGCACGCATGTAGTTAGAACGCACGCCACCCAAAGGCAAAATAAGAGAACTAATTGAACACCTCTATAACACCATATCGTACCTTATTTCAGCAAATAAATGATTTTGAATTTGAATTTAGAGCTAAATAATAATTTGAAGGTTAATAATTATAATAAACTGTACATCTATCCATACTAATATTATAAATGCGAAAGTATCTCTGTCTGTCTGTCTGTCTGTCTGTCTGTCTGTCTGTCTGTCTGTCTTGCTTTCACGCCAAAACTACTGAACCGATTGCAATGAAATTTTGTACACAGTTATTCTAGAGTCTGAGAAAGGACATAGGCTACATTTTGATGTGGGAAAATATCTTATTTCCATGAAAATATCGATGAAAATGAATTCGCATTGCGCGTGGCCAGCGCTCATCCCGGGGGTCCTGGGTTCGAGTCCCGCAGGCGGAAAAAAAAGTTTTTAATTTTCCTGGGTGTTGGATGTGTATTAAAATAAAATTTCAAAAATCTTAAACATATTTTATGTATAATATTATAAAAAATCCAGAAATATATCGATGCAATTTCTAATACGAACATTTTAGTTCTAATACGATTCAACAGATGGCGCTTTAATTTTTACTTTATTGTAACATAGAACTAATCATACTTATTAGTTAGTATGTTTTTGTTTATAGTTTTTAATACGTTAGAATAGGTATTATGTTTAATAATTTAATCACTTGGTATAATAATAATCAATCTATCTTATCTTATAGAACTCCTACTGCTTTTCTAATCAATACTATCCATATATCCATATATATCCATATATCCATATATCCATATATCCATATAATATAATATTATAAATGCGAAAGTATCTCTGTCTGTCTGTCTGTCTTGCTTTCACGCCAAAACTACTGAACCGATTGCAATGAAATTTTGTACACAGTTATTCTAGAGTCTGAGAAAGGACATAGGCTACATTTTGATGTGGGAAAATATCTTATTTCCATGAAAATATCGATGAAAATGAATTCGCATTGCGCGTGGCCAGCGCTCATCCCGGGGTCCTGGGTTCGAGTCCCGCAGGCGGAACAAAAAGTTTTCAATGTTCCTGGGTCTTGGATGTGTATTAAAATAAAATTTCAAAAATCTTAAACATATTTTATGTATAATATTATAAAAAATCCAGAAATATATCGATGCAATTTCTAATACGAACATTTTAGTTCTAATACGATTCAACAGATGGCGTTTTAATTTTTCCTTTATTGTAACATAGAACTAATCATACTTATTAGTTAGTATGTTTTTGTTTATAGTTTTTAATACGTTAGAATATTATCTATACTAATATTATAAATGCGAAAGTATCTCTGTCTGTCTGTCTCGCTTTCACGCCAAAACTACTGAACCGATTGTAATGAAATGTTGTACACAGATAGTCTAAAGCCTGAGAAAGGACATAGGCTACTTTTAACTGGAAAAGGGGGTTGTAAGTGGGTGAAAAGGCGTAAATTTGGTCAAATTAAGTTAGTTCCAAAAACTTAAAATAGATGGCACCAAGAGTCCCCTAGATCGCGCTATTGCTTGCTCATGCGTATTTCTATAAGAGGTGGTACCATGTCAAACTAGGCTTTTCGATTCTTTCGATTGTTTTACACGTCATTAACTAAGAACTCACCTACCAACTTAGATTAGATATCAAATTCAAAAACAACAGCACCAAAACTACTGAACCGATTGTAATGAAATGTTGTACACAGATAGTCTAAAGCCTGAGAAAGGACATAGGCTACTTCTTACTGGAAAAAGGGGTTGTAAGGGGGTGTTTATGCGTAAATTTGTTCAAATTAAGTTAGTTCCAAAAACTGGAATAGATGGCGCCAAGAGTCGCCTAGATCGCGCTATCGCTTGCTCATATGTATTCCTATAAGAGGTGGTACCATGTTGAGTTAATATTTTCGATTCTTTCGATTGTTATACATGTTATTAAATAACTCACGTACCAACATAGAAATCAGAAACAACTGTCTACCAATAATAAATACTAAGGCCCGATTCGACCAAACTTGAAGTTACACGAGTATTAACTATCATGAGAATAATTTTACTCCTTTAATTTACTCTAGGGTATAATCGTTTGCATTTTACCAAGTTACTCAAAGAGTATGAAATAAAATGTCAATTATAGTTCACAATGACACCGACCGTAACAGGTGAACCCTGTTATTCTCAGTTCTCAGCAACTATTCTCAGTTTAATATTTATTCCACCAAAATAGCCCGTTTAATTATTTACTCCCGTTACCTCATTCTTGGATTAGAAGTTGGAAAAACGCAAAACCAGCTTACTCTTAGATTAGGAGACAGTTATACTCGAGTAAAATTTTACTCCAGTTTGGTCGAATCCGCCCTAAATAGTTTAATGGCCTATGGGTATTGGCTATTGGGCAAAGCTAAAGTTGTGTAATGCATTATGCAGCTAAGTTGTGTAAAGCTAAATAAGCTTTAAAAGGTATAAAAAAGTTTAATTTAAAAAAATCATATTATGTGCACACTACACGGCTGTTTTGGGTATTTTGATTGAAGGGGAACCAGGGTTTTAAAAAGCTTTTGACACCAATTTTATTGACACCGCGCGCTATAAACTGAAGTCCACGCGGACGAAGTCGCGGGCAACAGCTAGTATCTATATAATTATATAAAACTCAAAGGTGTCTGACTGACATGGTGATCTATCAACGCACAGCCCAAACCACTGGACAGATCGGGCTGAAATTTGGCATGCAGGTAGATGTTATGACGTAGGCATCCGCTAAGAAAGGATTTTGATTAATTCTACCCCCAAGGGGTTAAAATAGGGGATGAAAGTTTGTATATAATAATAGTTGTTAACGCGAGCAAAGCCGCGGGCAAAAGCTCGTTAATAATAATTGTACAATGTACAGTCCCTGTTGCCAAAAGTAGTTCTTTAGTATTTAAAACCAATTTTTTTCTTATGTACAAATAGAAAAAAACTCATCTATTTTTATATTATGTATGTATGTATTATTGTTTTAAAACACATTACATTACACGTATAATAAACACAAAACACAATTGATGCAATAACCGATTGCACAAGGAAGTTCCTAAGTCCTTATTGTAAAGTGATCGCTTGTCAACATGAAGACATAATTTATCGTATAGCAATACATATTCTTTATTACTCGTCGTAATTTTGTTTTTTTTTTTTGCCGAAAAAGGGACCTAAAATGCAAAAAAATAATACATTCGAGTGTTCGGCTGAACGACTCTTCATTCAAAAGCCCCGGTTTGTCACAGAGGAAACTCAGGTTCGCTAACGAGGCCTCCTGGAGAGCCGGCGGGCGTGGCGCTCCGCCCATCCGGCTCGAGGGACCAACTCTGAATTGTCAACTACCCTCAACTTATTGTACAATCTCTTCACGGTCCGTTCGTTATGCTAATGGGCGTTCAATTTTCACGCATAAATTATTACCTTCTGGATAATTGTTTGTTTTTAATTCAACTCTAAGAATGTATTCGGGTTTTTGAATTTGAAAGAAGGCAGTGAATTGAGCTAGTATTAATGTTTATCGAGCTATACAATGAAAACAAACAAACATAATAAACCCCTTGTGTTTGCTTCACGCTTGGCGCACTCAATTACTCATTTAACAACGTGCTATTTTAATCCATTGGGCATTTTTGTTATTCATTATACGTTAAATAGTTTTAATACGTTAAACGCTAACACATAATTCTTTTGAATCCCTGTAAAGTTGGGCAAAAGCCATTAATCGCTTATATTTCATAAACATGAGAACAATCCAAGTCGTTTTCATTTCATAAATTGCGTTTTATATTGCGCGAATGCTATGGGAGTTTCGGGGAACATCTTAAAATTGATAAAATGCCATTTCTAAATAATAAAAAGCTGGCGCAGCGCCGGGAACGGGACAAGAATGCAGCGAGACAAAGACACTGTGTAATGACTAGGACTACTAGTGGTCTCTACTCGAAACTAACTCGATTGGACTCTCTAGGAATATTACATGAAAAAAGAGGACAATAACACAGATTACCAAACAGTTACCTACTTCGTAAACAAAACCCCTTTATTGTAAAGTCGATTACTGAATCAGAACCTTAGAAGACATTCGTTATCACTTATCAGCATTTAAAGTTTTTCTTACCTACGTCAAAAATTTCTGAAACTAGATTATACCTAAGTTGTTTTATTATAGACGAATTGTTATTCCCTAATCTCAGCCTAAGGCTGCGTTTCCACCGGAGATGTTTGTGTATTGAGAACCAATAGAATCGCTTTATTGACGTGACCTCGCTCAGCGCTCACTATTGGATCTTAAAAACACATTCCTCGCAACACATCTCTGGTGGAAATGCAGCCTTATTCCAGGGCAAAAAACAATATTTCGTAAGAGATAAACTAATTTATTATCCCCGTATATAACGAAATGAGCATCCTTGGTAAACTAATGTTTATTAGGTCCAATAGCAAATAGTAAGCGCCAAGTTTTTCATAACTCGCAGTTCTTGTATCTAAGAGCATAATGGCTGAGTCTCTGCCAAAATAAATGTTGCTTAATACGCCGAAACTTTTGAAATATGCTCCTCCTAAATGTGCCGCTGAAAGCGTAATAATTCTCCCCTTTATGCTGCAACTTCTGGTGGCTTTTTGTTTGTTAGCCGTGTATCTTTTTTATTGTCCAAGAAATTCTATGCATACAGCCTTTTGTGTTTCGCAGTCATTTTTATGTCGCCTTTTGAAATTCTTGCAACTACTAATGTATTTTTTAATAACTGTGTCAACTCACAAGTGACGTTGCAATAGCCGTCGTATTATTTAGTATTCGTAGTTTTATTTAACCATAACATCGTTTGAATGACAACCATAAGGTGCAGCAGTAACATTATATTATTATTTTTAACAGTTTATCTATATTTTTATCACTATTAACTTCTAAAGTTATTAATTCAATGTAATACGGCTACTTAATGTTGAACCACGATGGATCAATTCAAGCGATTTAGAACATGTCATGTGAATCACAGACGAATAGGCCCCATATTCGTCTATGATGAACCATGGCGGACGTCAATTGTGGACGCTATAGCATGCGCTATATTGACTGTTTCTCAATCATGGTGGCAATCATTGTTATCCAGCGTGTTCCATACGAAGTAAACATACATAAAAAAATCACCATCATTGTCAACAACATCATAAAACTTGAGTGAACTCTGAGGCGTGATTTTGAGGCACTAAATATTTATTTAGTTGACGAGTTTCGGCTGTTATCGAACTGAAACCTGCCGCAATGGTGATATTTAGTACGACGTTAATATTTACAGGTGAAAGAAATAGCTTATTGTCATTTTATATGCCCTCACTTTGAACGACGCGGCTCCACCGCCCCGATAACATCTTCACAGCCTTCCTAAGTGTCGTTAGATAGTGAAAAGGGGTGTAAGAATACGTGAGTAGTTATCCGAACAGAAGTATCGTCTTCTAAGTAATGAGAAACATCTAAATAATCTAATATGGATCTAAATAAATAAAAAATAAATTTTAATTTTCTTAGTCTCTGAATATTAAACTCGAAAATGGCAGAAAATATTTGCCAAGTTTTATTCTAGGGAAGGTTTATGGAAGTGATGCGAAGTTCACTGGATCATCTAGTTTTAGTATGGCGATTTTAGTTCCGCTCACTCATGGTAGAGCTACCGTATTAGAAAAGGAAGTTTTAGGAAAGGAATTATGAAATTACCCTCTATTGCTATTTGGTAATGTACCCAATACCCATTAGTCAATCCTTTTTGCAGCCGTCAATCCTTTTTGCAGTTTTACCAAAAGAATCTGTGAACAATTGTAACAACTCGAACACTATATTATGTATTATGTATTATGTATTATCGAATTGTGATATTGATTTGTTTTCAATGGTTCTGGGTCTTATTTACCAAGACTTATATTTATATAAATAAGTCTAGGAAAATCAGACAAAACAACAGAAAAGATGGATTTTTTCTGTTTCTCCTCTCTATACTTGTTCACTCAAGAGGCTCAGTACGCTCCAGCAATTTCCATACGGCAATGGATACGGCTGATAGCTGCACTACGTTACAATCACCACTGCAATATACTTTTATCGCTCGGGTAATGTGAAAAATGTCTAAATTCCCTTACAAAACGAAACTATCCTGCTCTTTTACGTGCGTAGTCTTTTTATCCGACTTTTGAAAGGAGCCGATTATATTATTCGACTATAAATATTATGCTAGTTAGCCTCAAAACTGTATGTCTGCTTCATGTTTTGCTGAAAACAGAGAAAACAGAAGTTTCTAGAAATTTACTACCATATTTTACTGTGATAGATTGTAAATCCAAGTACTTATTACTCTAGCTTTTACACCACTATTATGAAATATATGGTCGTTTTCCGCGGCAGGCTATAATTTCGTACACATTAATCTCTATTGTTTTACCCCAGATGTGGAAAGTCGTACATTATAATTTACAACCTATTGAAACTGGCTATTAACCTTTGACTATAAGTGTTGATATTATGTGCAGCTAACAGATAATAGTTGATCATAAAACAACTTCACATCCTTACCTGTACCGTGTACACTTGCCTACATTAATATATTAGACGATACATCAAAATTATGCTCATAATTTAATTTTGATTTAATAACGCAATATTTTATAACGCTTAAGTGCTTACTTAATATTAATTCGTCATTTTGATTAACTCAATTTAATGACACGATGTTTGAAAATAATCTACACTATATTTTAAAGTCAAAAATTCTTATTATTGATCAAAAGTCTTTTCTTTGTCATTTAACAAATTTGTACTCGCAGCCGGCACTTCCTGTCGTTATGTTCTTTACCAATTTAGCGATAGCTCGTTACACCATTAAAGCAGCACGAATAGCTTAATATTCCGACTGTACAGCTCGAATTATCACCGCTCTGTGCGCAGGATAATATTATGGGATTTACGGGGCCGCTGCTGATTTATCTCTTCCTTTGCTATAAATTACACCTTTCCGATAACACCGGCTATGTGAATATTATTACTTCTGTTTATGACGCTCCGTAAAATATAGCTTGTAACTTTTAAACTTTAGTTTAACTTGCAGAAGGGAAGGAAGGAGATAAATCTAATATAAGGTGGAGCAAAAATAAAGATGGTGGTTTACGATTTAATAAGTACTTGAAATATTAATTAAACTCAAAAACTGAACTTGTATGATTAACAAATAGTGTTGATGAAGTAGATAAGGAAGTCCTAAAGCTAATACAATATACGATTGGAAAGTAAAATAGTACCGAACGTTTAAAAATGTTTTCAATTCCAGTAAGAGTCAGAGGGCGAACAAACAATGCGAAATGAAAAATACATATTGCTGATGTTTAAATCGTCGGTAATATTTCGGAGCGCTATCTCCAGTATTGAGATCTAAGGGCGTGCAAAACGCAGCATAAATAACGACCGGAGCATTCAATATGATAATCTCGGCATCGCCTGCGCTTTGTTCGCCGGTCCAGATACCAACAATATGTTGTGTAAATATTTTTATGTGATTTTTCTTGCTGTGCTCTTTAATTTTCTGTGTTGAAAAAAAATGAAAAGGTGGAGCTGAGACTCTGATTTTGATATTGAAATTAACGAAATGGAGATATCAACGATGTTTGGAAAATAAATCTAATTATAGTCGTGTGTAGCAGTTGAGGCATAGTTAACAGAAGAATAAGCCATAAATTAAGGATCTTAATGGAACATTATATCATAAACAACACAAAACTAAAAGATAACTATCTGATATAGCGTTTATTCAGATGACATAAACTTACTTAGCACTACTCTTAGCCCTTATTAGGGATCAAAAAATAAAAGGCAACATACCAACAATAGTATTTAACATAAATATAATATATTGAGACAGCCACTAATTAAATCTGACAGCGGGAACTGATACAGGGGGATAATGTATGGCGTGTACACACCCGCGGGCGGAACCATTCTGCCTTCTATTCAATACGACTGTACAGTCACTGATGAAAATTTAATAACACTTTTGAACCTTATTGCAATAGCAGTAGGGCTAAAATTTAGTATAAGAGGTGTTACAGTAATTGTATGTGTTAACGCAGATGATTTATTGATCGATGATCACGTTTACACTGTAATTATTGATGATGAGATTGATATTCAAATGAGTTATAACCTGAGGTCGAAGTAAGGGTTATTAAAAGTTTTTAATATGAATTTAAAATTCTAAAGACTATAATAAGGCTTAAAGTGGATAGTTCAAATAATTGTAACATTATGAGTTTTTAAAATCTGACGTAAGTATTAAAAATTACTATCTCGATGGAATGGAGAGAAAATAAAAGTTTTTTTTTAGTATTTAAATTAACCCTTACAAGTTCACGCAATTCTGAAACCAATAATTTATCACTTTAGAAGCTTATAAAACAGTCCGATTGTTTACAATTAAAATATTTGCCCACAGATTTTAGAAGTAATGTATGCCACATCAATTCCTACAAAATTACCACGTCCACTCGCAAGCATTATTTAAGTCTTCAAATTTAATGTAAGCTATTAATCTTCAGAATTTATTCATTCACAATTCATAATATCCGTGGACATTTGTTATTTTGATCCCATCATTTCGATTATGATCTCCCTGCCCATGCAACGTTCACGACTGTCATTTTTCACTCCGCCACGCCCTCCCTCCCATTATTTCTATTCAGCATGTAAATTATATGTCAGTTTTATACGACAATATTAATAAATTATATCCAGTTTCATAATAGTTTATACCGTTGTAGCTTTCAATTGATACATTCGGGAATAGAGATTTTGTTCAAATTATTAATGACATCGTTTCCGTCCGTGCTTGTCAGGTGTAAGTGGATAGAATACTTTTGAGTTTTGTAGATTTTGTTAATGAAATAAGAGGGCAAACGAGCAAACGGGTCACCTGATGGAAAGCAACTTCCGTCGCACATGGACACTCGTAGCATCAGAAGAGCTGCAGGTGCGTCGCTGGCCTTTTAAGAGGGAATAGGGTAATAGGGGAGGGTAGGGATGGGAAGGGAAGGGAATAGGGTAGGGGATTGGGCCTCTGGTAAACTCACTCACTCGGCGAAACACGCTCTGTTTCACCTCGGTTTTCTGTGAGAACGTGGTATTTCTCCGGTCGAGCCGGCCCATTCGTGCCGAAGCATGGCATTTGTATACGTGGGAACGTATACAAATTGAATAATACTGTGTTGATATCGAATACAAACTTTAATGCAAATGGTGTTTTAAAATTTAAAGTTAAACACTAAAATGATAGTCCCAATCGCCTTAAATACGAAAAACAATTTTAAATTCACAAGATTTAAATCTTCATAGAAATAGAGTTTTCAAAAGCAATTCTTGCAACAACAAATTTTCGTAGTGCTCCAATTCAAGTGTTTTATTGCGAACGACGATTGTTTCATTACGTGCCTTGTTATTTTGGCTGTAGAGTGCAAATTTCTGTGCTTAAACATCGAAATCGTCACTATTGTTTCTCGATTTTCCCCCAACATTACTTTTTATTGTTTGGGAGTCGTTTCGATACATTTTCCCTGTCGATTCCTCTGGCAGTTTGTATGAATTGTCGCTGCTAATGTCGACTATCTCGAGCCCGCACGAATATGTTTTATCTTTAAACACAATTTAGTGGAGCATCTTGTTATGCAGCTGTTGTTTATATTTTTATTGCTCTGGGGCGGATTGTTTATGTTATTCGCTTGTAATTTTATCCTTTATTATCTCGGCCGCTGTGGCATAAGGAATTGTAGCTGCAGGTAAAATACAATATGCAGATATGTTTTGATCTATGTGCCCTTTATTTACTTTATTTAAAATTATCTTCATACGTGTACTTTTTGTTTATGTTGGAGGTTTTTGGCATATTCCTTTTTCTTTTCGTTTTCAGAATTAGTTGTTCTACTGTGCATCACGTTGTAACATTTTCGTTGCAAAGTCTATCATTACGGATATTCAGTTAGTATTTACATTTTGCCAGTACAATTTCTCGATCACCACTCAGCCAGAGGCTATCACGATCGCTTCTAGGTGCTTCTAGACACATTGTTTGTCTACAAAGAGCAACCTTTGCGAGTTGTGCAATTTATTCGTGTAATATATTTTTATAAAATATATAGATTGCATTATTTGCCTGAGCCAATGGGGCTATCCCTCACTAAATAAAATTTCCACACGATGTATACGAAGTACAGACGTTTTAATTGTGTATTGTACAGAGTCTTTGTCCGGAGCACTTTCTAGAAAAGTATCTTGAGAAAGACTTTACTATGAAATCGATACTCGAGAATGGTTGAACCGATTTGGTGGATTTGAGTCGAAAATTGATACGAAATTCACCCGGTCATCTGGTTATTTAGATTGATTTTAGTGTCAAGTGTGTTTAATATTATTTTGTAAAAGTTAATTTTGGATTTCAGATATTGTTTTAAAACTTTTGTCACACTCTCAGCTTTTTAATATTACAATATGTAAGTAATTATATTATTAACAAGAAAAAATATTCAACTTACGACATTCATCAACAAATTCACCTCTATCCAGTAGTAATCTATAATTTACCGCGGGTTTATGGTCTAATAAAGGCGTGTGTCTGGCTAGTAATTTTCGTGTCGTAAATAAGCACGATCACTAAGTACAATGGAGTGAAAGTACGGTCCGCACATAAATCATCGCACAGTGCACGCTTAACCAACTGTTACCGCTTCATTTGAATTATCGATACGGTCTTCAGAGTCAATATTGTATTGTATTTTATTATTAACTTTTTTGAATAATTAGGGTTAATTTATTTTATTTCCCCTTTTAGAACTTAGAGAAATATTTTACACATGAATTAAATTTATAAATTTAATTCATGTGTAAAGAAAATAGTTAACATTTGGTATACCAAATGTTAACTATTTTCTTATAGCTTTAAAATATGTTAAACGTTTTGTAATTTGGCCTTAGATTTACTGTGTAAATGTATTGCTTTTTAAATATATTTTTCGTACGATGATGATGATTCGCTCTTCTGACGATGGAAGTGTTTTTAATTATAGTTAGTAGTAATTGTAATTATAGGTAGTAAAGCTGAAATAAAATCTATTCCAAAATATTATAATGACAAAGTGTAAACTGTGTTTGTGTCAGGTTGACTTTTCTAGTAATGACTATTGCTATTTATATTTTCAAGGCGTTTAGCTAAATATAAGTACAGCGAATGTACTGTTAGGGAAATTGATTCATAGGCGTATTTGGTATTTTGTCAAGCTTATGTCAAGCCAAACCAACAAGCATGACCATTGACTTGAAATAACCCGACCCAACAACGAAAGCACTTTCGTTGTTGGGTCGGGTTATTTCAAGTCAATGGTCATGCTCGTTGGTTTGGCTTGACATAAGCTTGACAAAATACCAAATAACGTATTTCTCTCGTATATGTACTCGGTCGCGACCCACAGTTACTCACACGTATCTGTAAAAGCCATATTTTATTAATACGCCATATTATTTACAACACATCCGATGATGAGTCGTCTTGGTGAATAGCTCAACAAAGTTTTATTGGCTTTCATAGGTGTCAATTTACCTTTTTTTATGAAATAAGGGGGCTAACGAGCAAACGGGGCGCCCAATGGAAAGCAACTACCGTCGCCCATGGACACTCGCGTCATCAGAAGAGCTGCAGGTGCGTTACCGGCCTTTTAAGTGGGAATACGCTCTTTTTTTGAAGGTTTGCAGGGCCTGTAGACAAGTGGCAAAGCGCTAACGCTAACGCTAGCGATAGCGCTACAAAATGTATGCGATTTGACATAAGTCATCGTTTCGCTAGCGAATACTAATGTCAAATCCATACATTTTGTAGCGCTAGCGTTAGCGTTAGCGTTAGCGTTTTGCCACTTGTCTACGGGGGCAGGTCGTATAGGTCCGGAAATACTGCTGGTGACAGTTTGTTCCAGAGTTAACTGATTTCGTGTTGGTGCATGTGTCTTAAGCAATTCCTTAACAACTTGTTGGAATTTGTTTGATTATTTACTGTATGTGCTAGTGGCGCCCTCTGCTCCGACCTTGGCGTCATATTCATTAAAGCGCAAAACTAAGGGTGAGTTGCACCAGAGGCGTGGTTATAGTTACAGTTATGGCACAGAATATAATATATTAGTAGTACCAAGTTATGGTCAAAGTTATGGTTATAATTAAGGCTAACTTTAACTTTAATCTTAGCTTTGACCACAGAATTTGACAGATGACAGCTGGTCCGACAAGGCTTTTAAAAATGAACGTGGGCGGGGGCGCTGCTGGTAAAGGAGAACTGTCGAAAATGGCGTGTTTGTATGATGACAGCGTTAGTTCCTTTTTTCGCCACGTTCATTTAAAGCTTTGTCGAGCTCAAGGTTATCGTTAAATATGGCGTCCGTTATTGACTTTAACCAAAGATTTGACATTTTGCATTGTAGTTAAAGTTATAGTTAAAGTTACAGTTATAGTTAAAGTAAGTTGGTGCAACCCACCCTAAGTAAGGTAAGAACATTTAGTTAATTCTATTTTGCTTTAGTTAAATAGTTAAAAAACTGTCATTATACATTTTAATTCATTAAATAACTTATATTCACACAGTAACTTAAGTCCATTAGCAAAATAATTAAAATTTATGAAAATAATGTGTGATGAAGATTAAATACCTTTGTATAACTCAATTAAAAAGCAAGTTATTAATGTCATATTATAATAGATATTATTATTCTATACAGGGTGTAACAAAAATAAGTGATAATACTTTAGGGTGTGTACGTGTTCCTTGTAGAGAGTTCACTGTGAAAGTAGCAGCTCTGAAAGACGAATTTTTTTTTTCACTTTTGTATGGGCGAGGGCCCGAGCGGCACGAGTTTCCCCATACAAAAGTGAAAAAAAATTTTGGTCTTTCAGCGCTGCTACTTTCACAGTGAACTCTCTACAAGGAACACGTACATACCCTAAAGTATTATCACTTATTTTTGTTACACCCTGTATATGTATTAGCGTGGTCAGTAGGTACTAAGTTATTATAGTAATTTTATTTGTGGGAAATGTAGGCTAGTGTAACCACAGATTACTAAATAATTCGGTATGCTTTGCTATCTTGAATTGTGGAAAAGTTAATATAACTTTTGCCTATTTATAAAATAATATTATTATAATTTCAGTTATGATTTCCTTAGTCTATGACTTATGTATAATTTTTAAATATGTCGTAAATTCGTAATTCTGTTTTTTATCCTCAATCAACAAAATCATTTATATTAAAATATTTAAAGGGACTAGTCACTAGATCTCTATAAATTACTTGTGATTATCTTTCTGCAATAACACTCTTTATTATTTATTAGCAATAAAAAGTAACAATTGACAAGATTATGACGATACGATATCAGTAGTAATATTTTATGTGGGAAATACCATTTACACACTAAATCATTATACATAATATTATATAAAATTCTCGTGTCACAATGTTAGTTACCGCGCGTACTCCTCAGAAACGGCTTTACTGATTAATCTTATATGCATATTCAATAGGTTTAAATTTTTAAATCGGCTACTGGCTACTTTTTATAATGATAATTGCATTTGTTGCATAAATAATAGAAAATTATTACAACTCGAGACTGACGGTGACTATTGACTTTGTGCGACGGGATAGTGATGGACGTTGCCATAGTGCCATAACTAACAAAATAACATTTGCCGGGGCAGCTAGTAATATTATATTAAAATATACTAGTCCTGTATCCATTCGATTATGGTCAGACTAAAGCCCAATTTCACCAACGAATGTTAAAGTTAATGCTCGAATTTGTATCACGTTAGCTCTTTCGTTTTTCATATGAATGAAAGTGAAGAAATGACATTTTAACAAGTTGTTAACATTTAGGTTAGGCTAACCGACGTTGGTGAAATTGGGTCTAAGTGCGAGTAAGTGCCTGCAATCGAAGCGACATTTGTGATAGTATGTGAATCGGGCACCAGGGCCACAATTCTCGTACTCGAATATAGACTGCAATTTAATCACTTTCTAATTTCCGAAAAGTTTTTAGAGTTATTTCAAAATAAAATTTTTCAAACAAATTGCAATATACTGAATACTAAAAATAATCTATAATTACCTGATAATAATAATTATATATAATGTCTAATTCTTAAGTCGGTTCCTTTGATTTTCTTGTCACACTAAATGATCTAGATTCTAGATATACCTACAACATTAGTTATAAAGAATATGCCCCGGACATTTCTTTAAGGTCTTAACTACTGGGTTATTGGGTTACTGGAATTTCAAAACCGTCTTTAAGCTGTTCGATATATCAAATTAATTCCAGGTATGAATATCAAACTGAACAGCGATTTATTATAGTTAAATATTTCGTAAAAACTAACAGCAATAAAAATGTTTTCAGAAGTTTTAAAATATTATGTTGAGATATAATGTTATGATAATAATCGTAATAAAAGTGTGTTTTATTTTATAAGTAAATTACTAAATACTTACATAGTAATAATTACTTGAGTCGAGTTTTATGCCGAGTTTAAGCAATAATTAATAATAATTGCTCGTTAACTATAGCTTAAGGCGTACCATTATTAATATAGACGCTAGATTAATTGTATAACAAGTAGATAATTACAAGCTATTTTATTAGTGACAGAGTCAATAAATATCCCGCGAGGCGAGAGCGAGGTAATAGGGGGACGTCCATAAATTACGTAAGACGTTTAAATGTGTTTTAGAATCTCTACCCCATTTGGTAAGATATCTTGAGATTCGCCTTCCCTTAATCCCACTTAATATCAATTGCGATTTAGCAACAAATATGTTCCTCGAGTGGTTCACTAGTTGCCACTAGATGGCAGTTGCCACCAGTTTCTTTGTGTGTTCGTAACAATATTCAAAAAATAAGAACACATTACAACAATTTTTTTATCTAAAATCGGTAGTCGGCGGAGAGCTGGCGACCAAATCAGTCATGTGGTTTCAGCTGTAAAAACTCCGTTGTTAAAACTCCGTTAGCTACTTCCCTGAACAACCTTTTCTGATAATCTGCGAGCTGGCAGGCCGTGGGCGGTATAATACCTTACAGACTAACATACATAAACTAACACTAACACTAAACAGTATAGTCTGCGACGTAGGGCGCGACGTGTTCGGAAGTCGTCCTCGGAAATATTTGCTTAATACCTTGTGCAATTTGTGAACGTCCCCTAATGAATAATTTTGACGTTGATTTAGACCTGTACAAGTGATTTGCGACT
Source organism: Aricia agestis (assembly GCF_905147365.1). NCBI lineage: Eukaryota > Metazoa > Arthropoda > Insecta > Lepidoptera > Lycaenidae > Aricia > Aricia agestis. The sequence goes on along the minus strand of NC_056410.1, from coordinate 20,856,947 downwards.
TGATTGGACCTTGTTTGAGAGGTTATTCATACATTAGTTATAGCCCGTGACTTCGCTTGTTTACTAGAAATATAAATGCGAAAGTGTGTCCGTCTGTTACCTCCTGACGCTTGTGCCACTTATTTCTGAACCGATTTTAGTGAATTTAGGTTATAAGTACCACATATTTAACTAAATTCACCAAAATTGTATCTAAGTACATAATATATACGTATCTAATATCATACATAATTACCTATATGGAACGCACCTTCCGTTTAATAAGTTGCAACAAAAACACAATTTATATAAAACTAGCGACCCGCCCCGGCGTCGCACGGGTATAAAGTATATAGCCACTGAAAAAAATATTAAAATCGATAGCCTATGATCCTTCACGTGGTCTACTTCGTATCTGTGCCAAATAACATAAAAATTGCTCCAGAAGTTCGCGAGATAAGCCCTTTCAAATAATTTCCCCCGTTTTTTCCACATTCTCCTATTAGTCTTAGCGTGATAAAATATAGCCTATAGCCTTCCTCAATAAATGGGCTATCTAACACTAAAGTAATTTTTCAAATCGGACCAGTAGTTCCTGAGATTAGCGCGTTCAAGTTAGCCCTTTCAAATAATTTTCCCCGTTTTTTCCACATTTTCTTATATTTCTTCCCTTCTATTAGTCTTAACTTGATAAAATATTATAGCCTATAGCCTTCCTCGATAAATGGGCTATCTAAAACTGAAAGAATCATCAAAATCCGTTTCGTACTTTTAAAGATTAAAGGGAACAAAGGGACATGAGAGAAAAAAAGAGACTTTATTTTATATAATAATAATTATGTACTTTAGAATAGACGTTTCGTGCGGCTTCGCCCGCGTAAATTAGATAGTTCACAGACAAATTAGTCCACAAAATATAGCCTATGATCCTTCACGTGGTCTACTTCCTATCTGTGCCAAATAACAGAAAAATTGCTCCAGTAGTTCGTGAGATTCAAATTATTTCTCCCGATTTTTCCACATTTTCCTCTATTTCTTCGCTCTTATTAGTCTTAGCGTAATAACGTAATAATAAGCCTATATCCTTCCCCCATAAATTGGCTATCTAACACTGAAATAATTTTTCAAACCCGATCATTACATTCATTAGTTCCTGAGATAAGCGCGTTCAAATAAGCCCTTTCAAATAATTTCCCCCCGTTTTTTCCACATTTTTCTCTATTTCGTCGCGCCTATTAGTTTTAGCGTAATAAAAATATATAATAAATGGGCTATCTAAAATTGAAACTGAAAGAATTCTTCAAATCGGATAGTAGATCCTGAGATTAGCGCGTTCAAACAAACAAACTCTTTCGCTTTATAATATTAGTATAGATAGATTTACCCAGTGATAACTGATAAGTGTGTTGGGGAAATACACTTTTAATTTTACTGTAAGTCGTAATTTCATAGGATTATTGTTTATCTGCAGACATTTACGTATTATAAAAAATTAAGTCGTCATAAGAAAATAATTATATTTATCAGATTTCGTAAATTACTCATTGTTAGTTATTTTTATGAAATAAGTAGGTCAATTTTCATAAAAATATAATATTCAAAACATTATTTAAGTAATTGGCTCTTTGTTAATTGATAGATTGAATTTTTTATTTTGTTAAAAAATCTTTAATATACCTTATGTTATGCATACCTACTGTCTTATCACTGTGTCTAATGAATTATTCCTTCTTTTTTATTTATTTTCTCTTTTTTTATAATTTTGTGTCTTTTGCGTATGTGATGTTTTAATTTCCTTTCTTTGTATTGTAACGAGTAATTTATTATTGTAGTGTAATGTTGTGTCATATTGTTGAATAAACGTTATTATTATTATTATTTAACAGCTAAAGCAATTTTGAAGCCTTGGGGCCAACCATATTCTCGTACAGTGAGACTCATGCAATCGTGCAACTGTTTTGTAACTTTGGACGTATACCCTTCTTTGGTTTCTTTAACACCTTCTTCTTGGTTCCTCCATCCCTACTTTCAAAACGCGGATCCCTCAGTCCACAAGTCCACAAGTGTACGGTGACAGGCGGTATTAACATAATAAAACCGTAATGGACGACGCGTAATAACCGACGTGCTACGCCGAGGAAATCGTTATTAGATCCTCTACGACGGAAGAGGGGAAGGCGTGGAGTTGTGTCTTGTTTTTTTTCTGCCTGCCATTTTTGTTAGCTATAGTTTATTTATCTGTAAGTTAGCATTGTTAACAGTTTTCCTCCCTTATAAATCTTATAACTTACGATTATCTTAGTCGAATATTTGACAAGTTTTTAGGCCGTAAGACCTCGTCTAGAAAGCCTGTTAAGACTTTACGTACAACTCAAACGACATAGACGGCGATTTCAAAAATTTTCGCGCTGCTCAAAACTTCCAAACGCGTTTTCTGGACGAAAAGTTGACTTATTTAGGAGAAATCCAGCGAATGACAGAAAGGTAATTCAGTCTGTTCTATCATTAGATTCCGATGCTAGATCATCGTTGTACCAGCAAAAATGTTTCAACTTCAATCTAGTCAAGCGTCAATTGTTTTCACCTACAGTGCCAGATGCTGGCGCGTACTACTGTGGGACGCTTACCCATATCAGAGCAACACAGCTCCACACCGCACCCTACTCCGCGGTGGCCGGTGGCCGCTAAACAGTGATTTATCAGGAATATTCATTTCAACGGGCCGCTGTCGGATCGCGCGATTACAGCCGCGATTTATGTCGCGCCCGTCGCCCGTCGCGCCTGACGCCGCACACTGCAGCGAATATAACGTGGAATGTTTGTTTGGACTTTGGATGGATATTTGTTTTTAGGAAAACCTATCAACTATTAATCTAATATTGCGTATAGTTTTAGCGCTGTAGTATTTATTTATTGTGACAGATTATAATTCTTTGCTAGACTTTCCGCGCGGCTTCGTCCGCGTAAATTAGATATTTCACAGACAAATTAGTCCACAGAAAATAGCCCTATTATGATCCTTCACGTAGTCTACTTCTTATCTGTGCCATAAACCAGAAAAATTGCACCAGTAGTTCGTGAGATAAGCCCTTTCAAATAATTTCCCCCGTTTTTTCCACATTTTCCCCTATTTCTCGGCTTCTGTTAGTCTTAGCGTGATAAAATATAACATATTATAGCCTTCCTCAATAAATGGACTATCTAACACTGAAATAATTTTTCAAATCGGACCAGTAGTTCCTGAGATTAGCGCGTTCAAATAAGCCCTTTCAAATAATTTCCCCCGTTTTTTCAACATTTTCCATTTTCTTCTATTTTTTCGCTACTATTAGTCTTTGCGTGTTAAAATATAGCTTATAGCCTTCTTCGATAAATGGGCTATCTAACACTGAAATAATTTTTCAAATCGGACCAGTAGCTTCTGAGATTGGCGCGTTCAAATAAGCCCTTTCAAATAATTTCCTCTCGTTTTTTCCACATTTTCCTGTATTTCTTCGCTCTTATTAGTCTTAGCGTGATAAAAAGCCTTCCTCAATAAATGGGCTCTGTAACAATGAAATAATTTTTCAAATCGGACCAGTAGTTCCTGAGATTAGCGCGTTCAAACAAATAAACAAACTCTTCCGCTTTATAATATTATAAGTATATATAAAATAACATTAGGATGAAAAGTAGCTGGTAGTCTGTTGTCTGATTCAGTTGTTCCGATTCGCGATAGATTATATTCCTTTGTCAAATATTCAGACGCATACGCAGTTTAGGTTTTCGATAATATTATTATTTGAACATTTAGATTATTTAAGAACCTACATTTTATTGAAAAAAACAATATTATAATTTGCAACGGAATTTTTGTAAGGTATGATTATTGATTAATTAATAACCACTGCAATGTGCGCTCACCCTTAGTTTGTGACGACAGGAGTGTCAAAGCTGTCTGCTAGAATTATTATTGGAAAGGCATAGTAGCAGTAATTATTCTCTAATATTTATGAAGCACGGGATAAATCGCTTGATTAGAGGTAGCTGACAACCGGGGACGTCTGGTAGTCTGGTGGGTGTTGCTATATCCATACTAAATACTTTACTATCCATACTAAATCCATACTAAATTAGTACAAAATATGCTAAAGTGTGTCTGGCGGTTAGCCCGTCACGCTCAAGCCGCTGAACCAATTCTGCTGAAATTTGGTATGGAGATTCGTCAAGTCCCGGGAAAGAACACAGGATACTTTTTATCTCGCAATAAACTCTCTCTCCTCCTCCTCCTCCTCTCGCGATAAACGTATTTTAGCGAACATCATCTAGTCATGTCTTTTATATTACTAGAACCTACGAATAATAAAAACTAAGGAATCGTAACTCCCATACTATTACCGTTTTAAATTTGGTTCCTTTTGATCTGTCATGTAACGTCAGCCTAGTACCGCTCAAGGTCACCTAAATATTGGAATGTATTGAAATGTGTACGTAAGGTACACTTTTTTGACAAGTATTGTGGAGCATGTTTTTGACGGAGTTACTTTTCCTTAGTTTATTATTCGTGGACTAGAACGTTAAGGCATGTTACTCATAAGTCATAGTTTTCCACAATGTATTTTTTTTTCAACGGAACGGAAAGAAAAACTTTCAAAAGATATTACCGAAGTACATTGAGATCATTGTATAATGTCTTCTATGTAATGGACAGGATATAGAGAAGAAAAATATTATTAATTATATTGCACATCCAAGAATCAATGAGATCGAGAACCATAATTAAAAGCAATGGGGAGCTATTCTTTACTAAATAATTATGTCAAGAAAACTTCTCCGGTATTTTTCTCACAAGTCTGGAGAGTGGGAGCTATTTCCGTTTACTGCAGAATTCCAATGAAACCGAACCTTATTTCGCTGGCACCAAGAATCCAAAACAGAGTTTCGACAGACAGCAAATAATGCACAATTTTCGCCTGTAGCATTGCTGCCCGGCGGCTTATAGTGTAGACTGTAGTAAATTAAAACACAAGGGGTCCATATAACAAGGCGATGTATATACATTTGTATGACGTATCAATCCCGTCCGCCACACGCATGGACACACAGGGGGTCGGCAACACGCTGCGCCATCAATTATTATGCCACATTACGGATAAAGTGTGGTTGCGTTATATTTCCCATTTTTTTATACAGCAGAATTAAGGGGTATCATTTTGGAAATAAGGATGGGCTACGCCGTACTTGTGATCGAGAAAATATTTAAAAAATAACAAGAACTGCCTCGAAACTCAAAAGACACGAAAAGTAGTATGTATGTATATTGTATATACATACAATATACATATATACATTGCATCATATAGACATTTGTTACGTGGTATATACCACGTAACATATGTCTATAGTCTATACGATGCAAACGCCAATAATTATTGTACATTTATAATTTTCCAAAATTCCAAACAGCAAAGTTTTTTACATATTTTGTCATATTAGTACTTGTATAAGATATACAGCAAATGTGATAACTGATAGCACTTCTATTTACTTGAAATATTATGATATTCACATGAAAGTTACTTTTCACCTCTATTTGCAATTCTAAATAACTAACAAGCGTTATTAACACATAGCTGCAAATCTCGTACAATCTACAGAACAATCCATCTGTTTAATCCAACGTCTCTAGATAGCCAGAGGCGCAAAGCTTGCTAGGGCTGTGCTTATATCATACACAGTTAGGTAAGCCTTTAAAACATTTTGTTTAAGCATTGTTTGTAGCAGTGTAACGCCTCCGTGGTCTAGTGGTTAGAGCGTCGCTCCCGACTCCGGAGGTCGTGGGTTCGAATCCCGCGTTGGAAACATGTTATTTCCAAGTTTGGTTAGGACAATGCAGGCTGATCACCTGATTGTCTGACAAGTAAGATGATCCATGCGTCTGATGGGCATGTAAAAAGTCGGTCCTGCGCCTGATCTCTCGCCGGTCGTGTCGGTCTTCCGTCCCACTGGGTTATGAGAGTAAAGGAATAGAGAGTGCTCTTGGGTACTGCGCACACACTTGGGCACTATAAAATTACTCCTGCGTACCTGGTCTGGTTTCAATGAAACCGGCCACCGTCACCGAAACCGGTGTGGGGAGTATTATTATTATTTGTAGCAGTGTAATCCTAATTATTACTTCTTGACATATTTCAGATTATCTGTGGTCTCGACACTTGCGGATTGTAGAATGTAGATGCCGTGACTTTGTGCTTAAATAGGATACCAAAATTAGAGACATCATTAGAGAGAGAGATGAAAATTAATCATAAAATGTCAATGATTAATTTTCATCAACAATTTTACTACGTAAGTTATATACTACGTAAATTATGATTCGTAATAAATTACATTGTATTGTCACTGCTGAACAATAACATCGTATATTTTAGAAGCGAAAAATGTTTAATGACTGCAATGTTTCAAAATGAGACAGCAATGGAAATATTTCTAAACAGATTTAAAATATTTACAATTCTTGCATACTTTGTCCATTAATTACTATGAAAAGTAATGTGAGAAGTACTTTATTACATCTTTCATCAATACGTAATTATTATTATTATTAAAAAACGTCATGTCAGACCACTGTGTCAGATACTTCGATAACTTGCCAAAATAACCTCATTCTCCGTTGACATTTGACCTGCTTACACTGATAGTTCAATCTATAGTCTATAATACTCTTCAGGCATTTCTACTCTACTTTTAATCATGATGATAATATCCATAATTGCGATACTGTTCAATGTTCATAGTGAATGAACATCTTCGGATTCATGGTTATTCATCGACGTGGTTAATGGAACGGAATCATAGACGATCTACCCGATTTCATTACCGGTTGCCCCATCATCGGCCAAAGTGGTAAAGCCGGATTAACTTAATTTTTAAAAGTAATTTCTAATTGTGTCGACCCTATTACTGTTCTATAATTTTATAAACACTATCCACGTAGCTGTTCAATCGATGTTGACCACATAAACCGCTCAAAATATGATCTGATCGACGATATCTAGTATAAATTGCACTCCGTTGAACAATTTATTAACAAGTAACCAATACATTTTAGTGTTATTTATAACTTTAATTGTGATTAACGTAACGTCATATCCTACGTATTTAAGGTATCTGCTATCAACGACGTTCAAAATTGTAATAAAATTGTATACCGCAATATTAAGTCTGACGTATATTTTATGATTTATGATTTACAATAAAATACTATTTTTGGATCTCTAAAATGACCATAATTCATAAGCCATGACGGCTTGGCCCCGAATCTCATGCATTTTTTAGCTTCTGCTAATATCAACGGCATCAGTCTCTGTGGTTTCAACCGAATATTGTATTTAAATAGCTAATAATCAGTTTTTAGCCAATTTGGCTAATCAATTAGCTTGGGTTTCGGCCGATCGGTCTTCGATCAGACACTAATAATAACTTCATGACTTTAAGTTTAGGGCTAAGGCTCTAAACCACACAAAACGTTTTCTCCTAAAGCCTGCTACTCTAGCCTACAACTAGCCTACAACTAGCCTACAACTAGCCTACATATTGCACCTAACTGTGACACTAAATAAAGTATTATTATGCACTAATATTTCTTTGTCAAACTCAGTCTAAGTGACGCGAGACAGGGTAATGTTACACCACACTCCCTACCCTGTCATTACGGAGCCAGCTCGGCAATTTTCTGCCTCACCTCTGACAAATGTCTCGGGCGAATTATGAGGCGTATATTATAATATACAGCCTGTACAGGTTATAATCAACAACGAATCAACCGCAAATTAGTTGGGATAAGTAGTTTATTCTGTTGAAATGCTGTAACTATGGTAAAGAAGCAATATTTTTAATCCCCAGAACGTTTTTGGATGAATCGAAATAAGATCAAATTAATGCTAACACAGAACATAGAAGAATCGGATATAAGCAATCTTATTAATTCCCAGAACGTTTTTAGGTGCTAACAAAGAGCATAAAGAATATAGTATGGGATTGATGCTGTCTTTGCTTATTCTTTTTAGACAATAAAACAATGCAATATAAACAATTTACAAAGTTTTTAATTATTGTCTAAACAGACAATGATAAAACATCAAAGAAGTTTAAAGATTACTATGTGTCTCTATTATGACATATTATCAATAATATTATGGTGTGTATAAAACCACAATCTATTATTATGATGTATAACAAAGCACCTAGTAATATAGTGAAATTGTGGGACGGAATGGCTATAATATTGTGATGATTATAAGGCAAGCGTGTCACTGTGCCAGCGTAATGATGCTAAATTATAGAGCAGCGGACAGACGACGCGTCAGGCTTTGTAACAGTTCAAAGGTTCAGGAGTTACGGCAGTTATGAACATAAAGCACTTAACAGACTTAGCTATAGTGCCTCTAAAGGCAGCTAGCTCTACGATCAATCCAAGACGAACCTAAATGGGTGCACACTACACAGACATGGGTATGCACAAGATGAATCTGGCCAGGTTGGCTTGCGTCAGTTTAACCTGTCGACCTCACTTTGTGGATAAACTTTAATGTATCTGAAAATAAGTTTCATTCGATACTCAGTTTAGTATCAAATCCCAATATTTTGCTACACCTAGTAAGTAGTACAATGGTAGTACAAGTCTAGCAATTAAGAGAACGGTACCGTACTCAGTAAAGTTCATAGAAGAAAACAGATAACATACAAAAATTTGTTTGAATTTACCCATTATTTCTCTTTCCCATTAAAGTGCGCAGTGAGAATTATTATCACATAAGTACTATGCATATACTAAATATATAATTGCGTAATCGATCACATAAGCCACAATATATCTTAATAAATTAAACATATCTTAATCAATTAAACATATCAAACAAATTACCGATAAATCGGCACACGAAAGATTTATGATCAAGCTAAGTATGGAATTTCCTAAATAGTGATGACTGATGATAAATTAATCAGCTGACTATGACATAATCATATTTTAAATAGTACCTAAAGATTACTAATTCTAAATGATACAAAATAAATTGTTATTAAGCTGCAGAGAGAAGGCGACAGCAGAATCTAGTCTTGGCATAGGTACGGAAGTGCCAGAGGAACTTAAGCGTCTAAACACACCATGCCGAAGTTGCCTGCAATGTATTTTAAATAACCGATGACTCAGTTGACACACCATGCCGAAATTACGTCGCGTTATATTGTATGCATTTGACATTGCTGACGTAATCTTGCCGAACTTCCGCTGCGGAACTTCGGCATACACCATGCCGAAGTTCCGCAGCGGAAGTTCGGCAAGTTTTTAAGTGGCCGAATTAAAGTTCAAAATTCAAAATACATGTTGCTTTATATTGAGAGAGAGAGAGAGAGAGAGCGTCAGTGGTCCAATGGGTAGACCTTTGGTTCTCACTCTTAGAGGGTGCAGCCTGCAGGTTCGAACCCGGGTGGAGGCGTGTACCTATGGGACATTTTCTGATCTCAAGTACATAATACGGACGCTCGTACGGTGAAGGAAAACATCGTGAGGAAACCCGCACATAGTTGGTCCCAGACGTATTGACTAGTTCTTGGTACTACTAATATATATTCTGTGCTAGTTCTTTCCTCTGGACTAGGCCGACTATGATGCGAGAATGCCGTATGCACTTGGGCAACCATACGGACATTTTAAAATCTTTTCCCAGGCACTACAGTATTTGAGGAGTTGTTACTTCGCTCTGAAAAATAATGTATAAATCATCCATAACGGATATAAAGGCCTAGAATATTGAGATTTTTTTTTATTATTCAAGATAGATTTTTAATTTCAGATTAGTCCTTGTCACCTAGTGTCTCCCTGTCTGCAATCTTAGGATATACAAAATTAGGAACGAGCTAGGTGAAAATATAATGAAATGGTGAGCGCAAGAAACACTGATACTGGGCTAACTAAATACATTAATTTATTGGATTCAATATCTTCAGCTAATAGGTAATATTCTTTAAAATGTTGAAAATCTTTAGCAGCCTTACAAGGGATTATTCCTTGGATATAATACTATTATTCTATTATAATATGTGTAGTCACTATGTGCTTTGAACAAGCAAAATACAATGTCAATAATACAAGCAAAGTTAAAGTCATTTATTTGTAAAATAATTTATGTATTATTTCAATAATATTAATTATACGTAATTAAAATAATGTATATTCGCTTCTTTAGGATATTATACCACTAATAGTTAGTTAATTGTTATTTTAAATTGTAACAGCTGTTTAAAATCTCCAAATAATAGAAATAAAAGTTGTTTACTAAGATGGTTATCAGGCACAGCCCTGAGATCACAATATTTAAGCCAAATTAATGAGTCTAATCACCACATTCGACATCATTTTAATACAGAATAATCAGCTTAGAATTATTTCTGACAATTATCGATCATACGTGATACCTACGATTACCGGCCCGATAAGATAGATTGATGACTTGAGCCTGGGACTTTACCAATATTAAACGAAGATTATATTCGAGGCTGCAAATAGAATCATCAAGTCATCATTTTAAAATGTACGCCAACAAAAACAATCTTATTCAGAAAAAAAGATCCAAGAAGTTGAAGTAAAATTTAATTCGAATTGTGAATCATGATCACTAGATATGCTTTTTAACGTGATAATAATATTATGACTAGCTGACATTAGTGACATTAGGTACGCAAAAACTAGTGGTAATAATGGTAATCATTATCGAAATATACCTACTACCGTATACAATGACATTTAATGATAAACTTTAATTTAATAAATACTATGACAAATAAAATGATTATGGGGTTAAGAGCCCATATGACCCTAACTTGACTACATACATTAACCTAGATCTCAAAATCTGTAAGGTCTAGAAAACTGATTTTTTGACACAAGTAACTTCAGTTCATAAAGATTAAATGCTCAAGACGAAAACACGATTACTCAAAAAATGCTCGATAGTTTCTTTTTTACAAAAAACCTTGTTTTAGACACATTTTTGCTTGGATCTTTGAAGTTTGCTGTCTTTTCTTTAATATTTTTTAATATATAAAAAGGTATTGATAAAACCTAAATTTGCTCAAAACACTTTTTTCATAATCATTATAGTTCGTCTTTTATTCAAGTAAAACTAATTCGGCGATGATTCCGCGCCGTCCTTTTTCACCTGGCATATGAAAGACGGGCGTGAGTGTGAAGAGAGAACGATGATTGATTTTTAGAGTCAGGTGAGCTCTTAATGTCAAAATCTTCATTTAGTTAGTCAAGTTATCTCTGATTACAGCAGTTATAATATTCAGACCGCTCAAATATGGCTTTAGTTATCATCCTACTTCCTACTAATATTATAAAGGCGAAAGTTTGTTTGGATGTAAATATAAATGTATGGATGAATGGATGTGTGGATGTATGGATGTTTGTTACTCTTTCACGCAAAAACTACTGAACGGATTTTAATGAAACTTTACAATAATATAGCTTATACATCAGAATAACACATAGGCTACAATTTTAACCGACTTTCAAAATGGGGGAGGTGTTATGTTCGTTTTCTTATGTTCAACGATTACTCCGCCGTTTGTTAACCGATTTTAAAAAATTTTCTTTTGGTATATAGGGTATCATCCCAATTTGTTATTATATTCACAAAAGTTGTGATCTGGTGAAGGATCCATAAGTAATCGAAGGAACTCCTCAAAATTTATAGGGAAACATGTGGTGACTTCGGTTTCGTGCAAAGTATTCTAAGCATATGCTACCAACAAGTAAGATTTTGCACCGAGGTATACCTGGTATACCGTGGTTCGGAAGGTGCTGAGAGAACTCCTGATTCTTTATAGATACAAGTTTGGGAGTTTCGGCGTTGTTTTAAGAACGGAACTACTATGCAAATTACATTCATCATCATCATCATCATCACTACCATATTATACAATGCATCGTCCCATGGTTATGACTTATGAGCCTATAATGACCCTGTTATTGGTACTTTTCATAGTCTTTAAGATCGAAGCTCGAGTAATTTGTCAAGCGATAATAAAAAAAAACTATAAGTACCTACCTAATATTATAAACCTGAAGAGTAAGTATGTTTGCTTGAACGCGTTAATCTCAGGAACCACAGGTCCGATTTAAAAACTTAGTACCTGGATGACCGAGCTTTGCTCGGTATAGCAAACACTCATTGACTTCGTGTTACTTAATAACGGCATCTGCTGGTCGTTAGAACAATTAGTTGCTAACAAAATAGTATTATTATTCGCCAATAGATGTCAGGAAGAGTCATATTTTTCAGTTTATCGATTATCGATAAAACACGAAAGCTAGATAGAGCTAGGAATCATTGAGAGAAGATCAAGAAAATGATTCCTAGCTAGATCGATTTATCGCCCCCAAAACCCCCTATATATATATATATATATATATATATATATTACTCTTATATATATATACAGTGTGTAACAAAAATAAGTGATGATACTTTAGGGTGTGTACGTGTTCCTTATAGAGAGTTCACTGTGAAAGTAGCAGCGCTGAAAGACGAAAATTTTTTTCCCTTTTGTATGGGCAAGGGCCCGAGCGTCACGATTTTCCCCATACAAAAGTGAAAAAAAAAGTTGGTCGTTCAGGGCTGCTACTTTCACAGTGAACTCTCTACAAGGAACACGTACACATCCTAAAGTATTATCACTTATTTTTGTTACACCCTGTATATATATATAAGAGTTACTCGTTTAAAGATATAAGATTTCAGTGTTAGATAGCTCATTTATCGAGTAAGACTATAGGCTAAATATTATCACGCTAAGACTAATACGACCGAAGAAACTCAGGAAAATGTGGGAAAAACGGAAGAAATATAAGAAATTACCAACTACTGGAGCAATTTTTATGGCAATATTAAGCACAGATATAGAGTAGACCAAGTGAAGGGAGTAGGGACATACCTAAGCTATTTTTTATGGGAAAATGTACGGTTTCTGTAAAATTCCTAATTTACGCGGGCGAAGATGTCCCATCTAGTGTATTATAATTTATAATATGTATCGAGTAGCGACTAGGGAGGTTAACGTCGCATTGGTTGTCAATTGACCAACCCGAGCAAGATAATCTGATAATAGGAGAGTACCATAAAATGCACTTCAAGGTGTGTATTTCGTGAAACTTTTTAACCCAGTTACTCTTCCCATAGCATTTATTATTCCTAGTGTACCATTAAAAAGAGTCAAGTTGACAACTCGCTACAGTTTAAAAATGAGGAGCGACGGATACAAATGACTGCGATCCCCCGCCTGGAGACAGATGGTGAACATTACTGGCGAAATTTCAATTTATTATACACTCCGGATGACGTATGAACTTAGTGTTCGTGTGCAAATGGTGTGAGAGAAGACGCTTAGAAGTCAAGAAAGAGCTTGTAGAATAGATTACAATAATATTGATTACTGGAACTTATTGTTTAGGTCTTACAATAAAAGAGGCTGACCAGGAAACAAAAAAGGAGGCTGACAATGAAACAAAAAAGGTTCACATAAAAGTTACTTACTACAAAAATATATTGATAAGAATTTGCCCACAATGTGTTAGATGACATGATTTGAAAACCGCTAAAGAATGATTTTTTTTAGAAAACTAGTATGGAAACATTATATCCCACCAAAAACATTTCATGTAAAATGTTGCCTCGACGACCACAAATTAAGCTTCGCCCTGTGAAAAAGACATCAGATCTAATGTAGAGCCAAGCTGAATCTACGCGGCCTAACCCTAACTCCAACGAATTCTACATATCAGTAGGTAAGTATGTATGGCTTCGCTGTTTCGCTACCGTCATGGAGGAGTGGCGAATATATTTTAGTTTCTGATCTGACGTTTAAGTAACGAAACAGCCAAGCCATACATTTTTACTGATATGGAGAATTTGTTGGAGTTAGGGTCGATAGAGCAACCTACGATAGTCTGACCGCATTCGGTGAAATACAAAATTAAACATAACAATCATTCTATGACATTAATCTAAACCTTTACATGTGTCATTATAATGCCATTGTGAAACATCCAGTCATCATCTTGAAATCACGTTCCTGGTAAAGCAGCCTATCTCCATCATCCATCATCATAAGTTCCACGTCCGCGAACAATGGCAGCTACTTTGGAATTGATGAAGTGGCCGTGATTCGTGATGATCAGGCTACTTCTCATGTAAAACGAGGTAAAGTTTCGTAGACAAATAATATTTTTCCCATAATCAAAGAAATAATAGAATGAATCAGCTTTACAATTGTCCTTGTCTGTCAAGTTACTTTTTCCACGTATTAAAATATAAACATTATCAAAATCCACGTAAACAAAATAATGAGTGTTGTCTTTTAGAATAATTGTAAATATTTTAAATAATTCATTAATAGAATAACAACTGCTACTGAAATATTAATTAGTGCGACAAAACATTCATCACTAAATTGGATCTTTTCAAAATAATATTTACGTGTTTGGTAAAGTTTATTGTATTTACTTTTTACTTAATGAGTCTGTGTATAATTATTTTAATAAAGATATTTTAGATATTTAAAATGTTTAATATTTTATTACCCGACTCATAATAATAAATTAAATGAGCAACAACAACCTCAATTGTTCAAAAAATTTATATTTCTGCAACAATAAAAAATCCTTTATATCGCAATTAAACGTAGAAAAATCAAATAAATCAACTTTACTGTTTTATAATTACCGTCATAAACCTTAATTTTCCTTGTTTGCGTTTCATTATACCAACGAGTTTTACAATCAAATAATAAAGACGTAAATAAAGATAGCCACATAGACTGTCGAATATTTTCAATGTATGTGTTATTGTTTTTAATTAAATAAATACTATCACTGTCTATCAATGTCGTTCAAGTAAAGATTACAAAGTCTATTAGATTAATATCTAGACAAATTAATACTATTGGCTTTTGGTTGGCTTCAATTTCCGTCGGTTTTCCTCTTAGTTTGCTGTCGCTAGTTATAACTTATACGCAATATTTCTTTTGGTTTGTCGTATTTACCCACATTTTTTGTCCAGAAAGTGTACCTTGGATGAGTTGTATGGCAGAGGCATGTCAACAGTGTCGTATTTTTGTTTTGATTGACAGCTCAATGTGATACACGTCACAGCGAAAAATGAAACTTACTACACAATAACAGAGTCGAGATTGACTCGCAGTCACTTTGGCGAGCTCCGAGTTTTTGCATCATGTCAATTTCCCGACTGACAAGTGTAAATAAAGTCTGTTTGTTCGAGCAACATTTGATTTAGAGATTAAAATAAACAAATGAGGATGTTCGAGTTGTCATCTCGTCGCGTTAACGGTCACTGGGATAAAAAATAATCTCTGAATTATTATAACGCAATAAAACTTTTTATTTACATTCACCATTATGTCCGTCATAACAAGAGAATTATTAAGTAATTACTGTCTGTCTTCATTTGTCATTTTAATGAAAATGTTTTTATAATTTGAGTCATGATTTTATGAAAGAAATGGGCATTGTCGAAAAAAAATCCCATGTACTTTTTTTTTCGTTAAAATAGAGTATTTTAAGAATATAAATTAAATAATTTTGAAATTCATTGGCTAGTTTTTTCTCAATAAATTTTTAAAGTTTCGCTCTGACGTCATCATCGGCCGCCAATCGACCTCTGCATATGTTTTAAATTTCCTTTCAATCTTATTTATAATGGCTGGTTCGTCAAATGTAAGTTCTTATTATGTGAAAGCTGATACGAGAAGCTCACCAAAAGTTGGAAACGTAACGTTGGTCGAATTTATTGCTAATTTAACGCCATTGAAGGTCAAACAAAGGATAAACGTATTTGTTCAAAAATATAAGTAACTAATGGGTATTTTTTTCGTTTATGTACAGAAAAACGATCCCTGACCTTATTCCTCGAAATGTTTTTGTAATGAGCAAAATTAAAAAAATTGACAATCCCCATTACAATAATATTATATAAGAGCTAAGAGTATATTTTTGCTTATATTGTGTTTGATCATTCTGTGAACTTAGAATCCTTAAAACTGACAATGTGAACAGCGGACTATCAAATAAAGGTAAATGATGGTATCACTGATACTGCTGCACCATGATGATGATGATGATTTTTATGGTAATACTACGGTAATACTAATACGATAATCACCATCAGGTGATGAACGTCATGGTGATGATGGTGCTGCTGCTGCTGATAATGAATCAACAGATGACGGTGATGATGATGATATCAGCGCGGGGGTGTATGTGATATCGCACACAAAGGGGGGTAATTACTCAACACCGCGCGATACCGATTGACTTTGATAAAACGGTCCAACCTACTTGTTTAACGCGATTTATTACCTGCGCGCGGCACCGACGTTCTGCAAAGAGACTAGAAACACAGAGTTTATTGCAAGTGACGTTGTTTCTACTATATAGATTGTAAATCTACGTCATAATCTGTAATCTAAGTTTGAGTTTAGGGCAGAAAGGTTTTTAAAGTTCTGAATAATTTCAATCCTAAAGTCCTGGTTTCGTGTAAAATATCTCTCAATACGTCATCAGAAAAAGCAGCTATGGAACTGCGCGATGAATTCATTTATTGTTATAATTATGTACTTACCTACTTCTAATCCTAAGCCTAATACATTATTAAATTCATTCTAAACCATAAGTCTATGGACTATACTTAACAAAATAATATAATCTGCCGCATCCATGTTTCCGTGTCGGGGGCCTGCGGCAGGGATGATCTATCAAGTTGTCTACACAAGATTAATGCGTACAGATGATTGACGAGCCGCGGCCCCACTCTAATGGTCAACGGAAGAATTATTTCAGCAAACACCATTATTGTTAGTTTATATTAGCCGCTGATGCTTCCTATCAATTAATGACCGAGCATTGAACTGATGGATTATTTAACGGAATTCTAAGTGAGGTTTGAAATAATTGAGATTTGAGTTGGATGACATGGCAATAAAAATTACTCTTGTTTGTATAATGCCTTTATACTGATAAATTGCGTTTGGGTCTCAACTCTCAAGACAGATTTGGATCCTCCCTTGGGCAATCTCGTAGATGATATCAAAGGACTTGTTGGTTGTTAACTCTGTCCTGGTTACACGAGAGAAGTAATGGGATCCTATATCCCAGTTTTGACAGCTCTTTTATGGACACTTGATTTCTTTCGAAAATTTTAAATCTGTTATATTACGTATTACGAGTATCTTTTTAAAAATTCGATCACTTTTTCACTTTCACTTTCAATTAAGTACTACTTTCGCATAAAATATTTTAGTGCAAGGAACACACGGTTACATAAAAAAAGTGATGGGATCCCAGAATATTCTAGAATCCTTTCTTTATGGACAGTTGTGAAATCTATGAATTTCAAGATTGTTTTATCAATAAAGCTTGCTAATACGAAGTCCTGCTTGAAATTATCACTATTGTACAACATATTTCAGTGCAAGGATAACGAGGTGAAATATGAAGAGTCGGTTGACGTCAACATCAGTTTTGCGTGACTCCAGGTGATTAACTTTACTCGTAATGAACTATAAACTAAGGCTAAATTTAATGACATTTAATCTAATTATTTACAGTTATTGCTTCATTGTAACTATTACTTTAACCCCTGGCAGTATTCCCTCGGGTATTGTTATTAAAATGTTTATTTAATTAGTAAAAAGTTAGTTTGAATATTACTCAATGCTCAATACTTGGTCATTAGTTTTAAGTTCGATTATTTTTTATTGTGAATTGTGAATAATATTATAAAGCTGAAGAGTTTGTTTGCTTGTTTGTTTGTTTGTTTGCTTGCTTGAACGCGCTAATCTCAGGAACTACTGGTCCGATTTGCAAAATTCTTTCAGTGTTATGGTGCCTTCTCACGGCGCGTATTATCGCAAGCCGCGCCGCGCCCGCTCGAGCCACGCGCCGTGTGAAGGGGTGGCGCGGCGCGGCCTTTTAAGGGGTAATAGGGGGGGTAGGGAAGGGAAAAGGGTAGGGGATTGGGCCTCCGGTAAACTCACTCACTCGGCGAAACACATTGCATGTGCTGTTTCACGCCGGTTTTCTGTGAGAACGTGGTATTTCTCCGGTCGAGCCGGCCCATTCGTGCTGAAGCATGGCTCTCCCGCGTATAAACTGGTGGAGGAATGATGCTTCTGTTCGAGCACAACATCACGAAATCCGTCCTGGTACTAAAATCGCTCTGGCATGATAAATCTACAACATATCACGCCAGAGGGATTTAAGTCCCCGGGTGGGATACCCTGGGCCCTGGGGGCTGGGACTAAATTCCTATGGCGTGTATTGGTCCTCAAATACTAGTGGCAGTTCATTCCTGAGTTTAACAGTGCATGGCAGGATGTTACGCAAAAAATGCACGGTGGAAGACTGCCACTCACCAAGGTGATGAGGATTGATGATGGTATGTTTTTCGCGTGGGATGATGACAAAAACTTGCAGGATGTACGATTCTGAACAATAATAGTTGCTCAAAACCTTCCCAGTTCCCCGTGATGCTATACTACTTTTATAATTCACAGAATTAATAATTATTATGTTTCCACTCGTACTGGTGGAATGATGCTTCTGTTCGAGCACTACATCACGAAATCCGTCTGTACGGCTACCCTGGGACTAAAATTGCTCTGGCATGATAATTGTACAACACCAAGAGTGAGTGTGAATGGAAATAGATTCATACTTGATAATCACCTTATAGGCTTATACCCTTATATAATGTAGCCGCCAAGCAGCGGCATCTGTTATCAAAATAAAGGAATTAAACTTAATATAATAAAATTAGCGGCATAGATTGAAATGCAACTTAGTTGCCTAGTGAATAAAGTTGCATTTCATTAAAATTTACTTATTTAACGTAGTGATTTAGAGCAAAATGATATCTATGATCGTGTTTATAAAGTTTAATTTTACTTAAATGTTTGTCAGCGTGGCGCGGCTTGTGATATAACGCGCCGTGAGAAGGGGTGGCTCGTGCTCGCCTGTGGCTCGTGCTCGCTCGTAATAGCTGGCTCGGCGCGGCGCGGCTTGCGATATCACACGCCGTGAGAAGCCAGCCTTATAATATAAGAAATTGCATTTTAATTAATTAAGTACTTACTTACAAAAAATATTTTTTATCAAATCACTATCTTTCAATTGCATACGTATTGCATTATGATTCATGATATAGTGTTATCATTATTTATTACTCAATAAATATTTAATTAAATAATATTATCATTATTAAAATCAAAACGGATTAGCATAGCAACTTTGTTGAATATTTCATTCATTATTCATTCCACGAACATTACATGTACTATATGCTTTTTCTTGCAATTAATAAATAATTAAACATGCAAACATAAAACATTTACCATAGGTCAATGATTGGAAATTGGAATGCAGTTTTTTTTCCGAATAAATCTTTGAGGCATGCATATTTTAATTTTTAATACCTATGTTTTTATGGAATCGCTAGTAATAGCAATATAACGTGTGTACGTTGTATGTTGCTTGTTTAATGGGTTTGTTACATAATGTTACATTAATTTAAAATACAATGTAATTTTTTAAAATCCTAGTTTCATAACGTTTTCAGTGACAATAAATCCACCATTTCTTCCAGTCGTTTATCTGTCCTCCCAAAAGTAAGAAGTCGTTTACAGTAGCTACATTTTTCCGGCTTTCTTCACTTGAAACAATAATCCTGAAACACAAATCAGATTTCTCATTCAAAATATTATCACCATACCAAATTTCAGAAAAATCGGTTCAGCGGTTCGGACGTAAAGGTAACAGACAGACTCTTTCGCATTTATAATATTAGTATGGATAAGAAAATTACTATAAACCTCACCAAAGTGATACTTAATACCGGTCTTGTGATAATTTAAGAATAGGGCGCTTATGGGCGCCAATTGTAAGGAGCTGGTAAGCCGTCATTACAGAACAAACATAAGCGTTACATAATTACACGTTTGACGGCAGCACAAAGCCGTCGCTACAAATAAATTACGGGCGTGACAGCGACGCGACAGCGGCTCGGCACGACAGGCGGTTCAGCTGTCGCGCGGTCACCAAACGGAATAAATGGACCAGACTTGTTCCGTTTATAGGTTGTGTAATGGGTAGCTTGTACATCGTGGACAGTGGCAGTGGAAGACCTAGATTTGGTATGAAATAGAATTGTCAAGTTGGATGTAATAATATTAAATATAAGGTTTCATTACAACCAGTCTGAAAACCTTAGGGTGGCCATACACGGGACAATTATCGTAACGATTTATCTCCTCGATGTTAAAATCGAACGACAAATTGTACGTGTGTAGCAATATCGCAAACGATTTTACGTTCAAAAGATCGATTGGACGATTTTCTTGACGATCGATCGAAACGACAAATTGTCCCGTGTATGGGCACCTTTAGTAAGCAAAAAGCTTTTAGGCGGATTCTTTTTTAACAGTTCTAAACAGTTTAAGAGGAGAGCATTGTTTTTGTTAAGTAATATAACAGAAATAGCACTTTAATTGCTATGAATGCTATAATTATAACAAATGTGGAGAACGATAATAGCGTAATTATATACGAAAGCACGCACACTGCACAGCCCTATTCGGCCGCCATGACAGTCGACGACAGCGCACCGCTCGTCGCGCCGCTGACAACATGTCACTTTGCTCCGGTAATTAGCTAATTGCGGCCGATATCTAATTTACTCCAATAAAACTTTAATAGATCACCACACGGTCCAATTTCGTTTGCGGCCTGAATAATGAAACGTGCCACATAATTGCAGCCTCATTACCGCATTGCACGCTCGGAATTCTGGTTTACGGGATTCTAGTTTCTGTTAATGGCTCTTAGAGTCCGTTTTTCTGTTACCCGGTTGATGTAATTAGGGTTGACATGTAGCTCGTATGACAATGACGCAGGGTATAAATTGCTGCGGCCCGACAAGTGATATTTTGACGTGTCAAATTTTGGTGTAACTAATGACACATTATATTCAATATCGTGGCCGACTGGATACATTAATTTGACGTTTTATTGAATCGAGTAATAGACTTCGATAATTTAGCTATTTAATTGCTTGATAAATTTAACCTTACAAAGTTAGCAATTTTACGACGGTACTTAAATAAGTAATTACGCTTTAATATGACTTTAAGAAAAAGACTTCAAGAATTGTAATTACTTTTGTACAAATTATCAATATTATCTAAAGCGTATAAGTATATATTTATATAAAAAGTATGGAGCGAGAAGTTTTCACTTTAATTATAAAACATCACCTATTTGAGAAGAAGGTAATTTTTATGATCCTTTATCAGAAAATAAATGCTGATAGTTATAAAATTCAACGAAGTTTGCTGCCACAAAAACGCACAACATAACAAACACAATGTAACAAACCAACTCAACATGTAGCTGACAAAGTCATAATTGATTTCCCACTAACAAATGTGTATATTAAAAATTCAAATGAAGGCAATGACGGCGGACAGAGAGGGCGAGGAA
The DNA here is from genome assembly GCF_905147365.1 of Aricia agestis. Classification (NCBI taxonomy): domain Eukaryota; kingdom Metazoa; phylum Arthropoda; class Insecta; order Lepidoptera; family Lycaenidae; genus Aricia; species Aricia agestis. The sequence goes on along the minus strand of NC_056410.1, from coordinate 20,835,373 downwards.
TAATAATTGACATTTATTGATAATGATTGTATTATCATTGAATGGGCACGAATCACGACCAGAGTACGTCAATGTAAATTACACAGCCATTTGTTCTGTGGTAGCACACGACGTGGCGCAAGGCGGAGATAAGTCTGACGATAATTTCAATACAGAATTTCTAATAATAGATATGATAAATTAGACTGTGAGTTAATTATACACTGTCAACAGTAAATTTGGTGTCTGAAAACTAAAAGCTGTTTCTGTAAGAACTTTGTGCCCCGATCACATGTTTCTAAGAAATTTTCTTTTTATCAGCTCAGGTTTTTAAGATATTTCATTCCAAAGTTTCAAGAATCTCGAATTTTAGTTTATTTCAGAATAGCTTTACAACTATTGAAATTTTCATGAGTTTTCATAAAATACGTTTAGTAAATATACACAATATCTATTATTTAGATCTCAATTTAAATTGCATATTATATTTTTTTATTAAAAGAGAGTTATAAACTAAACTTTCTTTTTTCATACAAAAATTGTTACTCCGCGTAGTATGAGCTAGGTAAAATGCTTTACCTAGCTCATACTACGCGGAGTAACAATTTTTAGAAAACCGTCATAACATTGGGGAAATTAGTCATAACTCATTGAAACAAGTTACATTCTCAATAAGAATTATCTCCCTCTGGCATACATATTTTATCAAAACGAATACTTTCAACTGCAATGTGATTCTGAAATGGGCTAAAATGCGAGATTTTTGAAACTTTGGAATGAAATATCTTAAAAATCTGAGCTGATAGAAAGAAAATTTCATAGAAACATATATCGTGCACACAAAACTCTTATAGAAACTGCTATTAGTTTGGAGGCAACAATTTTTTTTTCGATTTTGTTGACCTGTGTTATGTTATATACGACAATGCCACAACATAAAATGATTTTGAAGGTGTCAACTATATTTTGCCGAAATCAAAAAAAATTAAATAATAAAAAAAAACTATGAAGAAGTAATTTAATTTTAATGTATTTTGATACAATCCATCCCAGATTAGTGGCTGTAGAAACAGCTGACCTGTAAATTAACGTGATAAGTAAAAGCGATTGCGTGATTCATAATCCTGCGTTATGTTATGACATTTATCAAAGTCACATTATTTGTCAGTCCTTCCTGCTTTTTAACAATTGCTGATCAAACAGATAACTGATTACCCCTCACTCGACTAGCGATGGTTAAATTACCATAGAATGAGGAGCTCATCGACGTCGAGACGAACATCTGCGTGTTGTGCATGATGCTTGCACCGCCCCAAATGCATCGCTCATCGGGGCACTAGCTCTGATGATGATGGATCTCATGTAGGTAATTGTTTAGAGGATATGAGATAATGTATGTATGTAACCTAGCCTAGTTTGTACAAAAAATATTTTATTATATTTTTATTTAATTTTATTAGAAAAGGAACAGTAAACAGCTATACTATGAACAAAGAATTACAGCTTATTAAGAATTATAAAATCCAATAATAATAGTGTAGTGTAATGTCCAAGTGTCCACAGATTTCTTATATTTCATTTTACTTAACAAAAGCTAAGATGGCTATTAATGCACTAGACATCGCTAACACTACAATGAAAACTAGTTACAAAAATTAATAATCAGTTACAGTACAGTTACAACTTACAGTAAGAACAACTAAAAAGTAAGAAAACCAAAATGATATTTATAATTATTCTACATTATCAGATTCTGAATTAATGATTGTTTTAAACAGAACCATTTGTTAGAAGAAAGATTTGTCTATGAAATTGTCGATACATTTTTGGACCACCTTAGCCACTGGAACTGATATACCCGCTTAGCAAAGACTGATGTAATAACCTGACCGAAATACACTAAAATCTATTTTAAATTATTTTCAAATAACCCGTAGGTGTATAATTCATATTACGATGGCGTTGCAAGATGCTATAATGAAGACAATGCGTTGATAATGATGGTGATTTAAGGTTGGAGTTTAGTTTATTTTCCGCTGGCGTGATGAATGGCGGCGGCTGCAATAAATCATAGTGGCGGATCCATCAGTCACATGTGTGAGAGATTGAGTTTACCCCCGAGTATTAATTGAGTTGAGTTGCTTTGCTGTTGTCGCGGCTCTGTGGCGTTATACAGCGTGATTTTAATAAAATGTTTTATTTTCGTCGATTGTCTCGATACAATTGTTTTTAATAACAATACTTTAATACAGTAATTAATTTGTTCAATTTATATATCTTATAATGTACTTCAATTTTTTATTATTATTATCAACAGTTAGATAAAAAATACTCAATACTGAACATCAATCCACGAACGTACTGGTAATTCTTTCAATCTTCATTGCCGTATTTTTTATAATGATGACCCCAATCTTCCCATCAACTATCTGATCAATAAACAGCATTATTAATAATTTTGATTTGTTCTAAAATCGAAGTCATACGGCGCGGAACACCCGAATATTAAAACTGTCAATCACACTAATTTCTCGTGTCGGAGCCGTTGACGGATCGTGCCCGTCCCGTCGCCGTGCCGTCTCGGATGATGGATGGCGGCGTCGTTAATCACTGCGGCGGCGGGTCATTATTCACCGTCAGAGGTGTTTGGGGTGTTAGAACGTAGGGCCACGGAATAGTATGACAAATACTTGAAATTATGCAAATTTTTGGGCGCACAGTAGAACGTTATTGCTGGAATAGTAGGTATATTCTTCTGTTATTTAATTAATTGTTTCATGTACGATGTAAAATATACAAAAAAATAATTGATCTACATATTTTATTCTGTAATTAAAATTAAATCACAAGTCATTATATGAAATACATTGAGGCGTTGTCAAATACAAAGTATTATTGTGATTTAGTATACATAATACATTATGATAAGTAGTGTCACGTTGTCAAACTTTATTATTCACGTTGTATTTTTTTTACATTGTCTATTAAGTATTATAATTTTACGTAAAATAGTACCTATTGACACTCCAATTTTAACGTAACCAAAAATAGTTACAATATTTACATATACTTTGGCATAAATTTAAATGTCATGAAGACTATTGCTACTGCATGTAAAATAATGCAGGTTTCTGGTTCTTAGGGGGCGTCAACAAATTACGTGAGGTGTTTTTTTCGAATTTTTTGAAACAAGCCTGGTGAGATTTCGTGAGATTTTATTCAACCCCCCCCCCTCACCCCCCCCAAGTCTCACGTGAGATTTTTCAAAATGTGGGTTTCTTACGTAAACGTTTGGTTTGACAGTCAGTAGATTTTCTTTCGAACGAATTTGTGAATGCTCTTAATCGTATAACGATTACGCTTATGATTAAATCTTAAGCATACGTACAATCTGGATGAAATTGACCAAAATAGTATTATTTTGTTGAGAAAAATATTACGTGAGATTTTTCTCTCCCCAACGTGAGATTAGATAGATTTGACTCGACCCCCTCCCCCCCCCCCCCCTAAATACCTCACGTAATTTGTGGACTTTACTTGTTTAAACAGAATTACACGCGATTCAATGTTACATCGCAAATAGTGACACTTACAAACTTTAGCTCCCTAGGTAGGTATATCTACCAGCTTGGACATGAAAATGTTGTGTTTAAAATATCCGTCATACTTAGGGAATAATTCTATCATATTTGAAGCTTGGGAGGAGTCACAGGATGCCTTAGGTATTTTTTGTGACCTCTCTAAGGCATTTGACTGTGTCGAGCATGCTACTTTAGTCAAAAAATTGCACCACTATGGCATAAGGGACTCAGCACTCAGCCTTTTGACTTCTTACCTCAAAAATAGGACTCAAAGGGTTGAAGTTAATAGTAAAAGATCCAATGGGACCAAAATAGAATTAGGTGTACCACAGGGATCCATTTTAGGACCATTTCTTTTTCTCATCTACATTAATGACTTAACTTATCTAGTTAAGGATAATGAGATAGTACTTTTTGCTGATGACACTTCACTTATTTTTAAAGTGAAGCGACGGCAGTCAAATTACGACGAGGTAAATAGTGCTCTCTCAAAAATAGTACATTGGTTTAATGTTAATAACTTACTTTTAAACTCTAAGAAAACCAAATGTTTAAAATTTACTTTGCCCAATGTTAGGCAAGTTCAAACCAATTTACTATTAAATGATGAGAAAATGAATTTGGTGGACTCCACTGTATTCTTAGGCATTACATTAGATAGTAAATTACAGTGGGGTCCTCATATTGCTAATCTTGCAGGTAAGCTCAGTTCTGCAGCATATGCAGTCAGAAAAATTAGGGAAATTTCTGATGAAGACACGGCAAGACTAGTTTATTTTAGTTATTTTCACAGTAGAATGTCTTATGGTATCCTTTTATGGGGAAACGCTGCCGACATCAATACAATTTTTGTGCTGCAGAAGCGAGCTATACGCTCAATTTATAAAATGTCAGCTTTTGAATCTCTGAGAGAAAAGTTTAAAGAAATTGGTATTCTAACTGTTGCTTCTCAATACATTTTGGATAATGTATTGTATGTTAGAAAGAATTTAACTAAATTTAAAACTAAAAGTGATAGTCACGGTAGAAACACTAGAAAGAGGCACAAGCTGGAAATACCAGTGATCAGACTTAGCAAAATAAGTAAATCTTTTAAACGCCAATGTATACGCCTTTACAATAAAATCCCGGAAAACGTTCAAAATCTATCAATTAATAAATTTAAAAAAGTAATTAAAGAACGTTTGTGTGCCAAAGCCTACTATACGGTCAAAGATTTCCTAAACGATAGCACATCTTGGGAGTAGGATGGGAGTAGGACTGCTTGCAAGGCTGCTTCTACATTTATTATATGTGACTTACAATTGTGTATTCATATTGTATAGATTAAGTTATTTACATTGTAAATTTTATTTTTTTAAAAGACAAATTTTCCACTTTTTTACTAAAAAGTGGCCCCGTGCGAGTTTCTTACGCCGGTTCTTCTCGCCGGGTTAGTTCCCGAACCGGTGGTAGGCAACATGTAGTTCAACATTCTGAAAATATTTGATTCATTCAGAAATAAAACAATTTTTATTTTTTTATTTTTTTATTCCAATCCCGGTATTTGCGGGTCTGAACCGTCACAATCCCGCGGGATCCCGGTATTTGCGGGATCCCGCAGGGTGGCCTTAAACTTTTAAAATAAATCGTTATAATTACTTTACTTGATAGAACTCCTTTTATTCTTAGAAACTTTATGGGTTTATTAATACTTCAGACTTAAGATATAAAAATATTAATAAATAACTAAACTTTTCTTGAAAATGGCTACGTAAAAAAAATTGTTAAAAAAACTAAAAAACACTTTTTAACCAACTTATATATAAAAGTATGTTAAAAATATTAAGGTATTTATTGTGTCGTCTGCCAAACGGCCCCTAATATTCAACACAAGATAGCCAGCAGCTGAAAAAGTTTGCTCAGCTTCCACGCTGGTTGGTACAATTGTCATTTAAAGTGAATTATAGGTGAATTGATGGTAAATTGTTTAGTGGGCTGCCTGTAGCCAGTTCCCCATTCCCGCGCGCAGCGTTACACATATGAATTACGCTTTTTTTGTAATCCCGCCAGTCCCGCGGGATCCCGCTAAATTTTCGACAGGGATTAGTCCCGCAAAATGCATGCGGGATCCCGGTATCCCGGTATTGCATTCCCTAGTCATACTGTTGTACTGCTCTGCGACAGGGGTTAGAAAATAAAGGCAGGGCATGAGAAGTGAATTGTGTTGGGTGAAATGGCTCATTTTAATTCCCGTGTTAATGTAACAAATCGCTTTCATATGGCGCCAAGATTTATTTCATCCAAATATATTCAAATGTTTGTTTTATTATTTCATATAGTCGCTGGACGAATTCCGATGTGGATATAGTTTTAATTTGGATTATATGGGGAATTGTCGTGCCACATATAGGTGGACTGAAATAATAGGGTCCCGTTTTTACCCTTTGGGTACGGAACCCTAAAAATACATACCATAGACTACATACTTGATAATAAAAATTTGGTACTGTCAGTTAGATGAATGGAAATGAAGTAGGTAATAATATACAAATGGATCAGTACTAATTTTTGGTTTTGAAGCGAGAATTGTTTTTTTTAATTCACGCATTTTGTAATATTAAAAAAATTGAATTACCAAAAGTATTCATGTAATATTAACATCGATTTACCTATATTTACTTAAGCTAGTACTAACGATATTGACAGGCGAAGACTCGTTGGCTTATCGCTCAACAAACAGCAAATAGCAATCAATCCTTTCTTAAATAAATATTTACCTCGGATAAAATATTTAATGTGATGTGTGCTAACATGCTAATCAGACACCGATAACGCGATGGTTAAGGCTCGAACACTATACGATTTGCAGGAAGATGTATTATAGAACAAAACCTTCTCAACAATCCTGTCAATGGTAAAATCCTCAAAGTAATTTTTGATGTTGAAGGAAGGAAGGAAGTTTGAGTAAATGAAATGCAGACCAAATATTATTCATTATACAAAAGCTTCTTGACGACCTCTGTGTATTGTGTGTGTCTGTGTGTGTATTCGCCATTCACCCATATCCTCTTTTTTTTGCTATCGTTGTATTGTAGATTTTTCGCACTAAGGGTAATTTAAGTACCCGGTAACTAATCAAAATTAATCTCTGACTCTCTTAGTTCGGAATACAAATACCACACTAATTAGTAATTACAATACCATAGTTAGAAATACATAGTCCATTATATTATAATAATCCATGAAATTGACTTTGAATTTTATTTTTGGTTGTCTCTGTCAAATAAAGTAGGTTTTGCTAGTAACTTTAACCTAGTATTTGTTCTTAAAATGTCATTTCTAAATGAAACTACAAAAACTAACTTTAACACACGAGTAGACAGTTCAAAGTCGCTTAGCTGAGTTTTGAGTAAGTGATAGCCTGGAGAGGTGGGAGGGAACAATCCATCACCGATGTTTGCAGTGCAGTACACGGGTACTATTTATCAGATAGATCAACACGAATTATTGAACCTAGATTATATTCTGACGGCTGACCTTATTTTGTATAAGTAATGGATGAAACTGATGGCTCATGTCTTTGATGTAAGTTTAACGTGAGAGCTTTGAAGAGATTTTACATTATTTTGACTAACTAAATGATATTTTTGATCATAATTTATAACAATACTTCATTTGTTGATTCAGTCATAAAACTTTCTAAGGTAACACAAGAACTAGTAAGAGCTACTGACATGTGAAAAGTTCATCAAGCTCACACCATTTTAAATTACCAGCTACCACATTAAAGGCAATTAAAATGATGTTCCAACTAATGTCATCGGTTAATTTAATTCGGTGGCAAGTGTACCGGCGCTCCCGTGTACTAATATCAAATAATTCAAATATTTGGCCAGACCTCATCTATCACTTACCGATGATGGATGGAGCTGTTTCCTCGCGCTGCGTGAAAAGGAACGACGTATCTGAAACACAGACAAATGTCTATCTTATTTAAAACGTACTAAGATTCGATTTCGAATGTCGATAAGAAGACACTCGAATGATAAATACGATCAATGCAAATTAGAATCTAATATTCGGGGTTAAAGATGAGATTGGGTCGGGACGATAGCGAGGTAAAGCTGTAGTAAGTTGTCCCTAATAACCGATAGGTCAGTTTGTACAATTGTAAAGTTTACTCGGCTGACATTATCATTTTACATTTCAGTTAAATGTAATTTATTGACGCCGTCCCGGGATTAGATATGGGTAATTGATGACGTTAATTTCTGTATAAAATGTCTGTTTGTTTATGATTACAGTTTTTATTGATGGATTTTAATTCTGCTTCATCGGGGAGTTAATGGTTTTCCTATGTTTAACGATACGGCTGATCGATAGTAAATACTTATGTGCAGTCAATGCTCGAATGAGGTCGTAATAAAGCAATTAGATGGCTGAGAATATATTGTGATCGTTGACTGTAGCGGAGATTATCTTTGACATAATCTCGCTAATATACATATTCTGAACGGTGACCAAAACTTACTTAACCAGTATGTTATCTATAGATATCTTTAATTCAAATCAAATTGTGATAAAGAAACAGCTGGATATGAAGATTCACATTTTTTTTAATTGTAATCATTTGATATTATCTGGGCCATTCCGCCACAGACGGCCCTAAACGAGAATTTTTAAAATGTGGCATTAGTTACATTTTTTAATTGGAATATACGTAAGAAGATGTGTATTTACTAACAAAACAACTTTTATCGGTAAAAGATGGAATTCGAATAATTTAGAGCATTTTTAAACAAAATCATCTAACAGACGCGATGTTTTTTCCCATAATATGTTTAAATTAAAAAAGGGTATATTTCAAATTAATGTTTAGTCGTAGTATAGTTATACCGCAATACGTCGAAATCTTTTGTATAAATTACACTATTCAATCGTTTTAAGTGATTTAGACGATTAATTTTGTTAGACCAATAAACAACTGATAATTAAAAAAAACTACAATTTGTTGCAGTTTTATTACAAACTTACTAGTATAATTACAAATTCCAAAATTTTAAAATTTGTTAGAGAATTACGATTTAATTCACTTTTAAGAGATTTGAGAATTTTGATGTTGCACCCGCGATCGTAGAAATGTTAATAATTTCTAGTACTTTTTACTATAATTACTTTTATCTAGTTACATAGTTTCTTTGTTTTATGCTATTTTGAAATATAGGCAAGTTGTTTTGTAAAAGTTTCGCAATAACTAGTATTCACATATGAACTCATCACAGTTCTTAATGGAGGGCCAAATTGGTTGCACCCGCGACGGCACTTCAAACCTGTTTTGTGGCCCTTTATACATTTTATGAAGTTTTCATTTATAAATAATTGTTAAACTAGTTAATATGTTTCCCTTCAAGGGATATTTTATTAATAAATATGCTTCATTTTGCCTGTAGGAACCTTTAAGTGTGTCAAATGTTGCACCCGCGATAATGGAATCGCCCATCTATCCATTATGTATATTATTATGTATTATAATTTATAACTAATCCAATAGAAATTCCTGTCCTCTAAGAAACTAATCATGATAACAAAAATATAGTCTTAAAAGTATTTACCTTGTTTAGAGTTAAATTTTATGAAAATGTTTTATGTTATTGTGTATTGAACTAACAGATGTATTGAAATAATAACCTTCAAATACAATAAAACCAACGGCATTTAGCATACCAACATTTGCGATAAATAATACCATTGCAATAAAAAACCGCAGAATTTTTAGGGCCGTAAAGGGGCAATAATTTTGAGTTATCTGTCTGCGGGCGAGAAGCGGCCCGTGTATCACGTTAAATGAACGTAATGAATTAGTTTATTTTTAGTTTATCGATTTAACTCATTGAATTTGTAATCATCATCAGTTTTGTCCGTGCGATCATGTTTGAAACTACTAGGTATAAAAATTAAAATACATGTCTTAGATCTGGAATCTGCAGCCTTATTCCCGAAACTGATATCAAACTGATGTCAGATTTTTTACACTTTAGACATCTTAAATATGAATAAATAATAATATTTATTCAGTCTTTACAATGATGGTGAGATACAATGAATTGTTAGAGCTACTTAAACTAAACTAAATAGAATGTCTTTAGTGTCAAAAATCTGATATCAGATTGATATCAGTTTTGGGAATAAGGCTGCTGATCTGAAAAATAATTTAAATTTATTTTAATATATTACATAATATCATCTTTACAAACATTTTTTACATACTAAGTAGTATATTGTGTAAATTGCTCACATTTGCTGCCAAAGCTGACGCATAATTTTGGAAACATTAAAGTGCTTAAAAAATAAATATAGAGCTATTTAAATCACCAAAACGATGAACAGATCTAACGACGTGAATATTCCAATTTAAATCCCTATCAAAATACACCCGGAAGAGCGATGTAATTGAGCGAAAATAGAATGGCACCTAAAAAAATATGGCACCCTAACATCAACAATTTATCACAAAATATTTATTTAAAATCATAAATTACGTTAATCGAACTACCGCCGGATCCCCCAACAAAGGAAACGCGTACATCACCACAAAAAAACCAAACACGCCACGACAACGCTTATTTATTTATGAGCTCAATTCACAAAACCCTCTTCACCGATATTATATTGAGAGATCGATATCTTCTCGTTTTGGGTACGCCACGCCGGGTCACAATAGGCCGCGTCGAAAAAAGCCCTAGTGTCAGCTATCTGTGACAGACGACAGCTGGGGTGTCTAACAATACGTGCTATATCGATTTATCAACGCTCAGTAGGGCGAACACCCTGTACGCACCACAGGACGGGTGAACTCGTCACTCAGCGCTTACCTTACGGGCAAAGTCATGGTGTTCTGTTCGCAGATTTTCTAGTCTACGACCGTGGGTAATCAGTGTGAATAGAATAGACAGCCGTGGTAAATTGACAATGCTTTAGAAGGGAAATTAATGGCATAAAAGCCGTGAAGATAGTAATGACAAACACGCATTTCACGCTAACTAATGCGTTAGGATTGTTGCAGATTTGTTCTGGGTATCCGATTTTATTGTCCATTGTAGGGATTTTAGATTTAAGCAATGATTTAGTGTTGCGACATTTTTTATGATTTGAAGTTTTGATAGATTTTTTTATGAGCCTTCTATCTTCGTCTTACACAATACATTATTCAATATACATACGGTCTACTTATATTTTGACACTATACTGTGGATGATCAGTGGTTGAGTGACAACTGATACTGAAGAAAATAAAAAATAAATGTGAATGATCATCCACTTACGAGAATTGTTTGCAAAGTGTCAGAAAATGATAACAAAATGTCCATAAAGAAGCATGCGGTCATAGAATGAGATGCATAAATTTAAAACTGCAGGAGCCTCGTAAAATATGTCACATTTAGAATAAATGGTGCCTTTTATTTAAAAGCTTTTTGTTCACACTTCACAACGTACCGAAGTGACCACCCGCACTCCACCGACAAACGGCCAATCCATTACTACTGTACTTCACGAGTACATTTCATCAGACATTCCGAAATCTACTTTTAGTCAAAGCACAAAGGGTCAATTTTCGATTGCGGCCTGAGCTAATTTATGAAAGTTTACGGGCGTTCGAAATTGAATCGTAATATCATAACCATAAAGTGGTAGATATAAAATTTGATATTCATAAAGGTGTCCCATGGGGCTGTTTGTACAATTCCACTATTGTACGCAGGAAGAAGGCTTCATGTCTATTTGTCTGTGCGACTGAAAGCCACGTCATTGTCGATTTCGCCATGTGAGGTGAGATGCACCTGACATCATTTATTTATTGAATTTGTTGAAAAATAATACAAACCGAACTGTACAATAATAGAGTTAATAGATTTTAGCACCTTAGATTTAACAAAACAATTGTCACTGTAATATTTTTTTGAAATATATTGTGTTTTGTTAAAATCAATAATTTTTATTTTATTCAAAAAATAGCAACGTACGTTTTTGATATCTCATAAGATTTTTATGAAATAAAGTTACAAAAAATCCATCAATTATTATGCATTTACCTACAATATTTTCGATCCCTTAATCTGCTTTATTAACAACTATTGTGAATTTAAAAAAATTATGCAAAATTTTAATAAGGGTCTATGAAACAAGGGTCAATGAAAACTACTTTACCAGTTGTAAATGTGTGCGTCTGTAATAATCGTACTAACGATGTAAACGATGATGAAAGTGGAGATAATGATGATGATGATAACAATAAAGCTGACGTACGTGAAAGCCCAACCGCTTCCACCTAAGTCATAAAACTCGCCAGCGCCACGGGCGCTGCTAAAATTAAATTGAAATATACCGCGGCCATATTCATTATAGTCAAGAGTAACTCTAACTTATGATACCTTTTACGGGTTTAAGAGCACTCCCGTGGATTTAGGGATGCGGCATAAACATTTATTCGCGTGATAAACATTTTTATTCTGAATCGCGGCGTGGCAAAAAAAGTTGTAATAAATTAACTGAGGGAATGAGGCTTTGTAGTATCGATAAACGGTTGAATTTATTTCTTAACTTTGCCGTTCCAATTTTATATTATAACGATTAACGATTAAAAGTAATTATAGCAACTAAAAAATTACTGAGATATGCCTGCAGTCATGTTCTTTAAATCATTTAAAACTGCATTCATAACTCATCAAAAAAATGTGAGTTGATCCACAATTGATACTTAACAGCGGCAATACGAGTATTTAATACTAAAAATCATATAAATATAGAAACTTTAGTTAACCTTAGTATGCCTCGAAAACACTGCGTATGAAAACAGTAGAAAACAGTCTCCTTAACGGGGGGATCTAAACCATCCCTCCTCACTCCATCTCACCAGCAGAATTCTCAGTTTAATCCTAAACTTAAAAATAATATTATTAAGTATCTTCATTAAAGGTTTCTCCGTCACCACCACATTGACTCAACTTAGGAGCATTCCAATTACCTAAAAAAATAGTAAGTAATTAAATGTAACTAATACTATTTATATTTATATTGTAGGTATATGGGGCAATATGGTTGCTTTATGTAAGTTTTCCATGCTTAAATTCATTTATATTAAATGATTATGACTTCAGCCTTATTAAAGTTTTACATTTTACTCATTAAAAAAGAGTAATGTCAGGATACAATTTCAATATTTGTTGTTATAGCGGCACCGATACACACAATCTGTGAAAATTTCAGAAGTCTATCTATTCGGAGCGTGCGAAGTGGGTGGAGGGGGTAAAGAAAGCGATTGCCACGCTAAAAATATGCAACCAAAGGGGCTCAGCTAATAGTCAATCAAACATGTCAATCTTGTTTTGAAATTTTTAGAAATTGGTCTTAATTATTTTTGTATCGTAGACTGCAAAAATAAGAGCAGAAATAGGTAGTCAGTATATAAATTTAATGTTTTTCCTAAGTCCACTAGGAAATTAGATCAGATATAAATGGATAGCTGCTGTAAAAATGAAAAAGTATGTGATTCGATATAACCTAAAATTGCATTATCAGTCAAGTCAATTTTATTTGAATTGCATTTTATAAAGATATTAATTGAGTATCTAACTATTATTTTAGTGTTGATAAATGATGGATCACCATGGTCTCTCTCTCTGGACAAAACTTGCAGTGATAGTTTCATAGAATATTTCATTTAAATCCAAAGTACCTATCAGGTGGAAGAAATAGTGACTCACAAATGACGATAAACCAGATACTACTTCTGGTTTAACTGATCTTTTAGAAGCTGGAGATAGTGTATTGAATGAAAAAGGTTTTTCAAGTTAGCAAGTTTTAGATGAAAGGAGTAAAAAAGTTAAAATTATTATGCCCCCATTTTGAGCAAAATAAAACTAGTACTCTCAAGAGGAAGCCGAAAGGACTTATGATATTGCTCGAGTAAGAATCGATAGTGAAAGCAATGATATTCTATGTTACTATTTTAGAAACTCATTGATTGAAAGTGTACCTAACTCAGAAACATGAAGAATGTTTGCAGTGTTTTAGTAAATTTATAGACTCCGATTTTCTTCAAGAGTATTAATGTTGTAAAAAATAAATAAAAACAAGATTTTTAAATACATTACATTTATTTTTTTCAAGTATATAGTATTGCTCGTATTTTTGTTACTGATTAAAGCAGCAGCTGGTTATAAACGCAGAGCTGCATTTTACTCCAGCAACAACCCGATGGCCGATCATTATTATCTATCTGTAAGAATGAATAAAAATGTTTAGACTTGCTTTATTCAAATGTTTGGTTACGTTTTTTGGTTGGTTGAGTACTTACGTTTGAACTTGTTTCATAGGGTGTTAAAGTCACCGATGTTCGGCGAATTATATTGGCTCGTATTAAATAACATTGCCATTAGTTCTTAGCTCTTCTACATCCCTTACATGTCCTGCTAACACCAATTTATTTCCTTTTAGCATAGATTGGGCCTTGAAACTTATTGGGTGTTTTACACACTCAAAACCAGTTTTTTATAATTATATTCATTTTCCACAAGTAGTTTTCAACTAAATATAACCCAAATACCATTAATAATTGCTTTATATATTTTATTTGCTTTAATATTTACAAAATAAACAAACTCTTGTTGTTTGCAACCCCTAAAACTTCTTTTAAAATATGTCACTACTGACGTGCACGTTCCGAATAGCGGTTCTTGAGATACAGCACAAAATAATTTCGTACGAGAACATTTTTGCTATACTTAGTGACTAAGTGCATATTTTTTGCGTAACATCAATAGCCTGTCTGTATCAAAATATATAGGCGGCCCATGAAACTTTTATTTGGGTTCAAATTTTGTAACCAAATCAAAGACTGGTATAGCTCTACTACTACTACATATCAGAAAAAGATACATTTTCCATATAATAGGTAACTAATGTTTAATTTTTTACTTATATTTTCTTATTTGTTTGTAGGTAAGTATAATAAAATCATAATGCAAACATTGACCAAATAACATAGAGTACTAGAGGTTCGTTAACTGGAGTGATGTTGACTGTTAATGCTGTTGATAAGTATTGCGAAAACTAAAGTGCACGGTAGATAAGCGGCATATTTTGCTTTCCAAACAAATAGCTTGTCAACTTATCAACAGCCTTTAGATAGAGTTGCCTGATGTTCAGTTTGTGTGCTTCGACAACGATTTCTACTCCTACGTTTTCCACTTTATCACTATCGGCTCTATTTACGCCTGTGATTAAAAGTGGTAAAACTACATTAAGACGATTGATTTACTTTGGACACGTCGTAGATAAAAACGATAAGAAACATAATATAGTATTAACGAAAAACCGGGAAAAATAGTAAATTTTGTTAAATGTTAAAATTAATCAAACCGTCATGGGTTTGATTAATTTTAACTTTTACCAAAAACCCCAGACACCCAAGGCGACATTAACAATGATCAGATTAACAGAACCGAAACTACAAAAGATGACGAAATTAGAAATCACATTTAATAGATAGCTACAACGATCGATACATCATTCCAGTTTTGTAATCGTTAACATAATAGAGAAATGACTCGACGAAACGCCTTTTGAATAGAAATCTTCTGCAAACAATAACTTGAAACCGATTTGAGTGAATTTATGGACATACGCGCTTCCAGAGCCCATACACTGCGTGGAGCTTGCCAAATTGATTTGCGTTCGTGCAGCCGAGTTTGACCTTTACATTCCAGTATTAGAGGTGGGATTGATGGCAAACGTGCGAAGCTCTGCAAAAACATGATGAACGACTCGTCGGGTCGTCTTTTATTCTCTAATGTTCCAATATATTATCTGTAAGACGAAGCCTGCCTGATAAATTGGCTCGCTATTGGTACTTTTTGCGCCCTCCGAATGGTAACCAGGTGTGTTTTTTTATTTGGTTTGTAGCATTTAATTTTGATTAGCGCGAAATGTGTCGCGTTATTGTTAGCCGCTGATGTGATTTCATCTGTTCTGTTATTTATAGCATTGTGAAATCTGTTATTTATAGAGCTATTAGTTTTGTATTTTATTGTACCTCTAAATTAAACATTGAATAACTATAATTATGACATTTTATTGGTTTAACCATAAAACGTCACGTTTTAAGACTTTATTGTGCGAATTTTAAGAGGTAAGCAAATAAATTATTTAAGGAGGATGGACAAAACTAATCCTATATTTTTCTTTGTAATTTCAAAAATCTTATGAAACACTTCAAAGTATACATCAAGGGCATACTAAAATTTGCGAAAACAGCTTTTTCTCGTGAGAATGAGTTCGTTTCTTGGACTAAGCGCATAATATCTGTGAGTTATATCTGCGGGATGAAATATGTGGCAATTTCTGTGAATAATACATGGGGCATATTTCAGCTCGGCCTACACGATATATTGCTTCAGGAAGCCACGCTGATGTTTCCCTTGTTTTATTTTAGAGAGTGTGCATTTCTTGTTATTTATTTGAAACAACACCGTTTTCTTTTTTAAGCTTTTAATTAAAATATTATACATTTGTTCATCCATACTTAATATTATAAATGCGAAAGCGTGTCTGTCTGTCTATCTGTCTGTCTGTTACCACTTCACGCCCAAACCGCTGAAATTTGGTATGGATATACTTTGAGCCCCGGGAAAGGACATAGGATCCTTTTTATCCCGGGAAAGACCGACACGACCGGCGAGAGATCAGGCGCAGGACCGACTTTTTACATGCCCATCTGACGCATGGATCATCTTACTTGTCAGACAATCAGGTGATCAGCCTGCATTGTCCTTAGTTAACCAAACTTGGAAATAATATTATGTTTCCATCTCGGGAATCAAACCCACCACCTCCGAGTCAAGAGCCGCACTCTATACTAGACCACGGAGGCGTTAAATCCCCTAAATTATGTAGAAACTTAGAAGTAAACAAAATTCTAGTTAATCTCGTTACACTTGTTAGAACCAAGCTATTAAATTGATAAAATCTTTATAAGATGGCTATCGATCTAATAACGTAAGTTTACGTAGAAATATTGTGGCTTTTATGTAAGTTTTTTTTTTGCACTACTCACTATAAATTACTAGGTATGTATAATGTAACACAACGGAATTGAAGTACGTTAAAAGAAAAAAAAATAGAGTAAAACAATAGTCACATTAACGTTAAATTTGCAGCGAATATTATACAAGCTGTCAGTATTCTGAAACGTTAATTAGGGGGATTTGACAAAATGCGTTAGTGGAGTAGACTAAATTAAAGATGTCATCCCTTACAAATAAATTGAGTTACCCTTGCTAAAAAATATATTTCCTGCAACGTGTAATATTTTAAACTCCCCTAGCCTCGTACAAAATGGCTGTCGGCACTCGCTACTATTTTTCCTAAAGCTGTGCCCAAAGAAAAGACTTTAGCGGGTGCAAATTTAATAACTATCATGAATATCATCAGTCTTTGAGGAAATCTGAAATGTATATAATATTATTATTTTTAAGGAAAGTAAACATTATTTTCAATGGTATTATTAATATTACAAATTTAACAAACTTTATCATGGAAAATCACTCAAAAAATTTTGTGAAGTTAACGAAAATAACAGGCGATCTAATAGAAAATTAAAAACAAATAGCGACGATAATATACGATTCAATAGTCTTAAAACATACATTAAGATAATTTTATCTATTCCGCTAGTCTCTTAACTTCGTCCACCAAACCGTAATAAATTCCTGAAGAGTTTCTTACACTTGGCAGGGCAGACAAAATAATTTATGTACCTAGTTTACGGGCACGAACAAACGGCCGGGGTGACTGACATCTCTGTTATGGCACACACGTAATGGAATTGTTAACTTACATTTTATGTACCATAAAGTAATGTTTAGACTTTAGGTTATTTAATTATTTAACAGTATCATCATGCTTTGTGATATTTTCAACATTCTTGGTTCTATTAATAATCGTGGCCCCTTTATAAATCGTAGTTGTATTTTTTCACCCCTTTACCTAAACTAGAATTTTATTGGTTTAGAGTATAAGCACATTTTCCAAATCTGACACAATAAGGAGCTAAAATAAATCTATCTTGCTAAAAGAAACCTCATAAATAAAACTATAAAACCCAAACGCCTAACAAATTTCCAGCCATCTCAAAATTAGCACGCGGCGAAGGTCCGGATAGATAGGAGTCTGAAAGTAAAAGCGTGCGAGGCGACAGCTCATTAGCTGCTGATGCTATCGCCAGAACAAATGCCCGAGCTAATGGCGCAGCTAAGACAATACGGTTTAATGGTTTCACGAATACCGAGATCTTCATGTATAGCGACTGGTTTGTTCGCTTTGTTACTGAACTCCGCCTTGTAAATTGGTTCTTTCTGAGATAAGCTGATGTTAAAGTTGTGCGCTGCTATAATATCTTTCTGGGATTTAGCTTCTGTTACTTAAACTTTTACACCATTAACAGGACTTGAATTCTTATTCAAATGTACACGATAAAAGCGGAATCAATTTCCAAATATAAAAGTGCCATCAGCATTTGGTTGAGGTATTAGCTCATCAATCACGATCTGCAATGGACGTTTAAATTCGAAACCCATTTGTACGAGGACCGTCCACGGCGGGATTGATTCATTAGTCGTCATCAAATATTCAGGAAGATCGCGTTCCGGGCGGCTGGCAATTATTAACGTCGTGTCTCGACACGGCGATGGTCGAGTTACGACCGCCTAGATTTATTGTTATTACCGCACATTTCCTTCTGGTAACGTTTTAATTACACAGATCGGCGATAAAACATCCTGGGGCGCACTTTTCTTCATTAGAAGACGGATCGGCTGCATCCACTCGAGATTTATACGCCCTACCGCTCCGGAGAATCCCATTGTTTTTTTGGCCAAAGAAAAAATATCATTTTCTTTGTCTTAATATAAGTAATTTGTGGTTAATAACCATACATCATCATCTCAATTATCTATATAATACACAATACACATATTGGTACAACAATAATAATATATTCATAAATCATGCTTGAAAATTTTATAGAAATAAAAATATTAATTCATTTTACAAGATTTTCTTATTTAGCACCTAATTTGTAAACATTTTTCTAAATGAATTATAATACAAGCAGCAAAATTTATTATCGTTATAACATAGCCCCGAACATAAAATTTGTCAGTTTATTTTTTAAAATTATTTTTTGTATTAAAGGAGAAGACAGTAATGATTCTATAAGATTTCCAATGGCCCCTAAAAGCCATGAAGATTATACGATTGTACAGGGTCACGCACAATTTAACGTCGTTCATCAAGTGATAGCAGACGGTGATACGGCGGTTGTAAATCACTCCCTAGATCTGCGGACCGCACACGGAGCGGTATTAAACATTACACTAAAATTAGTAAAATATGTAAGTACTCGTACAATAAACTTCAAATTTGAAACATAAAGTTGCGAGGATTCAAAAAAAATGTCAGCAAAAACTTATATTTTAATTAAATACGACAATAAACCTGATTCAATCAAACCGATGTCAACGAAATAATCTTTAAAATTGTATTAATTGAGAAGTAATTAGTCTAAGTCATATTTTTTCTCCAAGTAAAATTACAGGTAAGTACTAAAAGTTTTCACAAGATTGAGAAAACTTGCCTTGGTATAAACATTTAAATTGATCACCTATTATTAAGAAGATATTCTCATAAAATATAATCAAAAGTATACACAATCATTTAAAAAGAAGCTATTATAACGTTTTAATACGTGTATAATTTCTATGAAACACGAAAAGAAACACTCTGTAATAATTTGAAACCGCAAGAGCCGTTAATGTTCCCCTGTCAATCCGTCAGTCATGTGCTTGCGCAAGCAGAACTACTGTGGGATTGACAGCAGATTTAGGGTTACTACGTTGCTGTTCACTGATAGGAATAAATGCGGTCGAACTGATTTCTTGTGAGCTTTTAGATATCTTCAATGATATGGAACAAGACGGTTAAAATGTTTATTTATAGACAAACATTCAACAAACTATAACGATTCCATCTTTCGATGTGGTGATATGTTGCCTTTTGATGTTAATATTATGCTCCTACATGAGTAATTTATCTTTTCCACATTCATCATTTTAGTACGAGCGACTGCATCGATCATTATATTCGTATGAATAAGAAACAATAACGGAGTATCGGCTCACCCCATAATGTTAGCTGAGTGTTTGAAGTTACGTGGCGTCGTATGACACGGGGTCGTCCGCCCATTTGTCACGGGGGCCATTTGTTCCTGTCGAATCACGGCCATTAGCGCCGCCGCAGAGGCCGCCACAGACTAACGAAACCTCGAACCGAACCGCAGCTCTACGCACGGAATTACGAATCTCGCCGAGGAGATCCTTTATGCTGCGGTGCTGAACCTGAACGAAAGCTAACCGATGCCTTGTCAATATAGATTTGTGCGAGACGCGTCGGCTCGATTTATCTTACTTTGCGACCATTGTTACTTGCAAGTACGGTTCCGCCTGATTTATTAGCGCGCGCTAATTATCCCCGACAATAGAGCATTAATAATCCGTGTCTCGTGTGCTCCGGCCGACAGTTGAAATCGAACGATTCGGACTTAGATTTAAAGGCGAACGGGCATTTTGCGCCACAGTAAATATATACTCGCATAAAGTTTATCTCAGCTCCCTTTGAAGTACGGTCCGAGAAAACAAACAGAGCAATAAAGAAAGCCTTTATCGGAGCCACGAGTCGACACGCGAGCTAATTTACAACATGGCCGCGGGTTTTATCTTCATTAACCCATCGATTCACAATTAAGACGCGGAATAAATCTCCGGTAATGCTCGCCCCGTCCGCGCGCCCGACTCCACTTCAAACAGATGTTGTGTATAAATAAAGCCGCACGGAGGCAGCCACTCGATATATCCCCGTCCGCGGCAAACTTTACAGATCTATCAGCGCTCGATGCTCGGAGACAACCGGCCCGAGCGTTCACGGGAAAATAGACCCTGTTAATCTATCTACGACCGTTAGTGTAACATCTAAACGCATACATAAACTCCGTAACGCTAATGATGTAAGAAATGAAGCTCCAGATACAGTAAAGACAGTAATGGGTTGCGATGACGATCGAGTTAGGTCGTTGTTAATGAGGAAGCGATGCAATCCTCATCTTATTTTCACGGTAACGAGTGGATGCTCACATTCGATTATCTGGCGGCGGTATCCGAGGCATTACGCTTGATGTATCGACGGCGACTGCGCCGGATTGTCGGCGGCCGTTGATTTACTGCTCCCATTTCTCCTCGGCACTCCATACGGGACGGACACTCATCCGTCGTCGCTGACGAATCGCGCTGATCGAAAATCGTAGAGGGTCTCTAATGAATTGTCCCCAATAATTGGGATAGTATTTTATATCGGTATCATTTGTGCCGTGATCGCTGCATTTGTTACGTGCGAGCGATTTGTACGATGTCTTAACCCCCCCAAGTCGCACGTTTATCTTCTTAATAAGATTAACGACCGCCTTAAACGTTTCCTTTGCTTGATAAATATGTCGATACCGATACGGGAAGTGTGAACGCACGAAATAACAAAGAAAAAAGGAAGCAAACAAAGTATCATTCGAGTTACTTAAGTACACCGATTTGTTTCCACGAAGACTTTAAAAGTGTCCTTGTACGTATTTCACATAAAACATGTGAAAAGAAGAGGATAATAAATTAAAATAAACAAAGAAGTTAATTTATTAACCCCGAGCTAATTATTTTGACTTACGAGCTATTTAGAAGAAGAACATTTTGATAACGATAATTAATTTTATTTATGTTAATTAAACTTGAAATATTTGAAATTTTTCATTTAAATCTATGTAAAATAAGCTTCATTACCATAAAATTACAGTCATTGTATCATGATTTATGTTGAAAAGGCTATAATACTTTAAAAATTCTTATTTTTTGTACTATGCAAAAATATTTATGTTTCGTCACTATGATGGACAACGAAGACAAAATCGTGACAGCTAGAGACATAACAGAAAAGCAAAACAGAAACAACAAAATTAAATTTAACGAACCGAACAATTGAGATTCATCAAAGCATCAATACTGTCCTATTGTCTTCAAAGCTCCTGACCTCTGTTGCTCATAAAACAAGGTTTGTTTACAAAGTCAGGTCCTGGCCAAAGATGCCGACGGTAGCTCGATAAGGCTGACTTTGATGCATGCCTTTACAACATGACCGACGTGTGCTTTCAGAAGGATAAAGCTTGGAGCAGACACGAATTCCAAGTCGACAACTTCAGGGATGGGAACATGATGGGAATTAATAAAACGCTGTAGATTCAAATATAATTATTTTGAATTTTCTAGTCGCATTTTTGAAATAACGAATAAAATGTTTACCTACTATTAAAAACTCTTGTTGTTAAAGTTGTTCCTTAGACTTAACTTAACTATAAAGAAAAGTGAGTAGGTATTAATTAAGCTGATGCTGCTTATTCTAGTTTCGTCTTTGTTATAAAATAACTATAATTACTCAAATAATTATGTGATTATACCTAATTGTGATTCTGAAAGCCCAACTGAGGCCTATAATTTCACACACAGAGCTCCGAATTTCTCAAAGCACATGCAGCACACGCCCATGAATCACGATGATCTAGAGATTCAAGAGTAATATAACGAACGTAATTTCTAACCATAAATTTGCGATATTTAAGCACCACATAAATCTGGCTGAATCCGTGTGTTCGGGGCCTAACCCCGACCGTCGGCCGTCTGTCAACTCCTCAGTGCTAAACTAGTTTCGTCTGGAAATGGCAGCAGCGTTTTATGTTTCGAATTTCACGATCATCGGATAAAGCTGTCAGTGATGTACAACCGGCTTCCTTTATTACGCCCATAAATTGCATTGTTCGTCATAAAATAAGGTTTTATATACATAATTTAGTGCTCGATGTATCATCGTGCATTCTTTATTACTTGTATACATGCTAGCTTGTTGTTAGTTTTAGTAATTTATGCAAATTCTGTGGTCGTTTTTAGTTTAATTACTGGGCGCACACTGTGCTTTTTTATGTAGTTGCGCATTTTATCAATTATAAGGTTTTTTTTAAATTCCTCCATCTACTCAGTAATCATAATATGATTCGGCTTCTTATTGCACCGGACAAATTATTTCTAGTACATTACTCACCCTTTTAGGCTTAGAATTTTTTATTTGACTCCTTCAATATTAAGTACACTTTTAAAATTTCATTTTAGTAAAACTATAAATGTTTGTTACTTATATTCAGTAGTTTTCATCATATTGTTTGTTACTTGATCTTGCATTTACTAACAGTAACTAATTAACTTTCAGTTTGAAGTAACTTTTGTAATTTATTATCATTTGTTACAACTGATTTAGCAATTTTAACGCAACGAGCCAGTCATGCTTATAGCGGTAACCGCACTGGAGGTTCTAAAATTTGATCCATCACACCCACGAGGTTCAGCAATAAATCACCCGCTCACAAATACTCACGACACGCGTCAAAATAACGAACCAAGCGGAATGACTCCGTTATAAAATCGCCTGCGAGTCTCGAGCGGGAGGGACGTAATTACGTACAGATGTATTGACGTACGTCTGAAAGGTAATCATAAGCTAAAATTTATCACGAAGTGAATCATTCATGCGTTAAGACAACTGACAGTGCGGAACATATATTATGTTGATCGACAGCCTGACGTTACTTGTCACGGGGATAATGTTGTTGCTATACTTAGCGAGTGCAGCCGAAGCGACTTGGACGTTATCTTTCACTACCTTAGATTCATTTTCTGCCACCGTTCCACTTGCACTTACTGCTTTCTCGACGCTGTTCATTTCGAGTTCAACGAAAAGATCCAAGTCCCTGTTGTTTCTGCTGGATGCAAAATCGACTCTATTCCTGGATGGTATAGTCCAAACTACGACGAGAACGAAATAACCAAGGAGTTATTTGTATTTGAAAGTGCTATAAAGTTCCAAGAAATAGGGGAAAGGGAATTGTGGCCGTAATTGTAGGTGATAAAGTTTAGAATGGCGTAGCAGTTAGCGGTGATTTATGGTGTTTGGTCGCTGGCGTAGATTAGTAGCGCGGTAGCGAGATGTGTCGCGGCATGTCATCGGAACCCAATGAAGATTTATGAACAGATATGTTCTGTACAGTCGCTATCAAATGTGCTTATAATGAATGAAACGAACTGGACAACTGAGACAGAAGTTATCTACACGTCGGCTCTCAGTGATATAACAGTAACTTATGAATCAGTGGGCGATAAGGTATCTATTGAAAGACAACTCTTTCTAATGAATGATAGAGATCTTTGACATGAATATGAACTTTTAGATCTTTTTTATTGTTACGTTCCCGCAAGTAATAAAGACGTCATACAGATCTATAGAAAATATTACTTATTTATTTAAATGCAATTATTCATCAGAAGAGCAACATAAACCTTCTGTCATAACTATAATATGTTACGAATTTTTAAGAATTCAATTTGCAAAACCTTTGTACTCGGTGGCACACAATCAGCGGCAGCAAATTCCCGGGAACAGTGAGTGAACAGACGCGGACGGCGCGGTGTCCCGTTTCACATTAGCGCCTGTCGGGACCGGCTTACCTTCTGTATCGTTTCTGTTTATGTTCATGCGTTGTTTATTGAGAGGTTTTATCGACATTCTATTTTATGTCAATAGCTCATAGGATGTTGATAGTATTATTTATGTTAGTAAATGCAGTTGAAGAAATGTGTGATATACTTATACATCGAAATATTGAGATCTAACATATTATTATTTATTGACTATGTTTGTATTGACTCTTATTCTCGCTTAGTATAATCCGTAATTTAGTAACGCCGAATTTAGTTTGTAATATTAGACTAGATGTTGCCTGCATCAATTCACCGAAATTCGTTGATAATTCGCTACCTAACCGTAAAATTTTACTAAACATTTATCCTATGTTACGTAAGGTCGAGAAAAGAGAAGCGTAAAGAAAGCAACGTTAATTTTTCGAGACTATGTTTTATGTCAGCCTAGCTAACCTCAATAGTGACAGTGGCATCCATGATCCACGGTGTGGTCTCGCAGCACGCCACCTCTCATTATTAACGTCACCGCTCCCGGGCGTATGATATACCGCGCCGCATTACGCCATTATTTCCACCGCGCCACGGCTCCCAAATAAAATACTAACAAACATACAACTGACATCCACGACTATTATATCCGTACAACATCGTCTCGTGTCCCGAAAGCGTTCCCTCGTCGTAGCACAATCGAAATAGAGTCGACATTCGCGTGCTCTTATGAACTAGACGGCAACAGAACGCGGTCACGGCCCGTCATAAAGCGAATAAAATACGGGACACAAAGAATAAACGTTCGCATAAGCGCTGTAATGTCTGTCAACGTAAAATATTGTATCCTGTGCGGCCGGGGCGAATTGCCGGCTCTGCGCGGCATTTGTCTGTGTCGCGCGTAATGGGAGACGTGGAATTGCACGGCCACTCTGCAGCGTTCTCGAGTACTCTGTGCCGTTTGGGCATGACAATGTGTGATTTTGTAGGCTGTAAGTGGTGGCAGATTACTGCAGCAAGCCGATAAGAATCCACAAGATGAATGAAAATTAATCTGTTAAAATAAAAGAGTCTTAAAGCTGATGTTAAGGCGTGACAGCATTTTACAGGAGAGGCATCAGGTGATATGGCAGCTACTTAAACTTATATCATTAGCATACTATAAACGCAGCTCGTTTAAAAGTTTTCTTAGTGTTAGAGCTGAGGAAAATCAATAAAAATTCACATGAGCCCCTCGCCGCATAGGTAATATTTATACAGAATTTTTAATGTTTCGTAGAATACCACAATGTGTTTGATCGATGTATTGAATCAATACAAAACCACATCAAAACAGTTGATAATTATTTAATAATTGCTAAATTACACAATGTAAGAAACGTGTGACAATAGTGTAAATGACAGTACTGTAAAAACCGCGATTTTCCCGTCAATGTGTTGAACTGCGCACACAATGGGCCACAATTAGTAATAACACGACACGTGTCACATCACACATGCGTGACAGTCGTGACATTCGGGGCCGCAATTAAAACCTTCTGCGATACCTGAGGCCTAAAAGGTGCGTGGTGAAAGTTCTTGGGGGTGAGTCAAGATCTTTTCTTTATCGCTTTTTTATAGAATCGCCGATCAAAATGTATGGAATTGACATAAGAAGAGTCGAACGTTAACTTCATATTAACAAACGCTTATGTCAATTCCATACATTTTGATCGGCGATTCTATAACGAAGAGAGAACGAAAAAGTGTTAGCTAAATAGCCTGTAGCCCGAAAGCGATGTGTTTAATTCTGACATTCAGAGTATTACTTATGTGCTCTTTAATTTAATTGTATGTCATTTAGAGTTCGAACTTTATAAAATGTATTAATACTATGTCATACAATGAAAAAGAAGTTACAACTCTATCTTATACTTACCTATTACTTAAATTTTGGATCGTTATGAGAAAGTTCTTGGAGATAGGTGATGGATGAAGCTTGAAGGCAAAAAATATTGAGATTTAAGTAAAATTCGCCCTGTGTAAAAAAACAGCAGAAAATAATAATTACGAATTTCTGTGAAACTAATACCACGTTCTCAAAGAAAAGCAAGTTTCGCCAAGTGAGTGAGTTTACTGGAGGCCCAATCCCCTACCCTACCCTCCCCTATTCCCTCCCCTATTCCCTTCCCTTCCCTACCCTCCCCTATTACCCTATTCTCTCTTAAAAGGACGGCAACGCACCTGCAGATCTTCTGATGCTGCGAGTGTCCATGGGCGACGGAAGTTGCTTTCCATCAGGTGACCCGTTTGCTCGTTTGCCCCCCTTATTTCATTTAAAAAAAACTAAAACAAGTACCGTAATTTCAGTTCACAATAAACTACCTACTTACAGAAAAAAAGTTCTAGTTCTCAGCTATCTGTACCTTTATATTATTCTGTGTTAGTTAAGCGACAACAATTACTCATTTTATTACATTGATATAAGAGTATTCTAATATCTAGTAAGTACTTACAAAAAATTTCCTTCTACAGTCTAGAAGTATTAAAAATAATATTAGTAAGTATGTTTATTAAATGTTTTAAGAATAACCTTTAGCATAATGACACAAATATGTTTTATCTTGCACCTGCTATTAGACAATTATAATTTTATTTTCATTAATGTTTCGTGTTGAAATCGTCTTTTGATTATACCTCACAAGCTGTAGTTATTAAATAATAAAGACAATAATTTACAGCCAACAAACAATAAAAATATTATACATAATATAGCGAAATGAAGAATTTATTAAGAATAAATTATACTGTAATGTTATGAAACTATTTAAGGTAAAAAGCTTACATGTAATGTTATGTAAACTGTTTACCTTAAATAGTTTCCACGTTCTTATATTCTGTAATAAATTAATGGAAATATAGTCAACTTTAAATTTAGATCTTCATTCTGCACTTCTAAGCTGAAGACCTAATTTCACAGATTAAAAATGGTAAGATATAATAAATGTAGCGCTTCATTTTTTCAAAGGCCCCAAATAGTTGCAGATCAGAATGCTTTTGACGTTTTCATATTTAGTTCCAATTTCACCAACACAATCTCACCAACTGCTAATGCGTGACTCTATAAACTCCATGCCTTCTCTATCAACAACACGCATAACGAGAGACGTACGAAATAATAAATAAATGGTGAAACAGACAATTATTGAGACGGGCGTAATTGGTGGAATAAGAACCAAAAGTTGTATCTTCAAGAGTAAACTTACAACTTCTTGTAATATCATGGTTCCTCTATCACCAATAAAAAACCAAAAAGGTGACACAATTTTAAATTTACCATCATGTTAAATTAACATACTTTGGTAAAATGGGCACACTTTTTTTTCTTATACAACAGGAATGTCGTGATTTCTCATACACCAATGCACAAAACAAAAAAGGTGTTAAAATATTAAAATATAGACAATATTCAAGCGTGAAATGGGCACAAGTTTTGTTGTTTCTTAAGCAACAAGAATATCATGACTTCTCTTTAACGAATTTGAAAACCAAAAGGGTGACATAATAATAAAAAATTAACAGACATTGGTGAAATGGGCACAACTTTTGATGTTTCTTAAGCAACAAGAACTTCTCATTCACCAATACAGTAACTAAACCAAAAGGGTGACATAATAATAGACAATTAAGGCGAGGATAAACCCCAATTTGTTATTCCGTGACTCCCGGTTTACCTTTTTTTTTTTTGCCGCTGGGAAATGCTTCATGCATTCCCGACAGCCTGGTGGAGCCGCCTGGATATGTGGGACTCCTCGGGTGCTGCGGTAAGGTGGAGCACCCTTGGCTACCCACTAAATCCCAACGGTGCCTCCTCTCCGCGTGTCGCTGAGCCGCTGGACCCGCCTGAGGCGATAACTGCAGCAGCCCAGACAGCGGCATCTGCTCTACCAGCAGAACCATCCGCGCGGCTTCTGTCGCTTTCTCCGGGAGAGCGGTCCAGGGCTCCGGCCGCTCTTCTACCGGAAGAGCTCGTGCAATAGGCGACGGATTCCCCAATCCATCGCCCGAGCCCTATTATGGCGGGAGTTGACGCTCATGTTGAGCGCGTCTTCGTCCTCCGCGTCTTCTCCTTATCGGGTCAGCAGCTTCATCAGCTTCCCGATTTCTCTCAGCGGCCTCCTTCTGCGTCATGATGGACTCACAGAAAGTAGAGACCGCCTGCCAGGCTTCTCTCGACCGGACTAGTGCTCTTATTATGTCCGGGAGTGTCAGGTCTAGTCCTATAGCAGCGCAGAGTTCTGCCCGTTGTGCGACCCAGGCTGGGCAGGCAACGAGCGTATGCTGCGCCGTGTCGTCCTCCTCCGTACAGTGATGGCACTAAGGCGTTGGCTCCCGTCTGGCCGTATGGTGCAGGTAGTGACCGAAACACCCATGTCCTGTCAGCATCTGCACCATCCGGTAGGAGAGAGTGCCATTACGCTGCGCCACCCAATCCTCCAGTACTGGCTGAATTGCTGCAACAACTCTGTGACCGGCAGTTGAAGATGCCATTTGGTCTTGCCAGGTGCGCATTATCAGCATTCGCGCTTGGCGACGCCATTGGGCTGCCAGATCTGGTGGCACCCGTTCCCCTCTTTCCTTTGCTGCTGCAGTGCGGGAGTAGATTCCCGCATGCACACGGGCTTCCAGGTCCCATGGAGGGGTACGGGCTAATGCAAACGCCGCTTCGGTGGCCACTGTCCGGTAACCGCGAATCATCCGCAGGGCTATTGTTCGCTGCGGACTCCTCAATAAGGCTCTTCTCTGCGCATTGAGATTATCCGCCCAGACAGGAGCTCCATAGAGGGCCATGGATTGAAGGACCCCCGCATAAAGTCTCCTGCAGGCGGATCCCGGACCCCCCAAGTTGGGCAGGAGGCGTCCAAGAAACATGGCCGTCTTTTTTAGCTTTGGTGCCAATCTGCGGAAGTGGGGCGTGAAGGACCACCTGGAGTCTAGGACTAAACCCAGGTACTTCATCTCCCTGCCAATTAGCACCCTGACTTCACCTATAAGGAGGGTTGTATCATCGGGAGGCCGTCTACGAGACCCGTGGAAGAAAATGGCCTCAGTCTTTTCTATGGCCACGTGCAAACCCTGCGCCTCGATCCGTGTAATAACTCGGGACGCACCCACCCTTGCCAAGCGAATCGCCTCTTCAAAGCATGCTCCGCTGGCTAGCATGTAGGTGTCATCTGCGTAGCAGACTATGCGTAGCCCGCGGAGAAGAGCACCTCGCAAGACTCTGTCGTAGCCGATGTTCCACAGGAGTGGGCCAAGAACAGACCCCTGTGGAACACCGCACCACGTTACAATCCGAAGCACCACCCGACCGTCTCGACCCACACAGAGGATAATTCGCCGCCTTAGATATCCGCTGATGGTGCGGCGCAGGCAGTCCGTGATATTCTAGCCCGTCCTCAATAGCCTTGAAAGGCAAGGTGTTAAAAGCGTTGGCGATGTCAAAGGACACCGCCAACACCACTGCGCCGTTCTTCGTCTGCTCCGTGCAGAACTTTTTCACCTCGAGGATCGCATCTACGGTGGAGCGGATTCCGTGCACAAGCACGGAATCCGAATTGAGCTCCGGACAAATTCGGTCCAGCGCGCTCGAGATGTTGACTCCCGGTTTACCTAGTTCCAATATAATAACGAAGTTTTAAAAAATATGAGATACAAAGCACAATATTTAAAATACCTTAAAGCATAAACATTTTAATAAAACGTAATACTTTGGCTGTAATTAATTTACAAACTCACCTCCGATAAAATTCTATTTCATCGAAATATAAGTATTAACTAGGATAATTATACATTTTATTTGAATAAATTGTTGGTAAATCTATATTAAAATCTCCTTAACCGAACAATTTTGTTTCTTAATGTTTATTTCCAATGATATTAAAAAAAAAAACATGAAAAATGGAGAAGATCCGCCCGAGTAACTACAGTTTTATGCTAAGCTAAAATGAATCTTATTGCGATGCGTATACGCTTAGTCTTTGGTTGTGTGCAAGGTTATCGTTTTGGATTGAGATTAATCCCCGCCTTAACACACGTTGGTGAAATGGGCACGAGTTTTATTGTTTCTTAAGCAAGAATAATACCATGACTTCTCTTTAACCAATGCAGAAAACCAAAAGGGTGACATAATAATAGACAATTAACAGACGTTGGTGAAATGGGCACAACAACAAGATATCTCATTATTTCTCATTCACCAACACTAAACCAAAAGGGTAACATAATAAACAATCAACAGACGTTGGTGAAATTGCCACAAGTCTTGTTGTACCTTCAACCGCAAACACAGTCACGCTCACTACACTTTATACCTTCACTCATATCTACACAAGTTATTATACTTGATTACTACAATAAAAACTTTATTATACCGTAGTAGATAGTGCATTAGAGTTTATACGCCATGACTTCATTTTTATTGTTGTGATAAAACTGACGGCAGGTTGTTAACGTCCTGTTGAAAACCTGTGCCTTTTTACAAACAGATTTAAATGTAAGTATGTCTGACTGAGACACATACATTCTCTCTCCTGTATATTATGTCGTAGTCATCTTGTTTGAATATGCTATTTGTTGAATGACTAGCTTCACTCAATTTTGTTAAATGGTATCATTCACATCATAAATCATAATATAATATTCTAAATATTATTACAAAATAAAATCGGACAAGTGCGAGTGTGACGAAGGGTTCCATACCATTATAGAGCAAAATCAGGCCAAAGGACTATGCCCAAAAAAAACCCGTAGTCGATTAAAATAATTTATATACAGCAAAGTAGACCTTAAATAGTAGATTCTAAATATGCAATTCATTTTATTCAAAACCGTAACCGAAACCGATAATTTGAAAAAATAATTTTGAGATAACCAGTACTTCCAATCAACTACAATATAGTTACCTACTTCCTTTGTTTTTGTGTTCTTTCTCGTGAAGGCGATGTAGATAGATAATAATTTACAATTGAGAGAAAAGAAGACTAGGTATCTGAAATAAATACTTTAAGAATAAACTAAATCACAAGTGGCCTCACTCTACATCCTCTATCGGTTGTATCACGTAGAGTGCTCTAAGAAATTGTTCAGAATCATACCACCTGCAACTTTTCGCTATCGTTCCACGCGAAACATAATATTATAATATATACCATCCTCATCAGTCATCACCTTGATGCTGCGCACCGAAAAACTCTGAAACAAACTGTCACCAGCAGTATTTTCAATACGACCTGCAAACCTACAAAGGCCGGCAACGCACTTGCAGCTCTTCCGATGTTGCGAGTATCCAAGGGCTTTCCATCAGGTGACCCGTTTGCTTGTTTGACCCATTATTTTATTAAAAAATGATCATAATATAACCGATATTATCATCTGATAATCCTAAAAAACAGTACATAATTACAGATTATTTTCTATACCAAACTAACATTCTATACTGTCAGATATAAAAGTGATAAATAATAATTAAATATAAAATCTATGAGTATGATAATACTAGACATCTAATCTATAAAAATGTACATTATATAAAAATGTTTTTACTACGTACTAATCGCCACACTATCGTTTGTACTTGTAGCATCGCGTCGTCCTAATTATCATAGATTCCTATATGAAAAGTCAATTAGTTACGATCGTTTTTAAAGCACTCGGTGATTGTTAAATCCAAAAAGGACATTGTATTTGGGATACAGTATATTATGTAGTCTACTATGCCACATATAAATGGTTTCAATCGATTACGGGTTTTTGGTTCATACATTTTTGGGCATCCACCTTTGTGTGTTTCGTATCGGAGCCCCCCTCAATTTTTTATTTTATTATATTATTATTAAATAGTATAGTACACATATAATTATAGCTAAGGACTTTGAGAAAAAATCAAGTACCCACCTGCTGCCATTATGGATATGGAGCAAAAAAGGCCAAAAAATCACGTTTGTTGTATGGGAGCCCCCCTTAAATATTAATTTTATTTTGTTTTTTGTTATAGCGGCAACAGATATACATAATCTGTGAAAATTTCAACTCTCTATCTATTACCCTTCTTGAGTTATTGCCTGGAGACAGACAGACAACGAAGTCTTAGTAATAGGGTCCCGTTTTTGCTCTTTGGGTACGGAACCCTAAAAACAGTTCTATTGTATGAAATCAGGTATCAGATCCAGTACATAACTTCTTTGTCGTTTATCACAAATCATATTTTTTTCTAGAACCCACAGACACAAAAAACCGTACTTCATTTTAGGGTTACATTAATTAAATTGCTGCCTGACTTACAAATCATGATTATCACCTTTTTATGAAATAAAAATGCAAATATTGTTAATTCCAGGATATCCAATACCACCAATTTTTATATTTTGTCTTGTGTGTCTGTCTATTACTGCTCATGTAGTGTTAGCACGGCGACCAGCGGAAATGCGAAAGTATGGACAAACTGTGGAAATAAACCTAAGGTGCCGTTCCGATCTTTTTTCGTTCCGAAAAATTCAATTAAAATGCCACTTTATGACACACTATAGTATATGTCATAATGTAGGATATTATTTGAATTTTTAGAACTATAGTCTGTCATAAAGTGGCTTTTTAATTGAATTATTCGGAACTAAAAAAGATCGGAACGGCACCTTAAGTTTATCTCCACAGTTTGTGACTATAGTCTGTCATAAAGTGGCATTTTAATTGAATTTTTCGGAACGAAAAAAGATCGGAACGGCACCTTAGGTTTATTTCCGCAGTTTGTCCATACTTTCGCATTTCCGCTGGTCGCCGTGCTAGCACTAATGGTGAAGCCGCTCAATCAATTGTATGATGGGTAGGAGATACTTTGAGTCACGCGAAAATCCTACAAGGATAGTTTTATCCCGGAAAAAGGGGCAGTTTTCGCGCGATGTACCATCATTGGCAATTGATTCCTAGGCAGTTGACCGTGCAGTTGACGGACCTAGGTCATGTGGTCGGCTTATGTCAATTCAAAACAATGTTAGCAGCTGTGATCGGTCGGATAAGTTTGACTTTACGCGACCAAATTACAGAGCCCCCCATCTGCCAAGGAATCAACTTCTCTGATAGTACAAATTTATACAACATCCCTATGCCGATTTCATAGATAAGATTTATGAATTGCATCGTTTTAATATGAGTACTTACAACAAATTAAACAGAACTCTCTCTTTACGCAAAATATTTTTTTTGTGACGCTCTGTACCGGCTTATCTAACGATTTAAATCTTTAATTCAGTGAAGCTAACCCTCTAACGCTCGGGTCTCTACAATACATTATTCATGTTAATTCCCATCACCTTATGTTTATGCTAATCTTAATTGGTTATTTGGTTGCACGGGTTGCGAATTGCGATGTAACCCATCAAACGCGTCATCTGTCATATTAACACGCCGTGGGATATTCTGTGGGGCTATTATCATGTATATTAACTATTATCAAAATCTTAATATTTATTCACCACTTAGATTAGGAAATGTTGCCGTGTCCATTGTACCTCAAATAGTTTTTTTAATAAACGCCTTAAGGCTTAAATATTATACAAACAACAAGTTATGGTCCATAGTTAAAATATTTTGTATTTTACATTAAGTTTTATTAATGTTTAAATATTTACTAATAGTAACTTGTGAACGTATTCTAACAATAAAGCTCTCCTTACACAAGAAAATCTTCGCCTCATTGTAGCTTTTATAAGGTCACATCATGTATATTTAATTTTAAACTTTACCTTTCATTCTACCAATTACAGAAAACAGCACTAAAGTCCGTTGAACGGAACAGCTGAACTTAACAACTTCTACAGTTCGCCGTCACAAACCTAGATGGCGCTAGGTGTATCATTTCTGATTTCTAAGTAGAATATTATTTTTAATAAGTGTGTCAAAGTCGTGTCATGTTATCTTTGGAGTAAATAATTAATTTATATCAAGTTTAATAGTTAGCCATAAATCAAACCCAATAAATAGTAATAATTTGTTGATTTAGTTGCGTCTTATAAATTACGCCCAGTGTTTCAAAGTACAAGACACATAGCGACATCGACAACAAAAATAATTTACAAAAAAAAAAATCATGTGCCAAAATGTATGATATACTTATAATTAAATTATCACCTCACTATCGTGTGACGTGTCAGAAATATTATAAATGGCTGACGTTTATTTTGTTGCCTTGAACGAGCGCTCTACATTTTAAATGTATAAAGAAATAAAATTCGTGCTACTCAATTCATATGATTATTTTATGTTTTGTAATGTAATTGCTTCAATTTTAACAACCTTTTATCTTTGTGAAATTACAATTAACAGATTTTTTTCATAACTCTTATTTTCTTTTCTATATCATGGTAGAGTAACTAAAACAGACTATTCGGAGTACAAAACTTTATTAAAATACTTTTTACATTATAAAATATGATCGCCATCCATAAATAAACCGTAATGACGGTTATAAAAACGTCAGTCACGTTACATAAAATAAAACTCACACTATTACCACGTTAACTCCGAGACAGCCTCCTTAATCTTCCGTGGCTCGGCGCTTTCGTGCGACCAATTATAATTTTGACAGTTGAATTTCGACATGACATGGGCCTAATCAAAACAGCATTTAAACCACATCAGCGGCTGACGGCTGGCGGCTCGCGGCTGCGGTAATGACGTCTTGCGTGCTCGAAGTTTTTGTGTTCTTTCAATGAAGCTAAATTGTTTTGTTGTGAGTTTTTTGTTGGCGCGAGCTCGCGTGATGCGGGCCGGCTAGCGCTGTACGCGGCTGCGCGGCGGTGATGGACGGCACTAATGTGTGCTAGATGTACGTTAATCAATCACTGTACATTTATTGCTTCGTTGGAAAGTCGATGATGGATGGAATTACTTGCGTTTCTCGCTGCGTTTTGACTTTGTAATGTCTGAATAAATATTTGTGTTCGAAGCATATGACGGTAATGCTTGCTATTTCTTTTCATTACTTATTGACTTTTAATAAATTCTATGATCGTTAAATACCAGTAGATAACTATTGAATTTTGAAAAAAAAAAAAATATTAAAATGAAAATTTTAAATAATTCTTCTTGATAATAAAAAGAAAAATAATAAAAACTACAAAGAACTCATTAAAATTTATGAAACCACTTAGCATAAAAGCATTTAAATAGAATTTGCCAAATTTTTATTCACTACAATTTTTTTATAAAAAGTTTTAACTGTGGTGGAAAAATGAAAAAAATATATAATTTTTAAGATATTGTATTTGAAATAATTCTTTAATTGATAAACATAGATAATATTTACACAATTCATTTGGCTGTACATAGTCTTTGTAACTTTCCGAACCACCCGCGCAGAGTTCGTGCTCCGACGGCGAAATAACTTACAATACAACTAGTTTAGATTGCACTATTCACTAAATTTGTCATCGCGTGATAAACACGAATTAGTCTATTGATATCACAGAAGAAAATTGGACAATACAACATTTAATGTCATCGAACAGTCTACTGGTGAACCGCGGCGGCCCCGAGCCTCTGGCCGTACATGTAGGGCGAGTAGAACGGGCCCAGGGCCGGGTTGAAGGCTCCGTAGGGGGAAGCCCCGAGGCCCGCCGGGAGCCCCTTCGAGTAGGGATGGTATCTACTCGCGGAGAGCGGGCTCAGCGGGGCCGTCGGGTACGCGCTGCGCAGGCCGGCCGTCGTGAACAGGGGATTCAGGGGGTTCAGGAGCGATGCCTGCGTCGACGACGACGACACGGGAGTGGAACCGTCGGTCGTGTGGCTCCTCAGGTGCTGCAACAGCTCCTCGGAGTTGCCGAACCTCTTGCCGCAGTAGGACTCCCCGACGATCCAATTGCACACGTAGGGGCGGGTCACGGAGGGTGGGTACTGCAGGCCGGCGCCCTGCTGCGATAATGCCATCGCCATGGCCAGATTGTATTTTTGGTGCTCGCATTGTGTGCACCCAGCGGGACACGCGCCGTTGCTCATGAGTAGGTGGTGATTATTCACGGAGAATTGGCACCCGGTACAATAGGGATCCTTGCACACGGGCACTAGCGTTTCGCCGCCGGCGGGCGTTTTCACCCTCGCGTATCCCAGGTACGGGTTCGGGGAAGACCCGGGGAAGCCGGCGGCCGCGGCGAGCATGGCAGCGTGGTGAGCGCTGAACGGGGCACCGGCGTACGGGGGCCTGAAGGCCGGGTTGGCGTGCTGCTCCATTCCGGGCGGGCAGCAGAGGCCGGTCAAAGGATTGAATCCCGGCAGGCCCGGGAGGTTTTTAAATGCTCCTAGATGATCCTTGCCGTGTCCCAGAACTTCTAGGCCCGATCTAATGATGGGGCTCGTCCCGGATGAGCTCGAGGACGACTTCTCGTTGGAGGGACTATTCTTTCCGTTCTCGGCGGTAGGAGGTGTTGATTTTCTGCCGGGAGTGCTCTTTCCAGATTTCTTGTCATCGGAGCTGTCGGAGCTGGCCTTGGACGAGGGCCGGGTCTCCTCGGGCTTCTTGGTTAACACGTTAGTTTCGTACGGTTTGAAAGCTAGATGCTTGGTGTCGGGGGTGGACCGGGGTTTGTCCGGTTTGGTCGCACTGGGGGATGACCGGCTCATCGTATCACTAACACTGTTCACTGGCTTCTTCTTATCCATTTGGGAAAGCAGCGGCTTGGTCGGTAAAGTATCGGCACCGATTTGGCTGCAGGTCTGCGCTAAAAGCGCGAGCGGGCTTTTCTTGGAGTCTAGCTGTAACAAAAAAAGAAAAATCGTTAGCCACATGGCCTTTTTCTTATTGATTTAATTTATGATTTGTTTTCAAGTTTTTATTTCTAACTGTAAAAGTTAAAGAGTTAAAACAAGTATTTTTTTTTTTAATAAATCAAGTCACAAAATGGAAATATCTTTGAAATTAATTATACAAAATTGTCACTTTAAAATAAAAAGTTAGGAAAACTTTAATTTAATTTTGCTGCAAAACTTTTGAAAAGTTAAGAAAAATAAATAATACTTACAGAAGATGAAAGAGGAGACAAATAATCGGGTTGTAAATATTGATTAGGGTTTGAGGACATCATCCCTCCGTCTTCAAGCACCACCATTTGGGAACAACTTTCACGATCACTTGTTACACTGTCGGCTCTACAACACTACTGCTCTATGTGAATTTCGCGTGTGTTTCCGACGAATGCGTGCGCTCGGGGCTGCGTCCGATGTGACTGTGAGCGACGAGACCCCACCAGCGACCACGTTTCGTCACCCCTCGTCCCCTCCCCGCGAGAACGAGACGGCACGAGCCGAAGTCTCCGTTAGAAGAGTGGCGCTATATCTCTCCGCTGCAGCGCTCGGTCATAAAAAATAAAGCGGAAACGACACATAGCTGCATTGCGGTAGGGGAAAAAGGAAAGGCGGCACGGTCGGCGGGTGCGGATTGAGACGTGCGACGGCGGCGGCGGCGAGCCACCCATGACGGCGTCGCTTTGAGCCGCCGCTCCGCGACTCTACCTGCCCGCTCTACACTTTTTGTTTCGTGCCACTTTTATTACGCTTTCGACGCTCCTCTCGCCGGCGCTTTGCCGCTGACACATTCGAAACTACTTACTCTTTTACGGTCGCCTTTGTTCCGGGACGTGGAGTTCAAAGGGGAAAAATTGATCCGTTCTACGTAACCGTTTGACGTGTAGACCGTTGAGTGCTCACGGTCGTCGTGTTCGCTATTTCTGTCCCTGTCACATCTCGTGGATTCGACGCTGATCCGACACTAAAACCTGTCAAACATCACCGGCGGGGTCGCCAGTGATCAAATTAAATATGTCAATTTCGGTACCCATATCAACAGCTGCGAGCGACGTCGGCCCTTTAGAAATATCGCTTATTGTGTCCAAACAAAGATACTAAGTATAACGTATGGGCGGACGACGGAGGTCGTAAATAACGCGGCGGGTTGTAATATATTTGACAGTGCGCGGACATGCGAAACAAAAAAACATGTTTGTTGCGATACGGGCCGGGCTCACTATAAATTGGGGACGTAGGCATTTTAGTGTTTGGTTAGGATAGGCCGTAGGCGCCTTTCTATTTGCTGTTAGTCCACTTCGTGACTTAGCTAACTAGCACCTGCACCGCGTCTACTTCTTATTGTATTACAACGACGTCTTATTTAACTGTAGTCGTAGATTGTATTATTAAATAAATCATAAGCTTGTTCGTGTTTGTTATTCAAGCTTTTCTAAAAGCTATTTTAGATTGAGACAGATAATATGACTGTATGTTTTGCACTAGGAAGCTACTTATTTTTCTTCTTTATCGTATTTATTTTTGGCATGATATATTATTTTTTATATTATGACTTGTGAGTAGGAAGTTATTTTATATAAGTATTCCCTTTCCGTACTTTATCAGGCGCTGTATTAGGGCTTCGGTCGCGGGTAGATAGTGGTGAGATAAGGCGATTAAGTTAATCGATTTATTGGTTCGTAGGTGATCGATGATAAGATTTATTTAATGGTTCGTCCATGTGAGTCAATATCTGCGATAAAAGCCCCATGTCCCTAATTCGTAAGTAAATAGTTGTTACTATTTACTGTTTAGTATTTGAGTATGACATATTTTGTATGTGTTGCAATTTTAAATTACATACATAAAAGTTAACAAAATATTATGTTTGTAATATTAATTATTTTATTAGTATATATTGTATACATAGACTAAAGATAATATAATATTTTGTAATTTTGTTTGTAATCTACACAATATTATAGTGAGCCAGAACTCAGAAGATAAAGTACCATGACTAGTAGGTATAATATGAACTTGAATATTATTTTGATAACATGGACAACAGAGTCGAAGCTATAATATTTCAAGCTAAACAAGATTCCAAAATTACAATCGAAGAAGTACTTATTACAACAGCAATCATGTGAATTATAATGGTTGGCTGGACTTAGTTTTGGGGCCGGACGCAGTGACGCATGACAGAGGTAATGGCTTTACAAAATGCAATATCCGAAGCCAATTCCCCGTCAATATAAATTACTGGCGTGTAAACACCTCTAATTATTGACAGGCTGATACCACACAAAAAGATCAGCAAAAAGTTCCGAAAGGACATGTGGTTGTTAGGAACGGTTACATGGTAGAGTGGTAGAGGAAAATGGGATTCGCTGTTAAATTGTATTTCCATTCCAAACAAATCAGCTGTTGTAGTGAAGCAACAGTTGAAGACAGTATGAAGATAAATTTTTTAGTGCCAAAAAAGACAAAAAATTGAATGAGTACTCAAAACACTTAAAAATACATTAAGTGTTTTCTCTATTGTATGTTTATATGAATATTACAAAATTTTAGCCCAGTAGTTAATCCAAACACGACTATTATATTAAATAA
The DNA here is from genome assembly GCF_905147365.1 of Aricia agestis. NCBI lineage: Eukaryota > Metazoa > Arthropoda > Insecta > Lepidoptera > Lycaenidae > Aricia > Aricia agestis. The sequence goes on along the minus strand of NC_056410.1, from coordinate 20,795,749 downwards.
TGAAACATTGAATAGGAAATATTAGCTGTTTAGGAATATACAATCAGACAGTTTTAATTAAGCCCAAAGGTCAAATCAAATATTAATGTCATGTTTACAAATTCATCACTGTCAGATTTTATGTTGACCATTAGTCACAAATTAACATTAATTAGTAATAAAACGAAGATGTCATTAATATAATGTCACAGATAGAGATTTGGCAGCCAATTAATTAACTTAATACAGGTAACATTTAATGGACGGATTTAAAATTTAGTATAATAATAAAAATTAAAAACACACTGAGAAAATTTAAAAATTCTAATAAAGTTGATCAATTACAACAATTTGGTAAACAGACGTAATAAATATTTAGCTCTACCCACACACATGATAAGAGTTAAGACATTCGAAGGATGAATGGACTAATATCCTTTGCAATTATGTACTTCAAAGATAAAAACTGATGCTAGCTGATAAACAATTTCGTAAGTTATAATTTATAATGAATAAAGTGAATAAGTGGCTAAGGCGTGTATAGTGAAATCGTAATGAAATCATTATAATATTATTTAAATACATTATAATATAATAATAATAATACTCTCCACACCGGTTTCGGTGACGGTGGCCGGTTTCACTGAAACCAGGCCAGGTACGCAGGAGTAATTTTAGTGCCCAAGAGTGTGCGCAGTACACAAGAGCACTCTCTATTCCTTTACTCTCATAACCCAGTGGGACGGAAGACCGACACGACTGGCGAGAGATCAGGCGCAGGACCGACTTTTTACATGCCCATCCGACGCATGGATCATCTTACTTGTCAGACAATCAGGCGATCAGCCAGCATTGTCCTAACAAAACTTGGAAATAACATGTTTCCAACGCGGGATTCGAACCCACGACCTCCGGAGTCGAGAGCGACGCTCTAACCACTAGACCACGGAGGCGTTCAATTATATATAATATTATATAACAATATTATTATTATTAATATTAATAAAATATTATTATATTATTATGTATTTAATGATTGCGGTAAAAAAAATATTTCTTTGTAAAGACATCTTCAACATAGGTCTTTGAGCTTAGATTCAACAAAATGGCTGATGTTTACTCGACGTCTAGTAAAATCTATTAAATCCAAATTTACAGTACCCAGGTAACAACACAGATAATACTCGGATGTAATATTCAAAAGAAAGAGGACGCCATTGTCGAAGCGGATGCGGGGAGATCAAAGCCGCCGACAAATTGCTGTTTACAGTATAAAAAAAAAACATGGCTGTCGTTCCCAACAAAATGGTTCATCTCAAATGATTTGTTTGGATATGCATCGGATGACGCCTCCACTAATTTTATGTTTAAAATGTTTTAGCTGAGGTCGAATGTGTTCGGAAATTGCAGGTGATTCCAACGATTCTATTTTAGGTAAAGTTAATATGAAACATAACATCATGGTTTCACTATTTGTAATTAAGTCATAGTTATAATTAATTTTTCTATAGTACAATATAGTAATATAATGAGTAAAATTATCGTCGAGAACTGTTTTCAATCACTTTTCAACAGTGAAATAACTAACAACTTGAATCGTATGCTCAATAGGCCATGTTTGATTGTTGTGTTAGCACGTTTTTACCTAGAAAGTGGTCTAGCTAATTGAACGCTTAGTATGCCGACGGCTGTATAGTTGACGACAGGTAATCTTCCTATTTTTAATTGTGAATTTGAATTTGAAACTAAGTGTAGTTTTATCAATATAATATTATAATGTGTTTCTACTCTATTATAGTCGTTTTATGTACTTCTGGTATAATATTATGATTTTGTGACTTAATAATGGTTTTAACAATAACTTTTTTGTCAAAATAGCTGCAGGTTGATACTAGATATTATATGTATTTAAAATACTTTTTAAATTATCTCATACAGCAGTTTTGTGTTTCAACGAAATGGGGGTTTAGGTTAGGAGGTCTTGAATTATTGTTATCTGTCTTTGACAGTTTCGTTATTTAAAAAAAAAAAACATTTTTATATAAATAGCACATTATTCAACAAAAAGGAAAGAAGAGGGACATACAAATCAATTGTGCGTTTTGTACGATTTCATATCCTTGTTCGTTCATGTAATTTCCTTCTGACTGTACTCCGTTTGGGGCATCAGAACAGAAAATAGAAATATTTGCTTAACACAAAACCAATAGTCCATACTCATGAGTCATGAGCCATAAAGCCCAGACCTCCCAGACTCAACGCTCATAAAATTCCTTGCATCTTCTAAATTTTATATTTTTATAACTTAGAATATTCCTTTGTTAAAATTCTTTTACGTAGAGCCGACGGTGTAACTTTACTAAACATTTTCTACTCAGTGATCAGTAAATACATACTAATTATTTATTTCATTTTAAAATACACATTATTTCACAATTAAATGCTTTCTGTTTAATTTAATTTTAATTGCTTATACTATTTTATATTATACTAGCTGTTGCCAGCGACTTCGTCCGCGTCAGCAAAATGTGATAACAAAGATAATAAAAAAGAGAAAAAAATCCCCTTTTTAAGGTTCATTTATAAAAAAGTGAAATAATATTATATCCTCCTCCTTTTCGGAAGTTAGTTAAAAAGTAGCCGAAGTTATTCCTTACTACATCAGCTATGTGCCTAAAAAAGTCCCGTCGAAATTGCTCCAGCCATTTCAGAGATAAGCCGGAACAAACAGACAGACATACAGACAATAATTGTAAAAAATGTTGTTTTGGTGTCTGTAGTCTCTGTACCTTATGTACATTCATATGCATTTAGTAAAAAACGGTTCTTTCAATATTATAAACAGACACTCCAATTTTATTTATATATATGTATAGATGTATAGATTACGATAATCAATACACAAAATTTGAATATAACAATCATATGTATCTCGGATTATATTATCGATATTTTCCACAAGACGTGGATTTAAATTTTAGATTAAATCGAAAACTGTGACATACCAAAAAAAATCTGTACAAAAGTACAAAGACATCAATAACACAATCGAGGAGTATACATCAGAAGAAAAGAGAATTATTCAATTGGCTAACGGCGCTAGGTAATAGGATTCAGGAGGAGACAGACACAAAAAGTATGCAGCAATAAATAACAGGTGGGGCGAAATAAATATCTGGCAGTATTTACCGCCGCAATAAACCCCGGCTTTGTGGGACGCCGCCGCCGTAAATAATAAGCCATCGCCTTGTAACACTTGTTTTGGTCCACTACATGCGAGCAGATTTCGTTCGGGCTCTAGAGAAATTGATGGCGTCCAAAGTGAACCAATTGGTGAAGAATATGTGCAGGTTAGCGCTTGATATGTTAGCATTCAAAATTAGTGTATCAATGTTGATAAAAATAAATAAACTTAATTTTACATTATTCGATGTTTATATTTAAATAACAAATATAGTATTACTGACATAAGAGATAAAGTAGTAGACACTATTTCGAATATTATCACGTTGACGTGTTTTAGGTTTAAATGAAAAAACAAGAAAGTAAGGAAGGTGCTGTAAATCATGTAAAGTCATAAACACAGCGGCCCCTTTAGTGATCCTTGCGGGACGCCATTGCGCCAATTGTATTCACGTACAATAAGAAATTAGGAGCCCATAGTTGTAACGCTTGTGTAATGGCCTCGAATGCATCGGTAAAGTCAAAAGTTATGAAACAATACTAAACGACGCCTACACTAAGTGACAATTGTTTTAGTTTTTTCTCCGGAACAAAAGGCTGCATAATTTATGAGGCTCCACACAATACTTCTATTACTTTATATTACAGTACAGGTTATTTCAATGTGCAAATACGCCGACAGTATTTTATTACATGTACTTTCAAATATTTTGGCAAAAGTGTAAGTTGTAAATTCCTGCAAAAATTTCCACGTTCGTTTATGTTTCTTTCTAGAAAATTTCTACTTACGACTGACATAAGTTATTTCTAGACCTAATATCTTTATACATTATCGATTATATTTTTTATTAAAGCATATAAAAGTCTTAAAATGAATATATCTACTAACAATTTCTTTTAAATCAAAATCCACTAGGTCCTCGACAGAAAAAGTACATATTTATTTTGTTCGTGGTTATGCCACAGTACTTATATGGAATATTGTAAGACTGTGGTGATGCTGAAATTGAAAGCGGTGTAAATGTTAGAGACATAAAAAATATTCACACCAATAAACAAATATTCTGTAAATTATAATCGTGGACTTGTATCTGTAACCAGTTCCCCATTACACGCCATTGTGGTGGCCGATAGAAATAAATTTGTTAATCTTCAAGTCATAATAAAGCTTTTGACATAAATTATTTATTCATCTCACACAATAAACCGTATGAAATATGTTATATGAATAAACTTATCATAACAATAAAAACCAGAAGCTCTTAAATGGAACTCGTAAACGGACGTCAAACATTAAATAACCACGTTAAACATCTTCTATGAAATCGTCTAGCTCGAGTACCGTCGCAGGGCCGTAATCTGAGCCTTGAGACTTTGAGATAGAAGCTATTTCACAGTAACTTTTGGTTTATGAATGAACAATTAAGTTTGCTCGGACCTGGTGATATTTATAACAAACAGGACCCCAGCATGTGTTTAAAAAATGTAATTTTATCTCTCCTCTGGCAACCCTTTTAAATCTTTTTTCTTTATATTTATGATATTGACGGTTTTTGAAAAACGAATATAAATCCCCGCATTATCTAAATAGTGATGTATTTTTTTAGGTTAAGATAACACAATATGTCAACCGAAATGGCTCAGTGTTTACTTTAGGGATTTTAGAGGGTTTTTATATCGTCACGTCTTATTTTTGTTTTATGTGTGTATTTGAAAACTATATTTTTAACTTGTCGTTTTCTTATTAGAAATCCGTATAACATATCACCTATAAAGTTACTATGTGTTATTTCTATAATAATATGTGTTTCTATTCTATTTTCTGATTTCCATTCAGTTTTACACCCACATACTAAAATTCGTTATTGTATAGACCTTCGTGGTCGTGACTCTATCTATCATCTCTATCATTACCTATCTTCAAAATATGATTGTTACTGTAATACGATATTGTATTCTAATATATGTAAAATTGTAAAAGGACAAAAAATTCAATCCAGTTCAAAATGTCTGATGAGTATGACGATAAATCGTTTTATTTATAATATTATCTATAGGTCTACCAGGATCTGATGGCAATTTTTGACAGCAGATTTTCAAAAAATATCAGCGATCATTGGAAAAAAAAATATATTTGCATGTTTAACACACAGAATCAACCGCTAAAAGAAGAAAAAAGGGCCAAAATGTTTTATTCTAATTATTTATTATTTGCTACCCGGTATTGCTAGAGTAAATTTATTTTCTCACTTTTTGCCATCAGATTCTCGTAGACCTATAATTTCATTGTGTACTCATAATATCGTAAGACCCTTAATTTTCTTATTATTATCTCAGTTTGATAGCTGCCTCTATTCTCTTATTGTTCAATTTATTTAAAAGTTATCTTATCTAAATAATATGATATGGGATGGGTATCATATTATTATAATAACCTACAATAAATTGTGATATTTCTAAAGCTATGAGAACGAGTAATCATTGCGTACTCGAGTCGTATTACCCTCGGCTACCCTTACAAATTTTGTCTTACAAAATAGCGAATATGATCTGTCTTTTATTGAAAGGGCTGGAATTGAAGTTTTTAAGACTTTAAACAAAAAATAACTTTACCTTTTATGAAACAGGGATCATTTTCGAGTGCTGCACTTCATTGATTGTGTATTTAAATTTGTAATGTGATCATTTATATTCTGATGTGCTTTCATGAGAACTAAAAGAATTGTTGAAGATTATTTTATATTTAAGGGTACTTTTACGATCAGTCTTTACAAGTTAATATCTGAATAATGAATTAACTTGTAATTCAAATTGTTTAACTGAAAAAAGACGTTGGTCCGTCGTATTATAATAGTAGCTTCTATGTTTTTGCTACTATAGGCTACATAAATGTGACTATCAAAAATTCATCCTTATAGATAAAATGTACAATATATTTTAATACAGAAAAACAAAATTCTTATTAATTTTGCAGCTGGCAATTTGCTGAGCAGCATACAAATTGAAATTTAAGATATCGAGGTCAGTAGTACAAAAGACATTGAGTGGTGTTTGCTTGTGGAAATAACGTTTAATTTTTCCACAAACACTAAAACACAAAAGGTCAACGGAAGAAGGCAATTCCCCGCACAAAACGAAACCTTATTCCTTATTTACACTCCGTAAATGTTATCTCTTACGCGTGGGACCTGTTATAAAATATAGATGTAGCATATTATGGTAATAAAAATTGTATAAAAACGTACTTGGTACCTTTTTATACAATTTTTACTGCCGTCTACGGCGAAGACTAAACGAACGAATACGAACGACGACCTAAAGTTACACAAAAATAGGTTAATCTTACGACCAAAATTCTGATATTATAATCAGGGGTAAACGAGATCAAATATTAACTTCAATATTGAATATTCATGAAATCAACACAAAAATTGAAAAGACATTGAAATAATTTAATAATTAAAATACTCTTTAAACTTAGATAAATTATGTCGTTGTGGATGTAGAGATTACGTTATATCAACGTTTTCAAACACACGTAGGCGCAATATTTCTGTTTAAATATTCAAATAACACCGAAGAAAAGCAAATATATTAATCACATCAAGGCAATTAAATATTTTTATCTAAATAAGTTTAAACAAATATGCTTTGTGACAACGGTGTTGGCTCTCGGATAATATTCAAATATTTTCTCAAACGTGTCAACATGTCGAAATTTATGGCCGTATGAATCCATTATAACTGACAAGGACACTCTTAATTATGTACAGAATGAAGTATGAGGCTTTACATCCACTGAATATTTTATTATCGTGCTAGGTGAAACGTTGGATACCAAAGAAGCAGTGTGCATCGCTACAATGGAAAATGTCGAAGTACTGATAAAGAAAGTTGCGAAAACGTGCGAAAAATGTTTTGATATAAATAAAATATAACAACTCAAGGCCGAGTAAATAGTGAGTTGAAATGAAAAGATGGAGATTATACGATGATTTGTAACGATGATAATGTGACACGAGTACACAACTCTTTACTGACTGAAGATTGTTTTACACACTGTCATAAAGATGTGTTATATTTATCAAGTTAAAGAGTTTCCTCATGCTATATGGCCATTTCGACCTTAAAAATGTCATTGAAGATACTAAGTATAAAGACTAGTTTCCTGATGAGTTTTTGAATCAATTTAAGTACACTTTTATGAACAAAATAAAAAATTTACGTTACGTCTTTTTTTATTATTATTATATATTCTTTACAGTATTATGCAAAATTTAATTTAAATGTCAAACGTGACACACACAAGACGAATAAGTTAAAAGATAATGATATCCAAAACGTAAAAAGCATATAAGTCTCAAACGGAAACAACAAATTTTGTATTCAGAAAAATACACTTAACGATTTAAAATTTAATAACATGTATTATTAGCGTTCCCTCTCGTTCCCTATTTATTTCTGTAGGAACATAAATTTAAATAAACACATTCGCGACAGACGCGAGCGAATCCAAGTGAAATTACCGGAGCTCTCGGATCCGTGTGCATGAAAAATTCATTGAAAACAAAACAAGAGGGAGACGAGAGTAATAATTTGAATAAATATCAAGGAGCATAGTGACGTGACAAAAGCGAAGTCAGCCAGGCGTGTTTATGTGTTGTGATGGCGTAATTTGCCAGTAAAAGTTCGTGGGGAGCACGTAATGCGAGATGACGTCTTCACACACGCAAAAAATGTTATTAAGTTTTTAAGGACGTGTCTCGTACGCGACGGGCTGACATTTTTCTCGTAAATTATTTCCATTCCAGTGAAGATCGACCCGGCTAGACATTTTTACAGCGGATGATTCGCTCAGATCATCCCGATTACCGTTCCGTTCGCATGATTCTGAAGAAGCGTAGATTAGAACTCGTAAGCCACATCCCTTCCGAGAAGGCCCCACATAAAAGGGTGCTAAGTGTTCTCGCAAACACAAAAATAATAACAAAATCCCTGTGTATTTTGACAACATAATACTCGATGGACACAAAAGCCGTCACGTCACGAGCAATCGGTTTCGCTTCCCCGCCGCCCTTTGAGTAGGGTCCCGAACAGGTTTCGCAAATAATTTATTAAAAACTTTTTTGTCCCCGACCCGGCAGTTGGCTATGCTACCGTTTGACGGGATCAGCGTTGAAAGATTTCTTGCGGATTATAATTGACAAGATCTTTGTTGATTTTCAACAATGGATTTTAATATAAATTGACGTATTGTGCTGCGAGCCAGATTAGCCGAACGGCTGAGTACGTTTCATGACCGAATAATACACCGACGGGAAACATAATTGAATTCGTCGATTAGTGGACCGTTTTTCTGGCTAAATTTACTTCAATGTGTTTCCCGAAGCTGCACGCAGATTAGACGTAAGACACTCAAACTTTAATATCTTTTGTTAACCTTAACCACATTCAAACTTTCTCGTAACATTTGGATTATCCGCCGCAATTTCGAGAAATGTGCTTTCTAGCATCAGGTACATTTTTTGAATTAACTTTTAAGATTAGAATAATAATTCATAATAGGATTTAACATTTATTGCCACAAATATTTATTTTAATTATGTTTAAGCTAGATCGCCAGCTTAAGGGCCAGGTATCACAGACTTCATTACTTTAAAAATATGAAAATTTATTGTATTATTTTATTCAAAATAATTTGTGTTTCCAGAAAATATACAATGACTCTGAGGTTTTCTTCTAAATTATTATCTGGTGTATTTTCTTCACGTCAATCACTTCATTCATCAACTATTACATTTTATACAATGTGATCGGCAGCGACGTGCACCTGCCCACAGACAATCAGTAACAGTCAGCGCGCGATTAATCGCGTGGATCACTCAACGTCGCACTTAGCATGTTTAGCTTAACCTCCGCACGTCTGACGAATGGATTTTACGTTGGTACCACTGTCTTTACTTTATTATGTTTTAATTGCATAGATTTACTATCATATTTTATTGTCAAGAGCATTCAAAAGCTAGTTTATCTTCTTTAGAACTGCAATAAAATGTATCATGATTCATGTGTAAAATGTGTAACACTTTACTTACATAATATTATATCTATTGTCGACGTCAAGTTTTGTAATATGTTTTTTGTTAGTTATAATATGTTGGGTATTTTTTCGTAACATTTCTCCTACAAAAAATAGAACCAATTCGCCTGAATTATTACCTACGCAATATTTTTCTTTTATTTATCTTCTAAGTATTTTTATCTGTAGGTGTAGCCTATTTACTTAATTTATTTGCGTTATTCATTTACTTGATTACGTCGGGAGGTGTTTAATGTATGTTTAAAATCTAGAGTAAGTAATAAGTATAGAAGTGACGGTTACCGTCTCATAATATACCGTATACGCGTCATTAAAATTTCATACTTAAAACTCCTATTTGGTTACGTTTATAAAATGGAAATGGTACCATACGTCATAAACACGTAGAAGAAATTTTAAGGAACCCCTCTGCGTACCTACACATTGTTGCACAGGTATGTGCATACGCAATGGACATTTTCAATGATAGAAGAAATTGAATAAAATAATGATTTATCATATCATGCATACATGAATCAGGCTATATCGAGAGAACTCCAACAATAAATTGTTGGGACGCATCATTAAACAACTTATTCGAGCGGTCGTTAGTGAAGATGTCGACATATTTATTGTGCTGGGGCCGTGTAAGCGCGGGAGATTTACCATTCACGACCTGACGTTTCCTTTGAATCATGCTGGTGACAATGAAATCGATCTGCGCCCACCCAGGCTGTTAGAAACGTTTCTCGGAACATTCGTTACCCGTAGATCTGACAGCAGGGTTCACCCGTTTGTTTATACATTTGCTGACGTTTTATGCTCGCTCGTAAATTGATAATTGCGTTTCCAAAAAGTGCAAATGTGCAAGCAACGTGTTGTCAAAGATAAACTGCAAACTTGAATTACCCATAGTAAACACTAAACAGTGTAAAATCTTATTATGTATAGAACATGCCTTAAAAAAGTAGCAAGAAAAGTAAACAAAATCCTTTCGAATAAAATTTCTATGAAAGAGGAAAATAAATATATAATGAGTAACGTATTTATAGTTTTCAAAATATTAAAACATGCACAAAAAATAACACTCGTCATAGCTAGAGGTTATGGAAATTTATCGACGGGAACGTAGTAATTTAATGAGAAACTAGAAGGAGATAATAATTATAAAGAATCTGCCACAAATGCTTAAATGAAATGAAATTTGCAGATTTAAAATCAAGCTCAAGCCTTTCGATAAAAAGGCGACGGTAACTAGCAAATTAATCGGCGCGATTCAGATTCCACAGTTGCAACAGAATAGAAAAATTATCATTGAATACATATTTTTTGCTACTCCAGTAGGTTGGAATTTCCAGTTTCCAGCAATAAATTGTGATCAAATAGTTACAAGAAACCTTTTTATTGCTGTGTGGTATCTCCGTCCAATTAACTTTTTGCGCTGATAAATTAACCTAATTGATTTTCAACGAGATTGCTTTTTATCAATAATGAGCGACCATGTAAAAAGGTAACCTCTACGAAGAGAAATTCAATAATAATAAGATATAGAAAGTGTTGAGCTATGTAACTAAATATATTATAAAGGTAATAATATAGCCAGTGACCGTGCTTAGCTTTGACGCATAAAATAAGTAGATAGGTTTCCTAAAGCATACTTTTTTGCATGCACTTGCAAAAACACCAATCAGTTATTTTCATCTACAATGACTGATCAAAATATGTTCTAATAATTCTTAACTTCAGTCCATTTGTATCGATTACCGACTAATTGAACTCAGTTACTGATCTAGCTACTGTAGTTATTATTTGAATGGTATCCGGTGGTAGGCACCATAGTTTCCATGTTCTTCCTACTTTCAAAAAGTGTATTCATGATACCTACTTTGAATAAAAATATATTTTTTATCCACACAGCAAGTTAGGCAGCAAGCTTTATTGTAGAAATCTGCTAGCGTCTGTCGACAGTTCTGACAGTTGAATATTTCATCTCAGGACTCAGGATTTCTCTATTTTGTCAATAAAGCCTGGAGCACTTCGGTTGTGATTTCGCCGAGGTTAAGCACAATGTAGCTATTTTTGCCGACCCTAGAGCCCGGGGCACTGAATATGAATGCAACTGTCACCGCGTACGCTGACGCGAGTGACATACACAATGGCTGGTGATGAACGGGCGCAAAAACCGCGTACGTGCCCCGACAGCGCTGAGTTATTGCTTCTTCATCCCGCGCACGTCCAGACCTCCATTGTGCCATCATCATCGAGCATCCGGTGGCCAAATGCACATTATGAGGTTAAATTTGCGAACAAACTGTCAATGTGAAGGTAGCTGGACTGTCCAAAATTCCTACGGATTTCATTGAAGCATTTCATAATCCGAAAATTTGCGGGGCTTTTGTCTGGATACTTCTCTTAATTCTTTTGTCTTTCTGATTAGCTTACTCAGCTAATTCAATTGGTTATATTGGAAATAAATATTTATTTATTTCTTTATCTGGTAAAGTTTATTTCAGGCCAACCGAGGAAAGTTCTGTCTTGAGAAGAACTAATTTTACTCTCTTAACAAAGTGTAATTCAATTCTTTAATTTCCACTGCTAATATCACTTGTACTATTATCTATTCTGTGCTACTATGAATAATATTTCAATATTATAATCAATTACTAATTAGCTGTCCAAAATTTGTCTATCTTATTACTATACTTTCTCTGGACAAAACTCATTAAACATGAATTACAGAGCTGAAATTCTAGTCAGATTTTTGCTGCAAAACGTAACAAAGAATGAAATTTCAAAGAAATTATTAAAATTATAGCAAGAATGATTGCGTCATCAAATATTTAATGTTCTTGTGAATTATCGACCAAAACCAACAAATTAAAATAACTCTGCTAGGTTATCATTAATATTAATTAATGATAACCTAGCAGAGTTATTTTAATTTGTTGGTTTTGGTCGAAACCAAAATTTGGAAACGGAATATTTTAAACGAAAATTGTTCTCTTTTCGAAATACCTGCTGAATTATGCAATCCAGTAATATATTGTTATATTCTAATTGCTACCATTTCGAGAGGAAAAAGAGGATGAAGCCTCTGATTGACGAAGGCTGTTCTCCGTTTACGGCGAGACAAAGGTATCGGCACAAACATCAGCCGTCGCTCGTCAAACGTCACTTTCGGACGACGAGAATGTCGAGACTCGAGACACACTGGTGGATTTTGTATAAGTAAAAAACTGCAATGTTCTATGATACTAATGTTCCTGCGACGCGACGTCATGGTCAGTACAAAGATAATGCATACTTCCATACTAATATTATAAATGCGAAAGTGTGTCTGTCCATCTGTCTGTCTGTTCGTTTGTCCGTCTGTTGGTCTGTCTGTTACCTCTTCACGCTCCAACCGCTGAACCGATTTTGCTGAAATTTGGCATGGATATACTTTGAGTCCCGGGAAAGGACATAGGACATTTCTGTCCCGGAAAAATGTACGGTTCCCGCACGGTTAAAGGAGTTTTGGCGCAACAGAGTTACGGGCGTCATCTAATACAAAATACTGCCAGCTGTTTACAACATGTCGTAGCTAGACGTACTTTTGCTTAGAATATCTTGTAAAATATTTTTGGGTGATAATCTGCTAAAGAAGTTAAGATTTTTGTACAGTAGAATGTCTTATGGTACCCCACAATTTTAATTATTCTATGTGGAGTTATTTCCAAGACTATTAACTACCCTAAAGATTACAACGCTTATAATCTTTGAGTAATCTTCTTAAACCTATCGTAAATTTAATACCCAGTTTTAAGAGTCTACAAATCCTATAATATGCTCAGCTTCGTTTTAAGCACTTATTACAATTAAAAGTAGTGGCAGTTAATATTTCCATGGCAGCATATATTTAAAATGAAACTTCACATTAAGTATTTTCAAGGAAATTATTTATTATGCACGAAATATTATTTAAGGTCAATCATAATTTTACGTGGGAGTAAATTATACGTGGGAGAGCCATGCTTCGGCACGAATGGGCCGGCTCGACCGGAGAAATACCACGTTCTCACAGAAAACCGGCGTGAAACAGCGCTTACGCTGTGTTTCGCCGAGTGAGTGAGTTTACCGGAGGCCAAATCCCCTACCCTATTCCCTTCCCTACCCTCCCCTATTCCCTTCCCTTCTTATCCCTACCCTCCCCTATTACCCTTATTCCCTCTTAAAAGGCCGGCAACGCACCTGCAGCTCTTCTGATGCTGCGAGTGTCCATGGGCGACGGAAGTTGCTTTCCATCAGGTGACCCGTTTGCTCGTTTGCCCCCTTATTTAATAAAAAAAATATATATTATTAAGTCTTGAGTTATGGATCATTTTGTATTTTGTATCATGACTCATTTTGTATTGTTTTTTCTGTTGCAGCATCACTAGATAGTAGAGAGGCAGCTGAAACAAACTGAAACTTCGATACGCCAAAAGAGTTGTATATTAAAAATACTAACAGGTATGCCGACAGAAGCTAAAACGTAGAAGCACGAGCAGACATCATTTCGCCGCTTGGTAGGTACATAGAGAGGGGACATTGATTCTTCTCCTACGTCGCTTCTTACAAAATATAATCTATTAGCTATTTTTAATTCAAAACCAGCCAGTGTGGTCAGGCCGATAGTGAGTGACAGTGACAGACGGCGCGCGGCGGAGACTAGACATGGTAATGGCCGCTTACCATATAATAACTCCGCCAGCAGCCGACTTTGTATGTCTGACTGTCTGATCCAGACACAATAAATGCCCGTCATCATTTATTATGTCTGGATTTTTGATTATAGGATTCCTAATACCAAAGTTTTGGGCTATTTAGTCTAAAACAGTTCTTAATAATAAATTTCTAGCTATAGTACTTTTAATCACTGTAGAGTGTAGACGAACCGACGAATACCAATTAAGTATATTTACTCTTTCTGCAAGGCAATTATTATCATCATAGAACGATGCCCTAGTTTCACTTTACATTTATATTTTTGTTTCTGCTAAAAATACAATCTCTAAGAATAATCTCTATGTCCCGAAGCTTTTAAATTTCAATTTGAACATGTTCATCACATCCGATATGGTCTAGTGGCTAGGATACCTGGCTCTCACCCAGGAGGCTCGGGTTCGATTCCCGGTATCGGAAGTCTTTTTTTATTTTTAAATAGGTGACATTACTAGAACATTCACAGAACACAATATAGTATTTTGTTCCTTCCATTCTTCTTATTCTTATCCTCCGCTTTATGGATACCTAGGATGTTTCTATGTCTACATTTTGCTCCTAGATTATATTTTATTAAACTAAACACACAAATTTATTAATTATTTTTACTACATTGTTAGGAAAAAGAATTCAATAATGGACGTTTATACAGGATTAAATTATTATATACGTTTATAAAGCAGCTCAAGTACAGCTAATACTTAAGATTTATAAAATACAAGCAAAATAACTTAAGTCGATTATGCCGGAGCTATTTTTATGGGCAATTAATGATATCAGCAACATAAATCGTGTTTATTTATTGTAATTGGCTGGTGTAATAATTAATATTTTATGATAAATAAGTTTCAACTCATAAATTATAGTAAGCTAGCTTTTTTTAAACATTAAATACGCTTTTGAATTGAAACTTTAGACTAGAAGTAGTGAATATACCCATACCAGCTTAGAATTTGATATTATGTGATGTAAAATAATAAAATAAACCAATAAAATAATAATAAACCTTTTAATATAGTTTCCTTAATTTAGTTTAATTCAAATACACTTTTATTACTTACATAATTAAAAAACAAACTAAAAGTACATCAAAATTGGATGATAATATATAAAGTTTCAAATCAACATAACATTCAACAAATATACATAAGCATTCGCTGTCTATCTAAAAAAACACGAACCAGTCTAAAAAACAAAAGGCGTTGAATTACTCTATTCCCTTAGACAGCGTTGAAAACGTCACACCCTTTTGTACATCAATATGGGTAGTCAATACTGTCCTATGTTGATCGCAGATTAGATGTGGTGTCACAAACTCACGACAGGGGTCCTTTGTGCCCGGCCCTTTCAATACACGCAATAAAATCGCTCGAGTGTGAATGGTACCTTTTCATATTTAAATACGAACATATTAATACGGTTGAGGGGATGTGGATCTTGGCGTATCGACTTACGATGAGAACACATGTTGTAGGACAAGACAAGTTAACAATATATTTAACCGTGTACCTACTTAATCCTGTGGAAAATGTAACTGTTGCAAAAGCATGTAGTAATAATCAAAGTTTGTTTACAATATTTAGATAGGAATTTAAATACATATTTATAAAATTATGCTTAATATTATCTATTTTTCATGCCAATCCAAGATTGTAGATGTTGTAAAAACATCTAAAACATAATTTAGTATAAGAGGTTGTAACACGTCGAATAAATCAAAAAGTGAAAAGATATAAAATATGAAAATTAATTTAGTAATATTTATGACAGGAACCATTAGCGCTAATGAAGGTGATATCTTAATAAAAACTAATAAATTATCGCGTATTATTTATAATGATCGTAACGACGAAGTTTAAATCTATCACGATTATGATTAAATGTGAATAGAAACTCGTAATGTGTAAGTGGATGATACTCAAGTTCTAGCTGTTGACCGGCGCCGCAGCGAATGCCAGTAATAATGTACTGACTTTAATTAAATTCGAGCAAAAATATACTCTATTTTGACGTAGCAAAGTGTGTGGGGCCAGCAGGAAAAAGTTTGTAAGGCGGTAAGCGGAGCCGACAGCCGTCAATCAGAAGCTAAAAACCGGTAGCCGCCGAGTCAGACATTAAAGAATAAAGAAGGTATAGAGAAACATTAATCAAAAAATTTTATGTCATGAAAGGGAACCGGTTATAAATAAAACGAGGTAACACTTGTTTTTATCGATGATTTGAAGTATTATATAGTAGTTTATTTATAATTTAAAACATTAACTATATTATGTACTTTATAATCATTTTTTATTTTTAGAGGTATCACTTATCAGGTAAGAAAGATGAAAGAAAAACTATCAAGTTTTGATTTTTATTACTTTACATACCTTTGACACTTACTGAAATATATTTTGCAATAAAACCTTTTTATGTAAACTATTCGAGAAATAAATCTCAACAATAATTTTATTTGACGTCGCACAGAGCACACTATATAGTTCGTTACACAAAACACCTTTACTTGTCGTTTCGTATAAATCACTTTTACGTTTACGTGCATGAGCCATAAACATTTCCTTGGACGGGGATATTATTTTTCATAAATTCGAAATGGATCGTAAACTTATAAATAGCGTGGAGCCTTTGATTCCTTATACGGAACATGTTCTGCCATAATTCAGGCGATCAAAAGTAACGGAAAGCATAAATCAATCAAACGAATGCTCCTAATCCGCGGTGAGTGCGGATTAAGACTTCACTCGATACAGCAGCGGACGCCTGTGATACTTCCAGACATGTTTGAACACAAGTATCATTAAATTATAAATATATTTATAAGCTCCGATTTTCTAAGATTGATTAATAGGTGCAATTAATATGAAATCAATTTTGGAATTTCTGGGAAAGGTAAATTCGAATTCTACTAATAAATCACAATGTCATCCTTCAACATTTTGTTTCGGACGATTTCGAAAACGAACAATTCATCCGATGTCGTGTTCGTTGAACACGGTGCAGCTTGTACTTCATCTGAAAATTGTAATACGAGAACTCCAAAGATTTCATTAGTCACCTCTAAAATTGTATTCATCGCAGGCGGCCTGACAATACGTAACGCCGAGCAAAACAAGAAGGTTTCAAATAAATTACTTCGGAGGGCAAACAAAAAACTCCTGCCACACCTCAAAGACAGAATACTCGTAACAATAACAGGGAATCCAAGAGTGGAGCATAAAGAAAATAATACGCCAGCGGCTCAAAGGGGCCGCTCTATGAAATCTGAGCGTTTACAACCCGGGATTAGACTTGCCATTGAGGTTTTTTTTGTTTCCTGCGTCAATTAGACCTTTATTTCGGATAGTTGTTAAGCTGTTAATGTCTTGTTATCGAGTTCGAAAAATTTATTGCATTACGTTCGGCCATAATTTATTTTTATGATTCATTCCTCTAATTTGAATGTTTCTTTTAATTTACGGTTAGGATTTTTATCAGATATGCTATCAAATGATTTACAGTATATTTCCCTTATTAGCTACCTCGTATTTCAGTTTTGATTATATTTTCCTTGAATTTAATATTTTGTCGAACTTGATTAGTCATTCCAGAATTTGCTCTGCTGAGGAGCAATACAACAAAATGTTATATAAACTTTTGTAGAAACTAAAAATTATAAGTTCCGATAGAAATTTATTTTTGGGTCTGTTTAGTTACAAATTTCATTATTTACACAGCTTATATTATAAGCGAAGGAAACGGGCGTTTGAATCTTCAACCTATATAGGTTGAACTCAGTCAGTTTGTTGAAACGCCCGTTTCCGGGAGTTTCAACAAACTGAGGTCTGAGGATAAGCCTTTATACAAATAGTTGTCACTGCAGGATTAGCAGCGACATTATTAAGCAGAAATACACACAATATCCTTTCTCTACCATCCTCATTAATAACCCTAACTTTAACAAAATAAAAAGAGTTAAAGAAGGCTATTTAACATCACGCTGTGACTTTTAGCACAGAATAGATAATAGTACAAGTACTTTTAGGAGCGAAGAAACAGAGGAAAATGTGGAAGAAACAAGGAAAATTATATGAAATACTAGAACAATTTTTATGTTCTTTGGCACACATGAACATAGGCTATTTTTTGCGGAAAAATGTGCGGTTTCCGTGAAATTCCTAATTTACGCGGGCAAAGCCGCGCGGACGGCGGAACATCTAGTATACTATAACAGCATTGCTTGATAACTCCCTCAATATTTCGTATTCATCATAACACGTCTTGTTTTCTCCTTGGTAAATAAATACGACCATTTATCAAGAACATATTTTTTATATTCATAACGAGTAATAAGGCATTTTTTCAAAAGAAAATTCATGGCTGGGTAATGTTAATAAAAATATAAATCATCTTAAAACGTTGAATAAACAAAAGAGATTGTTCAACCGGTCGCCTCAAGGTTTTGACTGGTGGAATTTATTAACAAAATTACTCAAAGACAATGAGGAATATTTAGGAGCGGGGAAGACAAATCGCCCGTTCTATTGTGTAAATAAACAGCACTTACGCTGTACGCGGAGGAAAAATTAATCTTAAAAGATGTTTTTACCATGTTATCCGGGTAAGAAATGTCACATATATAACATTATGACACAAAAAAGCTAAAAGTTAATGTATAAGATCAAAAATTGTTATAAATTGTAACAATAACAGTTTATAAGATAGCAGAAAGTTTCTTGAGATCTTGTAAGATTAGAAAAAAATCATCGGCAAAGAAGAAAACAATGATATTTTTGAATTTACACATCTATTTATTGCACTAATTAAACGTTACTCATCTCGAATCTGTTATATCATTATCAAAGTTATAAATTAGGTAGTCACTCAGAATAATAAATAAATTGATATGGCCACAGCTAAAATTGGAAGTGTAAATATAATGGCAATAAATTTCGTTAATGAAGATAAACATCGTTTTACTGGAATAGCCGTAAAAATTCCTACGGACGTTGTAATAAATATCAATTTAGAATTTTAACTAATATTGTTATTTAATGGTAATGTATGGGATATGTGACACTGTGACATAGTTCCTACGATTTGAGAAATTGCGTATTAAAATTGATGTATTATACTTGCAGACAAACAAAACTGACTGATTTGTAGAAGTTTTGAAGTCAAACCACTTAGGTAGGTAACTTTATTGTTGTAGGTTTTTATTTTCGTCAAATCGCGTACATATTTAATCAGTTAAAAGTATAGCAATTTTATCAAATTAAAGATGGTCATATTCATAAAAAATGTATCCAGAACGAAAATAATACATAATTATGTATTATGTGATATGTGTCAAGTACTTCTACCTTACGACCACAAAAATTCGTTGTTTAATTGACAGCCAGAACTCGGCTAATTATGCTTTGGTTATTAATGACTTGGAGAGAAATTAATAAAACAATCAATCAAACATGCCAGGGCCGCGGCGGTTACTTTTGGCGCAACCAGCCGGGCGACTCGAAATGTGCGCCCGAGCGGCTTGACGGTTCGCTCGAAGTCGGTCGTTACCGAATTTCCTACTTCGCCATTTTCATCTGTAACTCCTTTATCTTTAGGTCGAGTATCATAGGAAGGTTTTCCGGCACTTAGACTAGGGCTATCGTCGCCGCCGGTGAAACAACCCGATTTGCCACAGTTTAATCGACCGGTCAATAAAGTCGCGTCCAAGGTGAGAACGGCCGTATCAAAGGCGTTTCGTGAGGAGAAATTTTTATGTCCGCCTGTCATTTCACGCGCATTTAAAGTTAATTCGCACATATTTTATGCCCGCAATCCCGGCGCACCGCCTCGTACCCACCGCGATACCATAAAATTCATTACGGATAAATAAAATTCAGGATTCGCTTTTAAGAGTTTAATTTTATTGTACCATTATACCTTTTGCGTAATGCAAAAATAATGGCCGGTACGTTTTTATAGTTCACGTTCGTGAAATTGGAGAGTTGATAAGTTTCGCTAATTCCGTCGTAAAGCAGTAATTTTTCGGTCGAGATTCCATGTAATCAATTCGTGTGGGTTTCACAAGAAACAAAGTGCTTTTGGTAAATATTCCTTTTTTTAGAATCACCAACGACGACAGTTTGTAAAATAATATTTAAAAGCAAAGGATTTGAATTACTTAATAAATCTGCTGGTTGGTATTACGATTCACGCGCAATATTGAAGCCATTTGAAGCTACGTGTTCTCGCTGCATAACAAAGAAATTGCCCACATTTTCCACAATTCTTAGTATAAGCCCATAATCCAATTTCCCTTCATCAATTTGAGGAAGCAATCTGCTTTCAGATTCCCGATTAATATTCAATTTTTTGAAATAGAATCGCTTTAAGCCGCAACCGGAATTTTGATGCGGATTCATTATTCGACCTCTTCTTTCCTCGATATCATCGTATAACTTAATAATGATCGAAATTGCTTTAGTTGAAAAAATGTTTGTCATTGTTTGCTCAGACGGTTCTGTTACATTGTAGCATTATATTATTTTCGTATAAGGAAAAGATTTAGGGCTTGTTTCACCACTTTCTGATAAAGTGCCGAATAGGCTATTCACAACTGTTTTGACAGATTCTCCATACTTGATCTGTCAAGTTCAGTGGTGAAAAGCCCATTCGGCACTTATCAGGCAGTTGTGAAACAGGCCGTCACTATTATTTTTTCTAACTACAGCTACAGTTGTTTGGTTTAATCTGTTGTGATTTATAATACTTAGGCGTTGCTAGTATCAAATTATTAAGGAAAAACACGAACCTAACCTAACTAGGTAAAACCATCAAATTATCATAACTAATGTTAGTTGTAATTGAATATTGTAATTAAGCTGCTGTTTTTTGTATAAATTGCTGTTGTGGTAATTTCCTAAATCGTTAAATTTTAATTTCAAGCTGCTTCATAATGTATTAAGTATAACATTCAATTCAAGTTTCTCAGGCTTACAGGCATTTACACTTTTTTTCTTTTTCTAATTCAGATTGATCAGGGAGGGGTGAGCCAAAATCTTTTCGTTTTCGCTTCGTTATAGAATCGTCGATGAAAATGTATAGAATTGACATAAGAACGAGTCGAACGTCAATGTCAATTCCATACATTTTCATCGGCTATTCTATCACGAAGCGAAAATGAAAAGATTTTGGCTCACCACCCAGTAGTCTTTTTCGATGATCCAGGGAAATCTCCCTGGACGAATTTTTTTCTATCACCCAATTCGTCTCTCGGTGGAAGTGTCGACGGCCCACTTGCCCACTTCGCCACCACTCCGCTATCGGCGACAGGACACATAAACAAGCTAATGGATATTTTATGCACGAGACGGCCATTTTGTTGTAAATTAAATAGTTAAGTCGGACCCGAGATAACGGTGGGGTGATTTCAGATGTTTTAAATATTCTAATGTCCATAAATACGTCGTTCGATCGCCGGCGTAAATAATTTATTTAAATAATATCACCAATAAATATCGCTTAAATTATACTCGATGTGTTTCCGTGTATATTACCATAAAATATATTATGTACGATAATTGCAAATGAGTTATTTAGTTGAAATTTATTGAAATATAACCATTTCGTCGATAAGACAATGATATATTGCAAATAAGGATAAACTTAAATGGACATTATTGGCCGTGCAACTTATATATCGGTCATTTCAACATTTACTGATCGAGTTCTGATGTTGGCGGACAAGTTGACTCAGAGTCATCGCTGTATTATAAATTTAGCATATCTGTATGTCATCATAATCTAAGTAAATTATAATCAAATTTAAATAATCTTGCAATTAATATAATCTCCAAATTAAGTCTAATCTCCAAAATCACTAATACTATTTTACTGTTTGTTATACTTATTATATGTTAAATTAAAGTTCCTTTAATAAAAAGGCAGAACAACCAATGAGGTACTTTTTTTACTTACTTTGCTCTATCTCATATAGTAAAGCAATTTAAAAAATAAGCTATTGAAGCGACCAAAATTAAATCACATAATATAACAAGTTTTAGTAGGTATACAGTATAGAATAGAGATTTTATAAATATATAAATATTTCATGGCACATAAAGCTTTTTGTTTCCAACAGTAAACCAAGACAGACATAAAAGCGGTGACAGGTCAAATAAAGATTAACTCGTGGACGTTACTCACTTCGTAGATAAAACTAAATTTATCAGACAGAGTGAACGACATAATTTATTTGGCATTAAATTCAACGTTAGTGAAAAAACTGTGGGATTAAAAGGATGTAAAACGACTAGGAAACAAAAGACAAAGTTACCTAAGTCTAATTGTAAATGTAAAAATGAGATAGAAAAAGGGTGAACCGTAATAATTCGTGCCTAATGGTAGTCATTACATTAAGAGGAGTCCACACTGCCCTTTTTTCCATACAAACGTTGTCCCCTGTTTCCTCCCTGGATAATGCTAGTAGAGTTATAATTTTTTTCCTAAATATCTACGGCCACTAATACGATGTCCCTATGTTTTCTTTTTTTTCATAATTTAATTATTAAATAAGATATGAACGTTCAAAAACCCAAAAAAATGGCCAGATTTTCCGCTGTGTTCAAACGTCCAGAAAACAGATTTGGCTAGATTATACAAAAAAAGCAAAACATAGGAACACAGCTCAAGCCTTTTTTTAATCTTTAATGAAAAAAGTACTTAAATCGGTTAAGTTTTGGAGAAGGAATCAGGGGACAACGAATCGTTGATTTTCTGGATTTTCTGCAGTTGTCTCTATCGCGTTCTGCGGTATAGGCTTGAGGTAAGGGAGACAGCTATAGATATTACACGTACTTTTTTTTCATTTCTCTAGCCCCTGTTGTATCCTCTTAAGGAACAAAAAAAGAGAGTTAATAGCTCTAATTAATTACACATCGTATATAACTGACTATTAATCAAGCGAATGTGCTCCTTTATTTAGTTTAGACACGAAAGAGTAAACTTAATGACCTAGTAAGGAAGTTTTAATTGCTGAATTATTTGTAAATGAATTTACAATGTAGCATACGATATACACACTAAAATTTATAAAGAAAAGAAAGGTTAAACGTCCAATGAATCAAAATTTGTATCTAATAATAAATTATCTGTGGTTTATAGCTCGATTTCTTGAAATTTCCCGAGTATAGGTAATAAAAGATAAATAAATAACAAGTAAATCCCTAAGACTGTAAAATTATAATTACAGAATTTTAAATTCAGATTTACATTTTTTAAATCCATAAAATTTAAAATACAAATTATTTGGAAACATTTAAATTACCACTCTAGTAGTCGACCTCCAAAATGAAACTACCGCCCGAACAAATTAGACCTTAGCACCTGCCGTCCGAGTGGCTTTGTTTAATTAATTTTTATTTCATTAAACGTGATTTATTTTACTTAAAAACTTTAAATTGCTGTAAATTTTACACGATACGACAAAATAAATACACGTACAACAACGAACGAAAATATTTTAAAAATTAAAATTAACATCGAAATTAAAACAAAATGCCAAGTTAATAAAATTAATTCTAAATATTTATCGTCTTAAAATGTATATTAAAAATATTTATAGCGCAATAACTTTTATTTATTGAATCGTAATTCTGGCTAATATGCATGCGAGTGCTGGTTTTTCATGCTTTTATCGTGGTTAATGCAAAGAGATTGTTTTTATTGCTATTCGAAGAAAGTGTAACGTAAATACTCCTTTGGCTACCTGTTTTGGATTTTATTTTTATTACTTGCATACGTAATACGTAGACGGTATAGGGTTTCTCTCCTTTAGGCTTTTCTACGTAAATTGCCGACTATGTTTGTTCAGCTTTAACATTTCCCTAAATATTTATCACTTCCATAGTTAAAGTTGACTTGTGCGACAAGTGTAAAACATAATTTGTACAATTAACTATAAATTATAATAATATTTACGCGAGGTATAACAGCTGTAGCTCTACCATGAGTTCAAAGCTATAGTATTTAATATTAAATATTAATTTTATATAAATTTTATCGATACTCGATACCGTAAATTTTTAGTATGGCAAATTTTACAGCGCCTCTAGCGGTCACTTGCGGAACTAAAATCGCCATACTAAGTATTTACGAAGTCGGTATCGAGTATCGACAAATACTTTAGCTTTAAACTCATGGTAGAGCTACTATTCAAGTTCCGCAAGTCTTCGGCATGTGACTTTTACAATAGTCCACTCCAGACTCCAGAGAGAGACAAGCAGACCTTCGGAAGTAATTCGCTATAAAAATATTTAATATATTCCTTCAAGGTTGATTCCTATAATTTCTAAATGCTTCATGTCTAAGTATTTAGGTTGGTGAATAACGAATGACAATGCATTATGCATTACAACCTCAACATGCAATTAAGGGTTGATTAATTAAGAAAACATCAGAAGTGACACAACGCGGTCGGATTCAATCCGCGCGATATCCAGGCTACAAATTAATCCATCACCGGCTAATCCGCTCGGACGCGGCGGGCGCGGCTGTCAACCGAGCTGTCACACGAGCTGTCACCCGCGCCGTCACCCGCGCTGTCACCCACCTGTCACCTGTCACACGTGACGCACGAATGCACCCGTGTCACATCTTTTTACTTCATTATGCTGAAATTAGTAGTGTACCGACATCTGAATTTTATGAAATTTTCGATGATTTCGATGAAATTCAGTAGGTATTAACATTAAAATTAATAAGAATATTTAAGGTCTATCAAAATTCACGACGAATGAATTAAATGCAATTTTTAAAATTACCATTAGCAGAAATAAGACTGCATGCGGTTTTCCGTTTTAAAATAGTGTAGTTTAATATATTATGCAATGCAATATATAATATGTATTAACCTTAATTTTTATTTTTTAACTTAATTTCAGCTTTCGATCTTCTTACTAAGCCATTTCAGTAACAATATTATTATGTAAAAAAATATAATGAAATAACAATTTAAACAACGTATAATAAACAAAAAAAATTTAAACACCTCATTATTCTCATTACTCCATTATATTTAACCTTTATCAACTCTTCATACGCCCCTATTTACTCGTGTGATGGATTAAGCTTTTATTATCTCGTCGGTCGTCACGCTACGTAATGTGACGTAATCCGCGCGCCGCAATGTGTCAACTGTCAAGTGGACAGCGACATGTGACGTCAGTTGTCACTAGGGCTGTAGTGTGCGCCCGGCTTTATAATTTAGTTAGATTTTGGTGTGGTGATGTTTGGTAGTAAATTAATTGCAATAGGCGATGGCTATTGGCAAACTCACTATGTAATGAATAGTCTAATTATGAACACGTATTCTGTTTATAAGGTGAAATTAGGATTTAACTTACTAACAACCGTAAGAATTTGCTTTACATCAGCAACCAACGTTTTAACATTTTTCCTGGCGAAAATGACACTGATCGCTCTGACTAGATGTACCACAATAAAGCAATTTGTAATAATAATGAATTAATTAAATATTATTATCCTATCCTTCTGTCTATATTCTATTAACTATTATAATATTAATTTTATAACAAAGTAATCGTAAAAATATTATATTGTAGATTGTCGAGGCCAGCCCTACTGCAGTTGACAGCGAGCCGACGGCCGCTGGCAGGCGGCTTGTGGAGATCTTTTGTGTTGTAATGGATTAAGCGTACTTGATCTCCCTGACAAAATTACACTATTCAGAATAATATTACTTATTATAAATAAAAATTTATAGCTTTAAAATAAGTAAAATAATTTAGGATGTCAGAAAGTTAATATTTACTTAAATTAACTTTGAAATAACTCTATGAATACATTTTATTGAGATTCTTAGATGCGTAAGTATATTAATATTTACTTCAAAATTACTTTATTTCACTCTGATTTGGACGCACTCATTTCGAGTGATGAAGTAGGCTTTGCTTGGTTAGAGAAATAGCTAGTACCAAAAAGCAAACGTTTTAAATTAAAACATTGCGACGCGACATTGGTCCCTACGTATAAGAGGTCATGTCCAAAATAGCAAAATTTTTTTTAGTTAATTTGTGGCTAATATTATGTCAACATAAAATGTGACAGTGATGAATTTGTAAACATGACATTAATATTTGATTTGACCTTTGGGTTTAATTAAAACTGTCTGATTGTGTATTCCTAAACAGCTCAATAATGGAACATATTACTTTTGTTAATAGCAAACATTGCTTACTAAAATTTGGTTACAAAGTAAGTACTAACATAGAAATAATATCCGGTCATATTATATAAACTTGAAATATAAACATTATATTTAAGTAAGAAATAATATAATTATTATAAGTAATAAAAGAATTTAATGATATTAAAACCAATGTCTTAATATGAACAGATTTAACGTCGCTCATTAATTAAAATTAATTCCTATTGCCCTATTTGTAACAGTTCGTTTCACGTTCATTTACCTAATAAACACATTTACATAATATTACTAAGTTATTTAGAATTGTGAAATATGGAAATTGATTATGTGGTACTTATTTAAACATAATATTTATTGATAAACAAGTACGCAGCTCTTCTTATTTTTTTAATGAAATAAGGGGGCAAACGAGCAAACGGGTCACCTGATGGAAAGCAACTTCCGTCGCCCATGGACACTCGCAGCATCAGAAGAGCTGCAGGTGCGTTGCCGGCCTTTTAAGAGGGAATAGGGTAATAGGGGAGGGTAGGGATGGGAAGAGAAGGGAAGGGAATAGGGTAGGGGATTGGGCCTTCGGTAAACTCACTCACTCGGCGAAACACAGCGCAAGCGCTGTTTCACGCCGGTTTTCTGTGAGAATGTGGTATTTCTGCGATCGAGCCGGCCCATTCGTGCCAAAGCATAGCTCTCCCACGTATATTATGCGTGTCCCAAATATAGTAGGTATATGTATCTTATGCCGTCATGACGTTAAAAAAGTTAAAACCCTTAGCAAAGATGCTTTCGTCAATTTAACTATCGGAGTACGATATCAAAAATGTGTGAGATTTGACAATAGGCGTCGGAAATGGCATGTCACATAGCGAAGTCCTGGGTTAAACTAAAATCAAGATGTGCGGGGCACTTTTAATAAGAATGTCTGTAGTGAATAATAAGTAATACAAACGAAGGCCTATTGACTAGGGCCTATTGCTTTAAACTATTATATATTACTACTAGGTACTAAGTACTAACTATAGACTAGCGTCAGAAACTGTTTCATTAACATGTTCGGCAATATTCTATTTTACCAAGTCGGTCCACTGCGGTAGAAGCGTTAAATATGAAAACACTTTTAAAACCCCAAACACTGTAACCACTAACCACTAAGCTAAAATCCTCTAAGAAACAATGCGAAACAATTACCATTAAAATCTGCACACTCGCGCTTGGCAATAACAATAAATTACGGTAATTTGAATGGATGTTTGTTAACGTTTCTTTGTTGTCGCAGTTAAGTAATATGTTAGTTAACATCAGTATGCACTTCAAAAACAGCCATTTGTTTCTTCGTTCATGACTCATTACGCGAGGTGTAGATAACTTCTGCGGAAGAGATTGCAAATATTATCTCATGTAGTCGAAACCCTCATGATGTTTCATGGCAGTAGCTCTGCAGCAGAACAATAGAAGTACTGACAGATTTTAGTGACATCTATATATTAATACGTGAGCCAAAAACTTTGATCCCTTTTGACGAAAAATGAGGAAACGTAGGAGAATGAAATTTTGCACAGTGATAGTTTATATTATGGTGAAGGAGTGCATCGAGCTAATATTATTTTGAAATTATGCTTTTATCATACATTTTTTTAACAAATTAAACATTACACACACTAAAACACACACACTAGGAAAAATGACAGATTTTTGAGTGACAAGCCTATAGTCTATACATACGAATTATACTCTTTTATTTATGGTTGAAGTCTGTTGACAACAAGGTTACAAATTGAAAATGAATTATAATTTTTTGTTATTGAATCTTAGAATTTAGATACTACTAGACAATGCTTACACGGCCAGTCCGAGATCAGCTGAGTCCCAGTGACAACAGGTGAAAAAATATGATAAAGTCAATATTCTTTTACAAAACATAGTCCTAATGTCGTTGAAACTAATCTCTAGTAGTAATAGATTTCCTTCCTCAATCTGTAAGTTTGTCTATAGGCACATAATATAATATTATATTAGTAGTACCAACTGTAGGTACCAAATCTATACTAATATTATAAATGCGAAAGTATCTCTGTCTGTCTGTCTGTCTGTCTCGCTTTCACGCCAAAACTACTGAACCGATTGCAATGAAATTTTGTACACAGTTATTCTAGAGTCTGAGAAAGGACATAGGCTACATTTTGATGTGGGAAAATATCTTATTTCCATGAAAATATCGATGAAAATTACTTCGCATTGCGCGTGGCCAGCGCTCATCCCGGGGGTCCTGGGTTCGAGTCCCGCAGGCGGAACAAAAAGTTTTCAATGTTCCTGGGTCTTGGATGTGTATTAAAATAATATTTCAAAAATCTTAAATATATTTTATGTATAATATTATAAAAAATCCAGAAATATATCGACGCGATGCAATGAACATTTTAGTTCTAATACGATTCAACAGATGGCGCTTTTTTTTTTCTTCGTTGTAACATAGAACTAATCATACTTATTAGTTATTATGTTTTTGTTTATAGTTTTTAATACGTTAGAATATTATGTTTAATAATATTATCACTTGCTATAATAATAATCAATCTATCTGATCTTATAGAACTCCTACTGCATTTCTAAGGAGTTCGAGTGTGTTGTGTTGGCCTATATTCCATCCAGAAAATATTTTTACATTTTAATTCTAATATATGAAAACAGATGGCGCTTTATTTTTACTTCATTATTATAACAGAACTAATCATACCTACTTTATTATATATTATTGTTTTTATTCATAACTAGCTGTTGCCCGCGACTTCGTCCGCGTGGACTTTAGTTTATAGCGCGCGGTGTCAACAAAATTTGTGTCAAATTTAAAAACTTTTTAAAACCCTGGTAAGTGGTACCCCTCTTAGGGCCGCGCAGCGCGCTACACCGGAATGGCAGCGCTGAAAGTGCTCGCCTCGCCGCTGCCATTCCGGTGTAGCGCGGCCCTTAATTAATCAAAATACCCAAAAACAGCTGTGCAGTGTGCACATAATCTGTACTAATATTATGAATGCGAAAGTATCTCTGTCTGTCTGTCTGTCTGTCAGTCTCGCTTTCACGCCAAACGCCAAAACTACCGAACCGATTGTAATGAAATTTTGTATACTGATAGTCTAAAGCCTGAGAAAGGACATAGGCTACTTTTTTACTGGAAAAAAGGGTTGTAAGGGTCGTAAATTTGTTCAAAAAATTCATAATAGATGGCGCCGTGCGTCTTCTACATCGCGCTGACGCTTGCTCAAAAATCTTTCTATAAGAGGTGGTATCATCTTACATTTAAGTCTCGATTTTTTTCGATTGTTATATCTATTCTACGGTATTAAATAACTCAGTACTTTATCTGTGCAGGCAGTGACGTAACCTTAAGACCAAATTTCACCAACGACTGTTAAAGTTAATGCTCGAATTAGTATCACGTTAGCTGTTTTGTTTTTCATATGAATGAAAGAGAAGACAGGATATTTTAACAAGCTGTTAACACTAACAGACGTTGGTGAAATTGGGGCTAAACCTATCAATGATAAATAGTTTATGGGTAAAGTTGTGTAATTGGGGGGCTAAATAAGCTTTAAAATTTGGCATAATATATAAAGTTTAAAATACAAAAATGAAGTACTTATTGTTTGCACACTGCACAGCTGTATTGATTTAAGGGGTACCAGGGTTTTTTTATAAAAGCTTTTGACACCAATTTTGTTGACATCGCGCGCTATAAACTGAAGTCCACGCGGACGAAGTCGCGGGCAACAGCTAGTACCAATATATAGAGAAATGCTTTTTTGGTGGACATGCCAAGCGCACTGGTAGAGGAAATAATTTTGATAAAATTATCGTACAGTTTTTTACCTTTTTACCTTTACTAAATCACTATGCTACCCAATATTATGTATCTGTCGCAGCCAACTGGTTTAAATAGCCGTACAATCAAACAGCTAGCCCTTTTACTGAACAACGCCATTCAATTACACGGCTATACGTCGTTTAGCCGACTTGTTGACTGCAACGTTCAACACTACAGCTAGATGACTTAGCCAACTGGTTAAATGGTAAATTAACTAAGGTGACCATTAGTTTAGTGCTATTATTACACAAGCGTAAAGACAGTGCGCCAAGCAACCACTTGTTTGCGATGGATGGTATCAATTTCTCTCATCTTTGATATAATGTGTGAGTCTAGTAGGAGTGGTTATAATGCTACCAATATAATATTATAGTGTTACATACATTATTTGTCTTCATTTATTCTCAGATAAGTGAAAACGTACACGTAGATGCATTTTTACTGTATTCTAAAGGCGAGATCAATCGAGAGACAAGGCACTTCACATTCTAATATAAAATAAATAAAAAGCCTTTTATTTCTTGCTATGATACAAATGTGATAGAGCTAATGTTATAGTAAAAGTTTACAAAAAAGTGGTAATAAAATATAATAATTACTATAAAATATCTACTCCTAATTTACTTGCTACTATTAACTAACTATACTACTATAATACTACTTTACTGTTAATTACTTAATTATTAATGTTAATGTAAGTTTTTTTCCTGTGCAAGAACCCCTCTCAGTTGAAGGTGCAGGCCTCCTCTAAAGAATTCCATTTTTCTCTACCTCGAGCAACTGTTGGCCAGGAGCGGCCGGCTATTTTTAAAATTTCATCCTCCCATCTCGCATGTGGTCTGCCTTGGAGACGTTTACCATACGGGCCAGCCCATTTAGTTATCCTGCTAGTCCATCGGTCGTCCTCTAGCCTCGCTACGTGTCCTGCCCACTTCCATTTTAATTTTCTAGCGTAGGTTAAGGCATCTTCCGCTTTTGTTATTTTCCTTATGTTGGAGTGGCGGATTTTTTGTATTTTCTGATGTTGAGCATACTTCTTTCTATGCTGCGTTGGCAGCTGGTGGTAATCTTGTTTTTAATTTTATTAGAGAATTTCCAAGTCGCATAGGTCAGGCAGGGTAGGAGGCAGGTATTCATCGCTTTTGTTTATATACTTATGGACAAGTTGCTTTTAAATATCTCGCTAAGCGACCAGTATATTTTGTTCCACGTATCTTGCGCTTTTCGCTCTACTTCTATTTCGTTTAGTTTTCTGTCGAATCCAATTAGTTTCTTAGGTATGTGTACGTATCAGTGTATTGTAGAGTTTTGTTGTCTATTGATATATTTCTGTATTTTAAGCTGTTTGTCATGATCATTGTTTTTGTTAAATTCATTTCTAGCCTCACGTGTTTGCTAGCCGTGTTTAAGGAGTCGATCAAGGATTGGAGTTGTGTTCTCGTTTCCAATAACAGAACCAAGTCATCTGCAAAACGCAGGTGACAAATAATTCCCTTTGATGTTGAGTCCCATTTATTCCCATTTTAAATTCTTTATTATTGATTCTAGGACCGATATAAATAATTTTGGTGATAGGGGTCTTCCTGTCTTGTCCTGTCCCAACTTTATTCTCGCTACGCTATTCTTATAAATATTTTTGCTTAATCTATATATTATATAAAAATGGATTTTCAATTGTGTTAGTAACGCTAAAACTCGGATACGGCTAAACGGATTGGGCTACTTTTAGTCTTAAAATATTCGTAGAAGTCCAGGGAAGGTTTTAAAGTGACACGAAGTTCACCGGGACAGCTAGTTTTATATATTTTGGGTTGACTTCCTGGTCCTGTAGAGCGGCCCATATTCTAGAGCGTGCTACAGTTTCCATTACTTCCATAGAAATGAATGCGGTCTGACTCCTAGAATATTGTCTAGTATTTCGCGGCGAGAGCACAGTAAAGAGGCAAGAGAACACTACGCGGCAGCGTCGCGACGCAGCACTTCATGTGCCATAGAATTTAATGCAGTCTCACTTCCTATAATATTTTCTGGTCTACCGCGAGCTCTGCGCGTCGCGTACCCTGTGGTGACCGCGGCTGTCGCCGTGGCCCGTGAGTGATGGCGTGCCGCGCCGACGTTAGCACCTGATTTATTACTTCCGACCCCCGCTCCCCCCCTGCATGACGTGAATACTCCCCGTCATACCCCTCTGCCGCCCAGATAAATTGACAGGTTACTTACAGTACTGAGATTCGCTGGCTAGGATTTTGGAATTGAAAGTCTTGCTAGGGTTTTGGAATTGAAAGTCTTTCTAAAACCCTAGCCATCGATTTGTTGACGTACTTGACGTACGTCGTGGTCATATTGTACCGTCAAAAACCACTTTTCAAATGTATTTCTTAGTCATACTGTTAAAAAGTGGTAAGCTATTTATTCTGTCTTCCATGGTATGTGCAATATTAAGGTATCCTTAACTATTTAAAATTGTAGGCACAGGCGTTTGAAATTACTTTTATACTTCTATTATCATATTTGGTTTTTAGACATTAATAGACCTATCTCTTTGTCTTATCATTATCCCTTTTTACTAAAGAAGTGGTTTCCTATTCCTTTCGACTTATATTCGACGTTATCCACCCACGCGTGCATCTTGACAGTTGACAGCTGAATGGCGTTATTAAATGTACGACTACCCGCAGACAGACTATTACTAAGTTACTTAAACAATCGAGTAACTCAAAATCGTTCAGTGCAGATATACAAGTTTAACGCGCATGCGACGTGATTGTTTTGCTACTCCAAATTATCTGAAATCACGCTTATATTGTGTGCGTGTGCCCTACTCGAGTAATTAGAGACGAAACAAAAATATAACAGAGGGCCTAGACAAGCGGCAAGCGATTACCGTAAACGCCAACGCCAACGCCACAAAATGTATGGGATTTGACATTAGTATTCGCTAGCGAAGCGATGACTTAATATGTCAAATCGCATACATTTTATTTATTTATTTATTTATGCTTTTTGCACAATGTTGGTACATAGGCGGACTTAATGCCAGATGGCATTCTCTACCAGTCAACCTTTAGGTGTCCAGAAACAAAATTGTG
This sequence comes from Aricia agestis, assembly GCF_905147365.1. Taxonomy (NCBI): domain Eukaryota; kingdom Metazoa; phylum Arthropoda; class Insecta; order Lepidoptera; family Lycaenidae; genus Aricia; species Aricia agestis. Next base: position 20,762,624 of record NC_056410.1, on the reverse strand, counting down.
TAGGTGCCAATAGTGCGAAAGGATGAAGAAAATAAATAAAATAAATGAAGAGTAATCTAATTATAACTTAAGTCATAAGCAAACATTATACCTTATCGAGTGAGACTATTCTACTAAATACTATAATAATATATATAATACATAATCTATTAATACAAAATATTATTTATTATTTTTACATAACATATCAAAAGTATTTTATATAATTTAAAAATACTAGTACATATTATATATTATTTATGTATATACTTATATACTTAAATAATAATATATAAGTAAGTATATTATATATATTTTATAAAATAATAATAATAATATATAAAAACTATCATAGATTACAATAATTATTTAATACTTTCCTGCCAATTGCTTCAAATAAAACTCACGCACTTTGCGCTTAAATGTGTCCCTGGTTTTAGTTAGCCTGATTTCACGAGGAAGAGAATTCCAGAGAATAATAGCCTGTACATTCAGACGAGTGGATGATGTCTGATCTATGAGAAGGGCAAGAAAGGAGTGCATTGTTAGAGGATCGAAGGGATTTATCATGAGTACTGGAACGGTATTGGAAAAGGGGGATTAGGTATTTAGAAGCATTAGGATGATGCAACAAGGAGTAAAGCATACACAAGGCCCTAGTAGAGCGGCGCTGTCGTATTGGTAGCCAGTGAAGTTTAGAACGAAAGGTAGAGACATGATCGAATTTGCGTAGATTGAAAATAAATCTTAAACAGTTATTGAGTAGGCGATCAAGTTTATTAAGTTTGTCAGCGTTTAGGTCGAAATAGCACACATCACCGTAGTCAATGATGGGAAGGATAAGTGACTGGACGAGCATTAACTTGACTGAAGAAGGAAGGAAGTTTTTAAACCGATAGAAGGATCGCAGGATACCAGTGACTTTGCGAGAGACGTGTGAGATTTGAGCCTGCCAAGTTAAGGTCGAATCAATGTATAATCCAAGGTCCTTGACGTTCGAACTAAATGGAATGACACAATTATTATAGATTACTGGTGGAACGGCACTGTGATCAACCTTGCTTAAATTTCTAACACTACCTAATAAAATGGCTTGGCACTTAGCTGGATTCACTGTTAGGCCAAACTTACTACACCATTCTCTAATAGCATCAAGATCTCGATTTATTATGTCATCAAGTTCGGCTTGACTATATACTTGAAGATCATCAGCAAACAGATGATACGCACTGCGAATACGTACATTACGTACATTTTGTTAAAGTTTACGACAATTTCTTGCCACTTGTCTACTAGGGTAGAACAGAACAAATTTTTTTTATTTTTTATTTTTTTTTATGAAATAAGGGGGCAAACGAGCAAACGGGTCACCTGATGGAAAGCAACTTCCGTCGCCCATGGACACTCGCAGCATCAGAAGAGCTGCAGGTGCGTTGCCGGCCTTCTAAAGGGTAATAGGGTAGGGTAGGGAAGGGAATAGGGAAGGGTACGGAAGGGAATAGGGGTGGGTACGGAAGGGAATAGGGAAGGGTACGGAAGGAAATAGGGGAGGGTAGGGAAAGGAAAAGGGTAGGGGATTGGGCCTCCGGTAAACTCACTTACTCGGCGAAACACAGCGGAAGCGCTGTTTCACGCCGGTTTTCTGTGAGGACGTGGTATCTCTCCGGTCGAGCCGGCCCATTCGTGCCGAAGCATGGCTCTCCCATTTACATTCATTTAACAGAGACGGAGTCATCATTTAACAGAGACGGAGTCAAACTTTAAAAATGTTGACATTTTAATAAAATGCAGTTGCGTGCCTTGCCGTTTAGAATCTATGGTTACATAAGTACTTAAGTATGATGAAAATGGTAGTATAGTTTTTAATTGTCATATGACTTCTGCTACTTTTCATGGCAAGATAACCTCATTAGTAGCAATAAGCATGTTATTATAGTCAGACAGTACAAGTGGAGTATAAAATGTACTAGAAATTAGAATGTTAATTTTTGGAATATCTAAAATTCTACATTTAATGTAAAAATTATGGTATCCAGATAAAACCTACTTTTAGCAATATTTAAATTAGGTAATTAAACAACGCAACATAAAAATAACGTTAAATAATGTCACATAAATAATGTAGATAAAACAATATTAAACACATTAGATACTTGTAAGTAGGATTACACAATATTAAAATACATAATAATATATTATAATTATAGACAATTTTTACAAAAATACCTTACTTAGATGTTACAATGTTACTTATTGAACTTAATATACTAGTCACAATCTTACTAGTACAGGTTAGATTTTTTTTAATTACTAGCAAGCTCATTTTTCGTGAGTAGCTTCATTTTGATAAGACGAACAACAATTTTCTTGGCGAAAAATCTCGAAAGTGCTAGCTAACAGTGATAGAAAGGATTTAATATTTCGATTTGATGGTCCTAAACAATAATGGTCAATAAACAAAAAATCTGCTAGTTTTAGGGTTTCGTAGTCAACGAGGACTTGTTGATTACAGTGTTAAATTCGCAATAAAAAAATTATTATGGTTATGTTATGTAACTCTACAGTTTAATGTAGAGTTGCGTATATTCGTACTGCATGAGATGATATTTCTTCGTATATGTAATATGATAAACATTTTTTTATCTAAACGTATTTATATAATGGAGATCAAATTAAAAAAGGTTTTAATTTGATTGAAAACGTAAGGACGTTATTTTTTAAATAAAAATTTCATCACAACATTCATTTATATACGTAGTACTTACAACTCAGTGTTGCAAAGGTATATTAATTACTATGTAACATAAAACCAGAAAATTTTACTTCAAAGACCAAACTTAATGTAATAAATAATAATTAATAATAATATTATGTTTCATGACGAAGCTTGTAGGTATACAGTTAAAAATATATATTTTAGCATTACATTAAAAATAAATATTATTAATTGTCAAGGAAATATTCTAAAAAAATGTTGTTTTACAGTTAAAATGTATGTAATTGTTTAAAACACAATTATGTGTGATTTATAAAGTAAAATATTTGGCATATTTTTTACTAAATTAATTTGATTTTGTATAATTAGAATCTGCGGCTATTTTCTAAGTTTGTCCAATATTATTTATGACTGAAAAATCTTTAATCTTATTAATTCAGGCCTGTGCCCTGCCACCGACATTCTTTGTAATCTATATTATTAAAAATAATTTTTTATCTAATTTTAATTTTATTATCTTCAAGTCACAGAGTAGCAAGAAACTGCACAACACTTGCCTGCCTAGCATACGCCAACGAGATATCTCACTCTACATGTTTTCTCGATGTTTGATGGTTTATCTCTTTATCTCTATTGACCCTAGCACGACAAACATTTTTTCTCGCGTAGATCTATCATCGAAATAACAAATTTTTATAGAGTTTTGTCGAAATGTCGAGATTTTGACATTATGAGACGAGTACGAGTAGTTTTGAATTATCTCGAGAGTGAGATATCTCGTTGGCGTATGCTAGGCAGGCTGGACAACAAACTCGTGTCGGAGGCCAAGACCCACTTTGGGTCGCTGAGCCATCGTAGTAATAGTAATAGCAGTAGCAATAGCAGGGCCTGTAGACAAGTGGCAAAGCGCTAACGCTAACGCTAACGCTAGCGCTACAAAATGTATGCGATTTGACATAAGTCATCGCTTCGCTAGCGAATACTAATGTCAAATCCATACATTTTGTAGCGCTAGCGTTAACGTTAGCGTAAGCGTTTTGCCACTTGTCTACGGGGGCAGTAGCGGTAGTAGTATTAATTTTAGTCTCAAAATATTCGTGAAAGTCCATGGGGATTAGCCAAGATCTTTTTCTTATGAATCGCCGATCAAAATGAAATTGACATAAGACGAGTCGAACGTCAACGTCATTTTAACGAACACTTATGTCAATTCCAGACATTTTGGTCGATTCTATAACGAAGCGATAACGAGAAAGTTTTGGCTAATTGGCCAGGTAGGCATATATTATTCGGAGGAAAGTGATACGAGGTTCACTGGGTCATTTAGTTTCACTGTAAGTTATATTATCAACAATATTATGTATGCTCGACGTGGCTACCCAGTACCCACCCATCCAAAGGTAGCTGGTCTCTCCACGCATCGCGCCACGTCACGTTTCGTCTTTGTGTGAACTGACCCTAGGTATTATCGTATTACTGCCAAAATTTACAACTCGAATGTTTAAGTTGATATTTTACAATGGCTGGTTTTTATCTTGTCTAGTATGACTTTCAAGTCTAGACGAATTTAAATTACAGGTGATAATTAATTACAGCCTTAGGTGTTATTGGAACATTAGCAAATATAAGCAAACTTGTGGAGCTATTAATGATAGTTTATAGTTATAAAATGTGACACTAAGCCCGGCCGCACATTGTCCGAATTCTGATCAGAAACAGTTGAATTTCGCCGGACCGCCACCCCGCACACTATCCGAAATATCCTTCCGGCGAGTTCGAGCTCACTCGGCTCAGTACAAAATGTAAGAGACAGCGCGGACGTTCAACTGTTTCTGATCAATATATTGTATTATTGTATTAAGTTATGTATTCCTGTAATAGTCAAATAGTATTAATAATGTAAACCAATAGTATTAAATAAAATAGCCTAATAGTATTAAGAACATCTGTATATAACATAACGGCTCTACATTTATGTATCAAATCATCAGTACTTCTACGTCGAATCGGCCACACCGGCTGAATGTGATGCAATAATTAATATATATGAATATGTGCTGAAACCATAAATTACTGATGTTCGCTCGAACCAAGACCTATAAGACAAGGAAGAATGTACCATGTACTAAATATTGTAATCATAAAATGTGCAAACTGAATGTAAAATTATTATATATGTAAAATATATTGTAAATGTATAAGTATGAAATAAAAATTATAATGTAAATTTTATAGGTAATAAGACAAGTAAAAGTTGTAATAGCAAAGAAAGATATATTGAAAGGAAATAATTGTTGATAGTAAAAACCAAGTGAAAAAAAAAATGTAAAAGATTAATGACTTAAAAAATACACAAATATATAAATGTAAACAACTAGGACATGTAAAACTATTTAAAACGCACATGTAGTAAATAAATAAATGTAGTAATTGTCCCTTATCATGTAAGGGGGAACAATAATTAAAAAAAAAAAAAAAAAAAAAAAACTGTTTCTGATCAGAAATTTCGGACAATGTGCGGCCGGGCTTAAAGTAGTGATGTGGTACTGATCATTATAGCAAGGCAACAACGTGACGTTGTCATATCATTGAAATCTATAATTTTTTGTTTATCAAAACTGATAATAAAAAAGAGTTATTTCCTTTAGACCATAGATCAATCAATAACACGGCAATAACTTGAAAAATCCTGAAACCTTCACAAACCACACAAGATGACATCCATAAAAGTGATCGACATTAACAAGATAATAAAATTAAGTAAGGTCACTATAAACGATAATTTATTACAATTTGTATTTCAATAAAATGTAAAACAATAACTCAGAGAGGAACAATAAAAATATCGATTACATTAACCATACTCGCGGCGGGGGACATTCTACTATGAAATATGGGCCTATTAAAACCAACGCGGCATAAAGAATGAAAATTATGATGTTCGTAGACTGGCAGTAAAGCGATAATATACGGCAACCCTACGGTAAACAACTGTGGAAGGCAACTCTGAACGTTCCATATATTTTGTACCGCAGTTTTGTCTGTTTAGCTATTACATATGTTGTTGTTTAAATAAAACATCGTGCACACAAACAATAATTGCAAAGCAGTATTTAAAATTGAGTTATAGCTGAAATTAAAATAATTATTTTACCTCGCACGGTAAGTAAAGATAGTTATGCAAGATAAGTGCAAAAATATCAGCTTAATAAATCAAAACATAGAAGAAGGAAAATGTTATTTTGAAATTATTTTAATGTCCATGATTAAATGTGTTTATATAAACTAACACGGTCATAAAATTTAAATATAGTAGCCATATTTAAAGCGATAATGCTCATCATAAATAAAGTAATTTATGCATTAACATCCATTATTATTAATCGCAATAGCTCTCCGAGATAAAACAACATAAATTATCCGAGCGTTACTAAATTACAAAGCAAATAAAGAAACCTCGCCGCGTGCATCTGTAAACAATCCATTAGCGGTGACAAAAGAAGATATAGCGAATGAGCACCTCGCGGGGAACCATTAACATAATCAGACACATTCGCCGAAGTAATGTATGTAAAGAAGTTTAATGAAACGTCCCCGATAGCGAGCTCGGCCAGTCATGAAATAACTATCATTAAATCCGACACGATACGGACGATAATCATCAGCTGCGAGCAAAAAGCCCGGCGTCGGCTCCGATGCAAATTGCATATGCTATAAATCAAGTACTTAATCACCGCGCTACGACTCGAGACATAATAATGAGATTACTTGAAAAAATTATACACGAGTAGTGAGTACGCTCGCGAGGCGAGACCGCTGGGAATATTGACATTGCAAACTAGCTCACACGATTGACAGCGTAATGAACCACCATTAGCCGGGTGAAATTAAAAACGCCCCACCGAAGACTACGGCGGAATAAATCACGGGAATAAAGTTGTACAAGTTACAAGAAAAGATGAAAGTCTAAGTTGTAGACGGAGTTAAAAGTAGAAGCGATGACAATAATTCACCGAGTACAATAAAGACTATTGATCTCGCAGAAAGCGAATCGGCTCGTAACAGAGAACAAAACACGCTACCGCCGAACGTCACATAAATCTTTATTATTGCTGCAACAAGCTTAAACCGAGTCGTTTCAGGTACCGAACCGGATCCCGCTCCGCGCTCGGTACGACCTCACGACTCTAAAACGTTTTTTCCTATGAAATATACGGCCCCTGGAACCGAGGAAGGAAACTCATAAATAAATAATAATAATACCATTTATATTGCGAAAGGGTTCACTCGACGCGTCTATTATCATCGAAATTGTTTAAATATGATAATGTATCAAAATAACAGCCGGCCGCGACCGCGACTTCTGTTCCATTATCGTCGTCGTAAAGATTCACTTAATAGTCTGTTTCGAAATTATTATGGTAATCTGAAACTGTTTTATGGCTGAAAATGATTATCGTGTCGACCTTTCGTTTTTATCAAAATTAGATGCCGAAATAAATCATACGACTGATGCTACTAATTTTTATACTTTTTTATAGTCGCCGCACCGTCCGTCCGCCGGACGTAGGAGTTAAGGCGGCTAAGCTAAAGTGGGATTGGGCTGGCCACGTTGGCCGTATGCATCCCGACCGCTGGGCAAAGATATCGACAGAGTGGGTACCTGAAGATGGAAGACGCAACCGTGGCCGGCCTAGGAAAAGATGGCGCGATGAGCTGGAGGCGTACCAGCCGGGCTGGCCAACGGTGGCGCTGGAGCGAGACAAGTGGAAGACCCTGGGGGAGGCCTTTGCCCAGCAGTGGGATAGCATAGGCTAATAAAAAAAAAAAAAAAAAAATAGTCGCCGCGTGCAACGTCTTCATGCAACATTACGTTTGCTGACAGCGATAAATGATTGTATCTTTTGAAATTATATTTACAAACAGATGGACAGATAAACAAGAAGCTCGATAAATTATAATTTGTAGCATGGGCTTCGTACAATTGCAGAATGTGAAGGCAATAATTTTTACATCTTGCATAATATGCTGATAGTCTTTGAAGCGTCGAAATTATTATAATTTACAATATTAATCATTTCGACGCCATTTTTAAACTGAATTGCAATCATCATGTTCATAGAAACACAGACGCTTACCAGACGATTTTCCGTAAAAACCTGACAATAAAACGCACAAAATGTCGGTCATTAAGTGTGTTTCAGCGAAACGGATACAGCTCCATAAAAATCTGGAGCAGTTTATTGAGTCGTTGGCAACCGTCGTGCGGCAATATCTACGGCTTGAACAAACTAATCCGAGAAGTGATGGGGTCTACTTGCATTCAGTAGAAAACAGATAAAAGGATAAAGTGATTGTGGTATCTTTAACTGGAGATATTAAAATTACAACGCTTACTATTATTATATCAGGTTTTACAAGATATTAATACAATCACAATAAATTAACAGCCTTAGACGCTAAAGATCGAACAATCTGTGTCGCGCTTTCACCCCCATAAATTATAACGACGCGGTCGACGAAGCATTATCACCGCACGAAATTAATATATCTCATGATGAAAGCAATAAAAATGAGCCCACTATAGGAACAAATCAAGCGGAAGGAGAAAACACAACAAAGATTGATAGAAAGCAATATTTATAGGTTCATTGTTAGACGAGAGTTTTTGTTGCACGATTCTATTGAATCGGAAACTGTTATTTCATTCATAATTTATCATTACGCTTTGTATTTAAATGTCTGACATGAATTAGGTACGGACAAGAGATTAATGTGTGTTCACTTTATTTTTCAATACAATGACTCGACACAAACTAGTCGCTTTACGCCGCATACAATAATTAAGTGTAGCTCATGCGTAGTACAATTTTTTGTTTAACTCCTCAAAATTAAACAATAATAATATCTTCAATCTCATTTAATTATATTTGAACCAAGTAAGCGTATAGGTACAATGAAAATATTTTATTAGCATTAATTGAACATTAAATCTAAACTTCCATTATAACTATTAGATGAAATTAACCTTTAAATAACGACTCTATGATTTTGAGGAAAATTTTTATGAAATTTATTTTTGAAAGTTTTTTGTGTCAACGTTTTGGTAACCTATCAACTGTCATGTTTACTATAATGGACCCAGCTGTGGGGTGTGGGCGTGAGCATGTCATCAATCACAATTGCTCTTTCAACTTAGCGTTGTCAAAGATTACTTTAGCTTGTAAATTGCGCCCATTTTTGTGTGTATGTCCTTATTACCTGCACACAAAAATTCTAATTTAAACTATCTCATTGTTCCAATGTTTAATAGGAACAGAACAATGGACAACAATAATGGAACGTCTCAAGCCAAGTTCCAGCATAACAGAACGAGCAGCACCGTGTGTAATATTACACGAAACATTTGCAGCTACTTTTGACACTCTCATAATTCAGAAACTATTTTTTTATGAAATATGGGGGCAAACGAGCAAACGGGTCACCTGATGGAAAGCAACTACCGTCGCCCATGGACACGTCTTGTAACATCAGAAGAGCTACAGGTGCGTTGCCAGCCTTAGGGAGAATACGCTCTCTTCTTGAAGGTTTGCAGGTCGTATAGGTCCGGAAATACTGCTGGTGACAGTTCGTTCCAGAGTTTTACAGTGCACGGCAGAAAGTTACGCGAGAAACGCATGGTGGAAGACTGCCACTCATCAAGGTGATGAAGATGGTATATTTTTCGCGTGGGACGATGGCGAAAAGTTGCAGGTGGTATGATTCCGAACAATCTTAGAGCACTCCCCGTGGTACAATCGATAGAGGATACAGAGTGAAGTTACATCTCGACGTAATTCCAAGGGGTCCAAGCTGTTTGAAACACTATGGCAGTCAACAATTCGAGTGGCTCTTCGTTGGATACGATCCAGTGGGAGCAGTTGATGTTTTGGCGCACCTGCCCAGAGATGAGAACAATATTCCATATGAGGCCGAACTTGCGCCTTGTAGAGTTGTAGGCGTTGGTACGAGGACTGAACGGTCTCGCTCTGTTCAGAACACCAAGCTTTTTCGAGGCTAACTTGGCCTTACCATCTAGATGATATCGAAACTGGACTTCGCTTGGTATGTTAACGCAAAGTATTTCAATGCTAGGGGAGATGGTTAAAGATGTTTCACATAAACGTGTTTCACATCACTCATATAATGAGACTTGCGAGATAAATATATTATGATCTAAATTTCATAAATATAGCTAAAACGGCTATTAATATCCAAAAATCTAATGTTTTATCACTGACTGACCTATAAATCAAAATTCTAACCCAGTTCCAGATGACCTAGAAGGCTAAAATTTGGAATCCAGCTCGGTAATTGTGTGTAAGCGTAGGTAAAAATTAAACCGACTTCAAAATTGTTTGTTTTTTATTTATTTATTTATATCAGGCTACATAGGCCCATACAATATATACCATAATGATTAACATACATATAAATTATATTATACACTTAATAACTACACTTTATCACGAGTTATCGGCGACGTGACGCGCGCTTCATTCCGGAGTCTCCCCCGGAACCTTCGGTAGACCACACAGAAGATGCGTCGGTACTCTCACCACAAAGGAACTGAAGTTGACCTTGTGGCGAGACTGCAGACGTTCGACCCTCAAGTGGAGGGATGTCTTCTTACTAATGTAGTTCACGACGTCCTCGACCTCCATGGTGCAGTGCAGTCGCGGGTACCTCGCTCCGCAGACGCAGCTCAGGTATATAGGGCGCGGTGCCGCGATGGTTGCGAGCGGCGGGCTTCTTTTCCTCCTCTCCACCAGTATGAAGCTCCTCATCGCACCCCCTGCTCTCGTCCTTGCCAGGTCGAGAAGACTTGGCCTTGTGGCTCTTCGTAGCCTTGCGGCTATCCGTAGACTTACGGCTCTCCGTGGACTTACGGCTCTCCGAAGCCTTACGGCTCTCATTCTCCCCATTTTTGTTCGCTCGCGGGGGAGGTGCAGGGCGACCAGCAACAGTTGCGTAGTTTTGCTGAGTCGCCTGTGGACTCGGCGTCGGCGCAACCGGGAGGGGAACGCAGGCGGGCGCAGCAGCGGCGGTGTTCGTTGACCCGTCCGATAATTCTGACGGGCTAAACGTGATCGCTTGTGCGCCTGCAATCTACCTCGAACTCCTGCCAGCTCTTCCTTCAGAAACCTGATGTCCTTCAGTAGGCTGACGACATCGAAGTGGTCCAGCGTGACGGGCGACAGCTTATGCAGCTGTTTAGCCACAAAAGCCGGTACCTCATCCGGATCCGTCTGCTTCAGCAGGGAGATGATGTCCTGCACGCTCCTTTCGGTTCCGTCTCTTCGTCGTGACGGCATATTCACGCTCTGGCCGAGCGTCTCATACAGCAGCTGCTTCCCTTGGCAAATCTCACTGGTGAAGGAAGATTTGCAGATCTGCATGATGCTGACCTCGTCCATGGTATCGATGGTGTGCTGGATAAACGCCAGCAACTCGTTGGCCACGAGCGCCATAGCGCGGCACATATCCGTGCAGCGGCAATTTGCCGCGCGATTCGCGAAAATAATATTAATTAATTAATATTTACAGCGTGTGTAACGTGGAGAACGACCGTTCGCTAACTCGACACCATTACACTACCTGATTTTTTGAAATTGTACGTAATTAAGAATAAAAATTCCGTGTCTCATACACTACTGAACCAATTTTGATGAAACTTGCAGTATTCCTAAGTTGAACCATACCTAGTACAACAAAAAAAGAATTACTCAAATCGAACTTGTAGTTCCGGAGATATGCGAACACAAACATAAAAACATACATACATACATACACTTTTGAAATTCGGCACTGATAATATTCAGACGCTGATATTATAGACTTAAACATATACGAAAACTGGGCAGTTCTGCAAATATTACATACATACGCGTCGAATTGATAACCTCCTTTTTTTTTAAGTCGGTTAAAAAAAAGGTCAAGTGCGAGTCGGACAGAGCGAAACTAGGCAAATATTGTGTTTTTTGTATGGACATTTTCCATAGAACTTGGCACTCATTTAGATCTCCATCCTTTTTACAGCGAAGAATACAGACAAGAATAATGTTTGTATTGAACTTGGCTCTACATTTTTACATTTATCTTTTTGGTGGGATTGTATTTAAAGCAAATACTTTCATTTTCTTAAAACTAGATTTGAGGTATATTTTATATACCTCATATTATATATAATGATTTAGTACAAGCTATTAATTTAATTTTATAAGACAAACTTAGGTGTGATTTTATAAAACCTTTTCTTAACAGTTTCCTGTCAAGCAAAAAGTATTCATCGTAGACAGCCAGCTAGTATTCCAGCCAGAAATGTAACGTAATTAAGGCAATAGTTTCTTTAAATCCATTATAAAGTTTGTAAATGTTTACGAATACAAAAGTCTTTTATCCGGGGCACAATGAAAGATTAAGCAGGGTGTCAAGAAAAGAGTAATGAAGTAAAGAATGCGTTTGACAGTGGAGTGTGCGCCATTGAATATTTCAAACGCCGAGGGAATTAGGGGCTCGGATGAGCTAGATTGGATTTTTGGAAGATCGATTCGATTGAGATTATAATTTGTTTATTGAATCATAATAATATTATGTTGATGAAGATGATATGATGAATAATAATTAGTAAAAAAAGAAATACATTACATATTAATTAATATCGATCAGAAATTTATAATGATATCAAGCGTAATAAATCTTAATACACGTATGTTAAGATTTACTTGGTACAAACATGATATAATACAATAAATATCATCAAAATAATTGGTGCGTGGGCGAAACACACATAAATCGTGTTCAATAAATCTAATATCCATGAGTCAGAACCGACGAATAAATATTTCAAATACCTGGTGTTAAAACCCAAAAATGTTATCACAATCACTAAAAGGCAATAACATATTTTATATGAAATAGTTAACGTAAAATAAACGTTTCGATTTGATTCATGGCAGCGGCTCGCTGTGATCTGTCAGATGTAATGAATATATTACCAGTAGGAGCAGAACAATTTTTGAGAAGGTAATTATTTAGAGGAACGATCACTCGGTATTCTGATAACCGCGCGATAATAATACATCCCCGACATCGTTCACGCATTCTCTATCCTCATCCATTACTGTTTCATCTTCAATAACAAGTTTCGCTCCACGAACATCTACAGATCGATCACACACTGCAAATTCTACTTTAATTCCGTCGAAATAAGGTGAAATTCCCTCCCCCGCGTTCGCGTCACAGCGGGAGCGCTAACTCTTTCATCTATCATAATCGTTCATGCTGAAAACAATCAAGATTGATTTTAGCTGCACTCAAATTTAAGCTCTCTGTCGGTGTATTAAGGTTCACAGACGAGGGGACGATGGGAGCTTTGTCGGTTGATAGCAAACCACCGTCGGAGGCGAACGTAGGCGGCGGCGTAATGAAGGGACCCACGGAAAATGACAAATGACATCTGCCTACCGCCTGTCAAATAACAGACAGATAATAAATGACCCCGATTGTTTATCATCAAATATCTCATATATCATTATCGTGTACTCAGCGCTTCGGGGGCGCTTTGACTCGGCGCTATGATTAATATTGTTTAGTTAATTCTGGCTCCGTAATGTAAATACTTGGGGAACATTTCGGTGCTGTCATGCCGAGTTGATTACTGGTTGCATGGCAATTACCGATATCGCCTTTATTTGTCCAGTCATCGCTTCACTTAATCCGTAATGCATTTTTTGTTAATTCTGTTTCGGGTTACTTTAAGAAATAAATGTAGGATCGCTTTTTGTTCAGGATAATCGGTAGCGTGGTCATTATTTGTGTCCGGTTTCGGCAAATTATTATTCTAATTAATGTCAATGTGAAGTTTGTAAGCCTCCCAAGCTCGTGTACCTCGGAGTGTTCGTACAGTAAATCAATTGGTGAAATATTGAGCGTGTCGGCTGTTGGCGTGTCGAAGCGAACGTGTTTCCAACAAGATACATGGCCGGTACAATGAGAGTTTGAGAATAAATCTGTCGCCTTCAAATACACATGTAACTCGCTGTTTACAAACTTCCATGACGTTTCCTTTTAGGATTTGCAATTTTGAAAGTGCAGCTTCTAAACCGTTTTGGTTATATCTTAATATGTATAATTAACTTTTTTACATCTACATACTTTTTTTTTATAAAAGTTGATATAATACTAGGATCAGATAATGGGCTGGCTTAAACTGTAGAAAGAAGTTGTCATATCGTGTTAGTTCCCAACTTACGCTTTGAAAAACTGAACAAAAAATTATAAACCTGTCTACTCCATATTTATAGTAAACAATAACTCAGGTGTTTAATATACAGAGCGATACGTCAAAATCAGTGTTAAAGTAGAGCCGCAGCCGACACGCACGTCAGGCGTATGGGATAAGTTTAAAGATGTAGAAATAGAAATAATTGCAATAGATAATATTGGTAAAGAACATAGTTGAATTGGTTAAATAGCATATTCGAACTGTAAGTGCATTAAAGAAGAGGTGGTTTAAATTATGCCAGTCTCTATCTAAATAATTAAAGTACTTATCATAGTTAAAACTTGAAAACTTTTCAAACTGTAATAATAATTAATTCATGTTTTCACCTTAATAATATTATAACAAACGTTATAACTAATAGAATCTGGAAATGTTTGTTCAGTTCATTTGATAAAAGGATCGCTAACAGTTGATTTGATGTAAGCAGACATTTACAAAATTGTGTATTTTATTTAAAAGTTCATAAATACACCAGCTGTTTTGTTGTGCCGACATATTTAATCCCGGCTATTGTTGTGTTGTGAGCGTATGACTTGGGCCAGGCTTACGGAACACTGAGCTTGATAAATGAGCGTCGGATTTTCAAAGGCACAATGAAGACTTGACCTGTCGTGTCGTTAATCAAAAACCGTCTATAGGTGAGGTTGATAGATCGGTTGAGGAAAGGTAAGGTATTAATTACTTACTGTAGGTGTTTATTGTTAAGTGACTCGAGGAACAAATGATTTTCCTCGATGGATTAGCGTCATTAAAGTTTTCTAGTTGCAGCATATTCTGATTTTTTATTTTTTAATACTTCTTTTTCCTAACCTTTATCAAAATCATACGTAACATAAAGATAACGAGAAGATCTATTATTGTTTTGTATTTCTTTAATCTATTTATATTCATATCTTCTATCAAAGAGATTAGAGTCAGAGTTATAAGCTCATTATATTTTTGTGCCACAACAGCTTGTGTGAGCACAGAAGTTAATAAGTTCATAATACGAGGATGTTCGATCACTGTCAGAAAGTAATAGGATTATCTCCCTTCTCCTTCCCACACCCATTCTTAGGGGATAAGTGACGTGACTTCAGTTTTTTAAGAAAATCCATTTTGTTCCGTTTGACAGGCATATTTTTTCCAAGGTATAATTTGAGGGGAGGTTTTTACAACTGGTTTGGCTCTGTTTTTTCTTTCATATATATACATTGATTGTAAATATTCTATATTTTGTTTTTTAATAGTGTTGTTTTATAGTAACATAATAATGTTACTTACTAGTGTGTTGGTCTGTAAAGTAAATCACAAGTACTTTATTATTTTAATTATTACGATTTGGGTTAATTTGATTGAAAAATCGATTTTGTCGTAATTTTGTAAATTAACGTGAGATATTATAGGCTCTGTCTACTCTGTATAGACTAAGCAACAAACATACTTTTACTGCCGTACTCTGAGACCTTTGATTATGTAGTATATAATCAAAGCCTGAGATTTTGATATGACTAAAGATTGTGTCATAAGCCCCATACTTACATTATATTTTGTCAAACTCTTTATTAAAGTAAGTTTAATCATCATTTAATGTCTCTGAGTGTGGCTGTATGTGTCTGTTATATGAGAATCATTATTTTATCGTTTTTATCCTTTTTCCCGATAAAAATAGTACTTAATGAAGCAATTCCAGCTATCTTCAGTAACCTTCGATCGGGCCATTAAAACGGTGCCGGTAGTTATCGGCACTAAATTCTGCAGATCGTCATAAAGTACGACATCAAAGTGGTCGTAAATTCAACTAGCTGCCGACACTAACATCAAAGTGGAAAAAAATATTACTCACCTGTGATTTACAAGCTGCCGTGTATAATATATTATGTTGTTTACGGTAATATATAGTATGGTTTAATGGAGAGATAACAGAGCTGTGATTTGTGCTAAGAAATTTAATTAAAATTTTATTCGTTCAATATTTTTAGTTTATATGTTCCATTTTTTGCATGACTAGAAATTCATTCATCCCATCCCAATTTTTGTGTGCCAAATCTTCATAAGCTTTGCTTAAAGCATTTTATTTTTGGTCTCCTTATTTATATTTATCATTTCCAACCTGTGAAGTAAATTAAACAATATTATTTAATTACAATGTGTGGAAGGGTGTAAAATAAATCTGTCATAACATCTACCACATTTCTGGTACCACACACGACGTTTCCTAATGTCCGTCTTAGATAAACTTATCGATAATTACAAACTTTATGATATCCTGCTCTACAAATTTAATTTTATTCCAAAATGTGTTTAATGCAGCCATTTATTTTATTTATTTCAACAATATTCGATGGTATATTATCTTATGTCCGGTCATTTGAATAAAATATACGATTTTGTAAAATAAAAATTCCAATGATATACATTTTTTCCATTCATCTTTTGGGTTTTGCGTTATAAAATACATAAAATTATCAAAACTACTAACAAAAAAATATAAACATACATACCCACTAAGGTAGGTATAAAAATCACTACACAGAGAGATTAATTATTTAATAGGGTCGGTCTGACAAACAAAGAAAGCAGGTCTTGTAAGTCATCTGCTGTATAAAATTATAGTTAGTAAGTGCTACATATTTAATTTTTAACCGACTTCCAAAAAGGAGTTTATACGTTCGGCTGTATGTTTACTTTCAGCGACAGTATAGTTTTCGATAGCCTTAACAACACCTGTATGCGTACCGTATTATTACTGTGTGTGTCTGAGGTGTGTAATTTGTGGAGCATAATCACGGGTTTCGTCTCGTTGGCCAACATAATGTCTTTGTGGGTTTAAAAAACAAATTACGACCACGATTGGTGTGTGAGATTGTTTTGGATAATTTTTACACTATTATTATGAGAGGTAGAGTACTCTCTACCTCTCATATTAATAGTATAAAAATTAATTAATTTATTGCAATTGTCAAAGTGCAGACGTTATAGGGGGATAGCAATAAAACAGCGGCTATCGTGGTAATCTCATCGTGAGAATTCACAAAAACTTACAATTAGGCCACATTACACATTAAATGCTTAATAGAAGATATTGGGTTTAGGCTTCAGACGCTAAGACCTTTGATTATACTATGCTATACCTAAATTTTGACAGTATTACGAATTTACTTTTACGGCACATCTAACTTTTCTATCCTTGGCACGTGCTGTGTATAATATAGGGTGTTAAATAAAGTTATTGTTAACGATATAAGATAATATTGGACAGGCTGATTTTTTTTTTACTATTTTAACGTTGTTAGTGGCGGCCGAAAAGGAAGATCTTCCGACCGAGAGAAATAGCGAGCGTCAGGCCGAAGCCCACTGACGTCATTTCAGACGTTGTATATATCTTGCCGTTCTCCGAAACTTCGATAGCGCGATGCAGGAATGTTAGGCGAATTGTGGGTACCGCCACATCACTCCCCCCCGAAGACCTGTGGTATTCTTCGATGCGCTTGTGTTGTCAGGTGTGGGCCGAAGCTACGTGCTGACTTAACATTTTCAATCATTCATATACAGGCTGATACTGGAAGATCTCTTGCGGCAATATTTTTCAGCTACCAGAAGCCGTTTAGCCACCGTTTTAAGTGTGTTGGGTAACAAACGACAGTTATTTGCGTGAATTTACTGACAACAAGTACGAGATAAGAGCTGAGTAATGTGGCGTACACGCCGCCGTAATTATCAGCCTTCAGACAGAAATCGGACCGATAAATCTTGGGTTAAGTCGGGCGCAAACTATAGATAAAAAAATACAGTTTTCTTGAATCTGATAGGCAACTCTATAATATTATATCTATGCCAGTTTGATGAAGAAGAATGTTTTGGTTTTTAACTGTTTATGAAAGAAGTTAATTAATTTCTATGAAAATTGGTGCAAGTATCAGTAGATAGAGCAACCTATAGCTTCTCAAAAAAGAGTACCCGCTGTTAGTTAAGTAATTTTGAAATCACATAAAAAGTATGAAAACCTTATTAAATCGAGATAAAAATGTACGAGGTGATAATATTTAAAGTGTATAAACGTTTTCTGTGGAAACACAAAGTGAAAAACCCACCTTGTGAACGTGATTACGTTTAGAAAATTTTGTACTGCGTCTGCTCTTTCATAACACTGCCACTGACTGTACACTCTTTCAAAACGTCTAAATGTGAAATAACATAGGTTATTTTAATGGACTTAATTTTTCGCGTACGGAATAATGGGAGACATCCAATTAAGTATGTGTAGCAAATAATAATAAAATAAGTTTGGTATTAATTCACGCTATAGGTTTCAATAAAATTTAACATACAAATAGTTTAAACGATATTTAAGAGGTATGAGCTGGAATCGTTATTATCCTACTGCATTATTTATATCGATATAACAATTGCTAATTGCCTCACGTGAACGATTTAATTTATAGTTAATTAATACATAATATTAGAACAATGTGTAGTATGCGCCTGTCCTTGTCAACAAATAACACCTATAAATCTGCAGTAATGATCGTGTTTGTAACGTAATAAAGGTATCAATAAGACCAGGCATAGACTTAGCGAATAATAGACCGACCGACCATTTAACCTCGCGTCTGACATTTTTCAAGCACAGACATTTTTGTATTTTTTTTCTTAATCATCTAATGTCTGAATGTCACGTTCTCTTCGCCATTATGTGATATCTACAAAAAAGTGACGTTTAATGATTTATCAGGGCGAGCGAAGCGAGCCCTAGTATATCCCACAACCTGTACATTTTGTGGTACACTTCACGGAGAAACTATCATGCCTATTGGCTACTTAACTTTTATTTTTATTTATATGTAGATGTGTTATCATTTGTCAGTCAAGGTTTTTTATACGTAGATGTGTCATGATCAGTCAGAGGTGTGGCGACGCGAGCCCTCACAAAGCTCGGCTTTTAGCTGGTTTGTATATGTCGTGAATCGTGATGTAACTCGTAAGTCGTATTACTACATACTTACTACAATTATTTCAGCTGGATATAAGCATTATAATAGCATATTATAATGCTAATGTCAAGGTCACGTTACACTAAAATTTGCAAATTATATGGCGATATTGTTATGTTACAACATTACTTACTTCTTTATAATATGCACAACTGTATCACCTGACCTCACTAACGTTTGTTGTATCGGAGCCCCCCTTAATTAAATATTAACTTTATTTTGTTTTTAATATTTGTTGTTATAGCGGCACCGGAAATACATAATCTGTGAATATTTCAGAAGTCTAGCTATAGCGGTTCTTGAGTTACAGCCTGGAAACAGACAGGCAGATGGACAGACATCGAAGTCTCAGTAATAGGGTCCCGTTTTTACCCTTTGGGTACGGAACCCTAAAAACTGATTCTCTAAAAACAAACATTTTAGGAGGCATTTAAGTTATGCAACATTAAAATTTGAGTTCCAATCTATTTTGAAATATAATCAGATCTTTATATTTGATGTAATTTGATCCTTATGTTTATTGACGGGACAGACCAAGATCCATTAAAATATAAAAAATACATTTGTTTTTTTATTTCGGAACTATGCAACTTTTTGTATTCTATTTGATTACTAGCTGTCCCGGCAAATGTTGTTTTGCCATATAAAGTATTTCGCCCATATTATTTTACTGAAGTGACTAAATGAGTATGGCACTATGACGTCCATCGCTGGACGCTGTCCCGTCGCACAAACAATAATGGTCGCCGTCAGTCTCAGTTACAATAATTTACTATTATTTATTCAACAAATGCACTTATCAATATAAAAAGTGGCCAGTAGCCGTGTCTCAGACCTACTGAATGTGCATAATAGTTATATAAAATTTGGTAAAAATCAGTAAAACCGTTTAGGAGGAGTACGCGGCCTAACATTGTGACACGAGAATTTTATATACATGATGACTGTGATGACAAGATGTATCACACACGCAGAGTATAATTTTACCTTCTTTTATGAATCCAAAATGTTAACAAAAAAGATAAAAACATTTTTTTCTACTATTTTAAAAGCCCATCAATCCCCAAGTGGCAGCCGGCTGCCGCATAAGAATTGAAAGTCTATTGTGTCTGCGATGCCCACGATGGAGGTGCTATAACCACACATAAAGTGTGTTTTACTAATTAACTCATTAGTAATTAAGTAGTTTCTTTTTAGTAATTTTTGCTTCCACACTCATTAAGCACGTTATAATGTTGAATGTCACTTCTATTCCATTTCTACTCTACATGTAATAGATTCGCGTCTGTCCGGCATAGAGCAGATTATTATGAAATATGTCCGCCCATAGGAACCAGTCGAAGTTGTCATAATGAGCCCGTGAATAGCGAATACACATTTATTGCACTGTTGCCTGTCAACGTATTATTTATACATTGTTGAATTGCACTTTGAGAAAAAAATTCTATGAATTATAACTGCAATTATCAAACTATTTTTAATGATTTGTTTCATTTCAAATATCGTAATTTATTTTTTCTGATTTCAAAAACTATGCAAGCTAGGCGTATGCTAGGCAAGCAGATGCTTGCCTAGCATACGCCAACGAGATATCTCACTCTATAATATGTTTTCTCGATGTTTGATGGTTCATCTCTTCATCTTTATTGACTCTAGCATGATAAACATTTTTTCTCACGTAGATCTATCATCGAAATAATACATTTTTATAGAGTTTTGTCGAGATAATGGAGAGAATTTGACATTATGAGACGAGTAGTTTTTAATTATCTCGAGAGTGAGATATCTCTTTGGCGTATGCTAGGCAGGCAGGTTTCCATAGGGCCTAGAATGAACTTGCGGTTACTTAAAAATACTAATAATCCGACGTCACGACATTTAACCAAACGTCAAACATGTCACGACTCTCTCAAGGGAAACGTCACTGCACCAGATAACAAGTTGTCGAGGGCGGCAGTACATTATCACCAGCACGAATTAAACTGTAATCGCTGTCATTTTTAACCTGAACATTTCCTTTTTGAGGTGTGGTATGAGTGCAATAATTAGTGGCAAAAATTATTTTCGACTGCAGTAACAAATGGCAACCATCATTCAAGGAATTTCAGTTGTCTGTTTTATTAAAAAAGTGATATTTATTAAGCTTTAGTATAAACTCACACCCCCTTACTAATAAACGTTGTATAAGCTTTGAATAGTTATACAGTGTTTTGTTCCTGTCACACAAGTGACATTTTTAATTGGATTGAAGAAGACAAAACACTGTAAGTATAACTATTCAAAGCTTATACAGCGTTTATTAGTAAGGGGGCTAGATAATGCCCGCAAAATTTGTTCAAATCTCATGATAATTTTCCATTTTCCCTGACATAAGCAGACCTCGATGCAGTTCCTTTGTCCCTTTCAGGGACTTCAAAGTATTTAGAGGTTAAAATGTAAAGGTAACACACTATCAGACAGATAAATTGAGCTAGTCACTAGTGACAGTCATATATACACTTTTTCGTTTATAGTACATATTTTCTATTTTCTCGCTTCTCGCTCCCGCGCCCGCTCCGCTGGCCGCTCACAGAGGCACCACGCCTTGATTTATGTACCGCCCGGTCTCATTTATCCCACTTACGTCTCGCGCCGCTGACAGCCGTCAAATTATCTCTCCAAATAATGTCCTTCATTTGTATACATCTGTGTTCCTTTCGCGAGCTTTTCCATAACGTGCTGTCAACTTGTTGAAAGGTAGCTGGAGTAAAAGTATTAACATTTTCCGATAAACAGATGATTAAAATTGTTTCGTTGTTTTTCATTATATTAGTATGGTTCAAGTTAGTATACAAACTTGATAATATGAATTGGCTATTATGCTATGCATAGGTATAGGTATAACTTATAGCGATATCATGCAATGACGATGCTGACTACAGTAATTAAGATTTTTTATGTCGCTTCTGAATATTTCGTAGACGAAACCCCAAACATAGTAGCTCATTAAACTATTATCTAAACAACTTGCCTAATTTTTTACTTGGCATTTCACAAGATCTATATCAGCGAGTAACATATTGTAATGTCCACATCAAACACGATAACGATCTATTCTAATTGCTATCGAATTTCGCATAATCTCTTCCATTTGAATATTTTAACATGGATTTATTTGTTTTGTAAATTTAATGAATTTTTATTTAAATATTTTGTTGAAATTTATTTTGCATACGTTAGATGTAATCTATTGTAGCATGTAATATATTGCGGGTCCTCTCGAATAGATAATGTTTTTATTATAATACACTCGCAGTTTACATTATTTATTACATGCGAATAAATTTTGCATAAATAATATTAATAAGCGTACATTTTAATGGCTCGAATGAATAATGATTCTATTTTTAATTATGATATGTAAATTTTATACTTATATCAATTATGAGTTACTATTTATGATATTTTTAATGTACGGTTTACGGTTTTTTTATATGTTTATATACATGAAATTATCCTGACGATATTATTTTATGTGTAATTAGTATGAAATATAGCCGTTTGTTGTTTTATTATCCAGTGGTCTAGTGTTTATGTAATAAAAATATTTTTATAATAAAATACTATATTATCAAAATATTAAATTTCAAGGTAACGAAAAAGTGGATAAAGTACTTTAGTTAGGTACCTACTTGAAAACGTCAAATACTCGAAAGTCGGGTATGAGGAATGACATATTATGTAGAGTCCTGGTTGAACTAATATGACTGTATTCTATGGTCTTGGGAAAGGACATCGGATAGTTTTTAACTTTTTATCCTAGAAAAGGGTTCTTGCGCGATACACGAATGCAACTTTCAAATACAATTTGAAATTTCAGTAGACAAAATTTAAAATTTCAGTTTTAAATAAAAGTCACAATATAGCCGTATTTGTAGAATATAATAATTAATAACTAATAAGGAATAATAACGGTTACTTTATACCCTAATTACATTTTACAAAGTAAAATTGCCAACAAATAACTTAATAACATAATTCGGTCATGATTATACTGCAGTGTAGAGCTTTTAATAAGCAGAAAATTATAGGCTTAATTTTATACGACAGTAAGGCTTTAAATAAGATAGGAGTTTTGTAAAAAAGTGATTACTTGTGGGAAGGAAGCATCTGCAATTTTGGGATATCATTATGTTTATAAAACCTCTAAATAATAAAATTAGGTTTCTGTTTCGAGGCTTACAATGTCAAAACTTTTTGACTAGCCGCATATTGGAACGAAGTTCCTTATCGCGCGTTGCGAAAGGGGGCAAGACGGAAAAAGTTGTAATGACACTTTTTGACTGACACTTATTTTAGTACCTACGAAGTAGGGGCAGAGGGCGTTGATGTGGCGATTACGTCAACTGGCGAGAAATTTAAAATTCTACCATTCCTCTATGGTGGGAATTTTGATTTTTTTTAGCTGGAATGGGTGGCGGTACTCTTCATTTTTAAGGTTCCGTAGCCAAATGACAGAAAACGGAACCACTGTCACTGCCATTTTTCTTCGAAACTATAAGAGCTGTAATATTGAAACTTGGTAAGTAGATGTAGTCTGTGAACCGCATTAAGATTTTGATACAAAAATGGAAAAATTATTAAAAATTTTAGGAGTCCCCATAGATTACAACTGAAACAAAAAAAAATATATTCATCTTACCTATGCGTGTGGGGTATCTATGGATAGGTCTTTAAAAATCATATTGAGGTTTCTCACATCATTTTTTTCTAACCTGAATAGTTTGCGAGAGAGACTCTTGCAAAGTGGTAAAATGTGTGTCGCCCCCCCTCTACCTTCTAAAGTATGATAGATGATATAAGGTATGATAAATCTAAAACAAATACATCTGTTTTTATCTATGTGTGTTAGAGCCCTTCCACACGACGTTTTTTTTTGCGCACTGACGACGCTCTGCTGCGCTCGTTTTCATCGCGTTTTGGCAGATATACCTAAAGTTTAAAACTTTAGGCTTCGCTTATCGCTTTCCGCCGTCTGACACACGTCGTAAAAGACAGATCCGGAGAAAACAGAACTAAATAGACAAAAAATAACCTTAAATCAAAGTAACAGAGTTGCAATTAAGTGGCGATTTTTTTAGGTTATCTACGGGGAGTTCTTATAAAGTAGATCTCAAACTCAGGTAGTCAGTTGCTAATAACGTATTAATCTTAATTTTAACGTATTTATAATACTTGTGTACAGGAACTTAGACCTTATGCTGTTGGTAGAATTTCAAATGTGTTGACAAACACAAAATACACAAGTATCGCGATATTTATTTAATCTATGCAAGATAACTACTTAATTACGTGGCAGCCCGTATCGCGAAGTAGATTTTAAATTGAGCCCTTATAACTCCCTATCTACAGCCTTGACAAATGTCCCTTGTTTCCTTTAATTCGTATTTTACATGAATATTTACAACAAATTATTACATAATATAATATTATCAGAATAGGGAATATTGCAAAGGTCGGAGCAAAGAGCGCTACTAACACATAAATAATCCTTAATAATCCGACCAAAATTCAACATGTTGCACACGTCATATTAGAATATTGACAGAAACATTGTCAAACGTCAAACAAAACTTTTTGCTGGTGCTGCCTCTATCGTGAAAACATTGCAATAATTTATCCTAGTAACTTAGTAAGTTTATCTTCTGATGTTGCGTGTGTCCATGGGCGACGGAAGTTGCTTTCTATCAGGTGACCCGTTTGCTCGTTTGCCCCCTTATTTCATAAAAAAGGTGATCTAGGATAGTCTCTATTATAAACTTTTCTATTTCAGGTTTTATTTTTTATCGACTTCGTAATTCCAAACGGTGAAACAATAAGGCACTAAAATTCATAAAAAATGTAAAATTTTGTTAAAAATGTTGTGGCTCATTATAATATTATCTTCTAAGCTTATTTTCAAATATGTTTATTTTCACACACACGTAATTATTTCAACAATTTAATAGTTATGTGGCCGCCATTATTAATTAATATTACTCACAATCCCATCCGGCAGTTCTACCTGTTTTTATCTTTCAATTAATCTCTTTTATTTTGACTTGATATATACACACTTTAAATTGTTGCAATTTATAGCCGTCAATTATATCGTTTCAATTATTTCCTTGTAACAATTATTTATTTCCTTTATTGATGTTAATAACAATGAATTTTGTGTAAAAGTAATGTAATTTAAAGTGGCAAGGTATATAAAAAGCTTTTAAAAATACTATAAGTCAATTTCAGTGACTGTCAAACGAGACTGGCAAAAAAGCGACTTGCTAAAAATAAAAAAGAAGGGGAAGAGTTTGACATTGACAATGTCGTAAATGCCGGCAAGACAAACTTTAATGGGTCTCGTAACAAATTGTAACGAATGGCTACACACACTGAGACTGACGTTAATTAAAAACTAAAACTGTTGCGCGATAAATTAGAGTTATGCAAATCAATTAATTACCGGCACTAGACGTTAACGATGGCTACAATAGTTATTTATAACCGCTATACGACCGAAAATATTATAAACGACTGGCCGTTTGCGTTTATAGCGCCATTAACATACTGCAATCGATCTAAGTCATGGCA
This sequence comes from Aricia agestis, assembly GCF_905147365.1. Lineage (NCBI taxonomy): Eukaryota > Metazoa > Arthropoda > Insecta > Lepidoptera > Lycaenidae > Aricia > Aricia agestis. The sequence continues at coordinate 20,737,021 of NC_056410.1, read as the reverse complement.
GCGCTTGTAAAAGTCGTTTAAATCATTAATGATACGATTAAACTTTGAGAAACGCTGACGTAAATTATCACAAAAAGTTTAGGGATGCGAGTATGTCGATAGTTTTGACGATACGTCGCGCGTCACGTGATGCACGTATGTCGATACGTCGCTTGTCAGAATCACGTAAAGTCGAGCGATTAGAGATGTGCGTGTGTCGATAACTCGCTCAAAATCACAAAACGAGCAGTCAGATGTGCGTGTCGATAGTTTTGTCGATGGCCGATGCCGCGTGATCGCTCCGAGACTGAAAATCGAGCAAAAGTGCACTTAATTGCGGAGGCTTTTGTAAAGGTGCGGGCTTTGTGAGACGTGAGTTCGATTAAAAATGTGATTTGTGGCTGGCACTCGACGCGTGTTTTATTTTGGCGCACGTGGGGGCAGTCAAACGCCGTGCGGGCAAAAACGACAACGCCGCTGCCACTCACAATCTAGGATGCCTATGATTTATCTCAATTTTTTAAAAGTTTCGTATTTTGTATTTTTTAAAACGTGGATTTTAGTGGCTATAACTTATAAACGTGAAGTTTAATCTGCTATCGTTTGTTCATCCCTTTATAACTTTGACACTTTGTTTATTATTTACGTTGACTAGAAAAGCGTTAAAACATTTACAAATCAAAAATAATTTAAATCCTTGTAAATAAGATACTGCCATCCAACACTAGCGTGACAAATAGTTAAGGTGATTTCTATTTTTACTCTTCCCCCGTTTAGACGCAACAAAAACAGAGCGATTAACTTCAAAGAGCCGCGCTGTTTGGCGAGCGTGATTGCCAGTCGACATGCGTCTAGTTCCATCATTCACACCTGTCAGGCGCGGGCGGTCGAGGGGGGAGGGGTGCGGTGGGGGGAGGCGGGGGGAGGCGCGATTTGTACGCCGAGTAAATCACTCCTGAAGTAATTTATGAGCGGCCCGAGTGATGTCCGCGTGTTTATCGATATAATTTACTGTCGGACTAATTAGGGAATCGATTAAATGACAGTTATAATTTTATTGCGTTTTTGTTTATGATTCCTCATATAAAGGCTATAAACCTAATTTTTTAATGTTCAAATTTAAATTAATTAGTTGAAGAGAGACTTAATTAAGGTTGATTAAATAATGACTACTGAATACTGATTTAATTATGTTTTCTCTTTTATTTTATAGATTCTTCAAGTCTCATCAGCTATTTACCATAGATAAACGCCGGTCATGTGCTAATTGCTATAGTCTTAATCGTGCACGTAAGATTCTGTAGCAAAGGAAAAAACAAAATAAAAAAAATTATAAAGAATGCTGTGGTAGGAAATTATTAATCGAACATCTTTTTTAAGTCATTTTGTTACATATTAAAATTAACTCTACCAATTAAGTAGAGTTCATTTTTTATTCAACAACTGCCACGCTTTGGGACACCTACCGGCTATCCTATTTGCCATAATGCCACGAAATAATACAAATCTGAAAACGCCATCAAAAATTATCGATAACGCCTCATCCCTATGACGTCAGAGCGTCATTTGACAAGTGTTGTGTCCACAAAAAGCGGACAGTCGGCCGGTAATCAGCGGCATTTATCACGGCCTGTCGGAGCGGGTGACGCGCGATGACAGCTGAGCGCTTTGACAGCCCGCGATGACAGCTGAGCGCTGTGACAGCCCGCGATGACAGCCCGCGCTTTGATGTGTCGAGCGCGGCGCTAATGAGCGGAGGTGACGCTTTTGATGTGAAACTTACGAAATGTGGCGGCAAATTCGATGACCAGACATTTTTAATGAGACCGCATGAATAGTGAATGCGGTCTAATTCTCATTGATGTAATTTCATTTTAATTTATTTAACCTCTTGAAGTAAAACTTAAAAAAAATCTAAATAATTTATAATATGTACAACGGCCCTGTTACGACAAAATGCTTTATCCTGTAAAACGTCAACTTGCGAAAAATTAGTTTAAATTTTTTTAACATAAGATCGTTACTAAATTTTATCTAGTGTAGAATGTAAATGTAGGTTCATGGTTTCTTCATTACTTATAATTAATTTGCTCATTAGAACATTATTTTATCGTATTTTTTAAAATTATCTTATAGTACTATAAAAACATGTTTTGCCGTGACAGTATGCACTATGCAGCTAGCCAATATAAAATATTAAGGGGCAAACTCAGCTTGCAGTGTTTTGCAAAAATAAAAATACGCTCAAACTTGGGCGATTGTTATCCTACTACGGTTACAAAACGCTGCAACCCGGATTACAGTGTTTTGCAAAAATATTTCATCCACATTAATTTAGGTTACAGCAAAATGGTATATGATATAGGTATTTCGGTTAAAAACTTGTCCTCAATTTTTGGGTTCAATCAATACAAAGCTTACATCAAGTAGATAAAAAACTATATTATTACAAAACGATGTAACTCGAGTTGCATTGTTTTGTCGTAACAGGGCTGACAAGAGAAACAGAATATAATATAATATAATTTTATTCATGAAACGTCACACAATAATATAATATAATATAATTCAAAACGCAACTAATGTACTAAGTATTCTGCTAATTACAAAATTCATACAAAAATGTTACAAGTTCGTCTAGTTCAAAATTGTGATTAACATAATCACATTATAATAATTATAATAATATATCAATTCACATTTTAAATATAAAAATATTTTATTAGTACTAACCAGAATAATTTTGAATTCAAAATAAATAATATTAAATATTAATTACTATAGGTCTACCAGAAAACCGGGGTAATTGGAATAAAACATTTTGATCCTTTTTAGGGTTCCGTACCCAAAGGGTTCTTCTCGCCGGGTTAGTTCCCGAACCGGTGGTAGGCCCCAGTAGCAACAACGTTCGGAAAACGTTTGAAAAAACTTATTCTGAATAAAATTTTGACTTTGACTTTCACTTTTGACTTTGACTTTGAAAAACGGGACCCTATTACTAAGACTTCGATGTCCGTCCGTCTGTCTGTGTGTCTCCAGGCTGTAACTCAAGAACCGCTATAGCTAGACTTCTGAAATTTTTACAAATTGTGTATATCTGTTGCCGCTATAACAACAAATACTAAAAACAAAATAAATTTAATATTTAAGTGGGGCTCCCATACAACAAACATGAATTTTTCTTTTTTTTGCGGGATATCAATAACTTCAATACATAGGCACTTGAAATATTGACGAAATACTCAGTTTTATTTGTACTTTAATAATTTATTATAAAATTTAAATAAATGAAATAATTAAGGAGGCTCCCATACAAAAAAACACAATTTTCAACCTATTTTTGCTCTACTGTGGTATGGAACCATTGTTGGCGAGTCCAACTCGCACTTGGCCGATTTTTCTCCTTATAGCGGCTGATTCTATGTGTGAAACATGCAAAATTTATATAAAAATTTATCCAATGATCAAGGATATTTTTCGAAAATCTGTCATCTGCCATCAGATCCTGGTAGACATAATATTATATTTACTAGGTGACAAAATTATTCCGGCCATGTTTCATTCTTGTAACGGTTTAGGATTAGTGATCAGTGATCACACAAAGAACTGTCAATTTGATGCCCGACACTATTTTTGAATGCAAGAATCTAACGTGAAAACCAATTTCCATTCCGTTTTAGAAAGGCCAACACTTTAAAATGGCAACAATTTATAGCGCGCGGCGAATCTGTAATTCTTTTGAGCGATAAAATTAAAATGCGCGAGCGACGAAGCGCGCAGCCCATATGCAGTAAAGACGATTCCATTATTGTTTCAAGATTTCAGGGTTCCGTGGAAAGGTTAGCTTTTTGTGGTGATACGAAGCTGGCAGACAAAGCGGCCCCGCGACCTTTGAATTTTTCTAAGAATTAGTGGTTTGAAAAGGTTTTATAGAATTCAAAGACTTAAAAATCTGTTAAATGCTGTGGGAAATGAGTTACATTAGGATTGTCGGTTCTAGAATACTATTTACGTTGTGGGATATGCTTGCGATCCTCAAAGGAAGATCTCCGACTGAGCAAGGAGATTCAAACGATGACAACTCTCTTCTGAAGCTCCAACTCTCATATAAACTTTCAGAGCGTGATTCAGCAGCTTTACCACGAAACCGTTTTGAAACTCAAAAAATCTTACGAGAATGCCGCCTCCTACTCCAACAAACGAGAGATTACGTTGTTAGAGCAGGACGCGGCATTCTCATCCGATTATTTGAGTCTCAAAACGGTTCCTTTAAGTCATGAATGCAATGAGTTCCTTAAAGTCATAGTGCAGGTCTTTTCGATCACTTGTGTCCATTTTTAATCTCATTTTATTATTATCATGCATTTAACTCCACAGAACCCTTTTATCCACTGCAGTTAGAGCAGTTTTGCGGGGTTATTGTATTTTGATTTATGCGGCGTCACGTAAACACGGTGCGCCCGCGCCTGGGCGGTCGGAAAAACTGCGCACTCTATGGCATACGTGGTTGACATACTATATTATTAAAACCAGAGTGGTTAGTCAGAATGCACTCACCAGTTTCAATAGCCAACTTAGATGCCAAAAATGTAGAGGATTTGATATAAACTCGTTGCTCGGTATCGTGGGCCGTGGCGCTTGCGATGCGTTATGTCATAATATGTGATAATATAATTATGTCAAATCCCATACATTTTTGACATCTACAAGTAACTTCGCTCTATATATTGTGTCTATTGTGACCCTTTTGAAAATCTCGTGTCTACCCCAAAATTTGTAAGTTAAGTTTAGCTTACGAGTTGCGATCTTTCAAGGGACCAATTTTTCTCTATTCAGAGACCGGTCTCTAGCAACAAATGACACTAGTAATATAATTGCACCCCCGAGATATGTACCATCGAGGAAATGGACTCATAGGCAGTTTACAGAGTACAGCCCACGTCACTTGTTCGGATTATGTCAATTCAATGTTGATTGTGATCTATGGGATGGGTTTGACATAACGCGACCAAATCACTTGGGACCGCCATCTGCCTAAGAATCAACTTCTCTGATAGTACTAATATCAACGTAACTAGATCATTTTTTAGTCTGCAACAATACTTTATTCATAAACAGGTTTTTTTAACAACTGCGATAAAAAAATAATTTTAATTTAAAATTTCTATTCTCACGACTACATTTTTTAAATTTTGAGTCCAAAAAAAAGTAATTAGCTCATATGATAAGCTTAATTTATTAATTAAGTATGTAAGTAATTAAATATTATCCTAGAACAATGCACTACCTAATTAATGAAAAAATTAGAATTACTATCTAGTGTCTAAACACTAGATAGTAATTCTAATTTTTGTTTTAAATTCTAGACTAGGTCGCATGGTAATTAGTTAACTACTAATATCATGAATTTAGTTGAGGTTCTTGGTTTTTCTATAATTTTCACAGCCTGTAGCCACACTATACAGTATAGACAATAACATACTCATCTTCACACTCAAACGGCCAAATCATGCGGACGCAGACATAATGATGATTTCTAATGAAATAAATCTGAGGGGGAACGAGAGGGTTGACGAATTAGCCAAGGATGCCGCGCTGAGATTGAGAAGGAAACCTGACTACGATCTGTGTTCTGTTTTGAGAGAGGATACGATTGAGGAATGTGACTGGAGATACTAAGTGGGAGGGACGGCCGGAGTTACGAAGCTCTTTTTCCCAAGCGCTGCTGCTGCATACAAAATAGTCCAAAAGATAGACATCACACACCACACTATACAAATTCTGACTGGACACGGTGGATTCGCCTCCTACTTGCACAGATTCAAGCTGAAGGAGTATCCGTCGTGCCTGTGTCAGCCAGGAGTTTAGGAGCCGGTTCCTCACCTGTTACTCGAGTGTCCAATTTTTGCTAGCAATAGATATGATATTGAGCAAAAATTGGGCACATCGATGACGGGTGAGAATCTGCCTGCCATCCTGGGGGGTAAAAAGAGAGATTTGTTCCTCTCTTTTTGTAAGAGGATAGTGTGTGTAACAAACAAAAGAAATTCTAGTAAATTATTGTGATTGTTAAGCTGTGATATTAGGGTAGTTGAACGTTGTGCCGTATTTTATATTTATTGTTTTTAATTTTGACATTTTTAAATTGTCATTTTTATCGGAACGGAATTATTGAATCGCAATTGAATCGTCGTAATATTCTAACTGTAGTCAATTGTTGAAATTTTTATATGTCAGTTAAGAACTTTTTTTTTTTTTTTTTTTTAACTCCTTCTGTCCTGCGATCTGTCCTTAGACATTGAGCTGGATTTTAGTAATTATGTTCTTAGCGTGTATGGAACATATCCAATGATATGACCATTTTGTTAGTAGAGCTCTGTTAAAGCATGTCTTGAGGGGCTCGTCTTTTGAGCCTTTTGAAGCTTCTATTTGGTTCTTCGCTCATTAGATTCTTGGCCAGGTGGTTGGGATGGTTTTCTATTCTCTTAGAGTATTTTTGTAGGCAGTTTTTTATTTCCTCCTTTACAGATTCTAGTTTCAGATCCCTGTGAAGTTGCGTGTTTGAGACGTACCAGGGGGCACCAGTTATCATTCGCAGGGTCTTTGACTGGAACCTCTGCAGGATGTTTATGTTTGATGGAGAGGCTGTTCCCCACAGCTGGATCCCGTAGGTCCAGATAGGCTTTAATATACTTTTGTAGAGGAGAAGTTTATTTTCAAGATTTAGTTGTGACTTTTTGCCTATTAACCAATGCAGTTTCAGGAGTTGGAGATCGAGTGCCTTTCTTTTTGTTTGTATGTGCTTTTTCCACGTCAGTCTTCGGTCCAAATATACGCCAAGATATCGTACGACATCTGATTGTGGGATTTTGATTCCATTCAGCTCGACTTCAGGACATGTTTCGTGTCGTAAGCTGAATGTAACATGGACAGATTTTGTTTCGTTAGCCTTTATTTTCCAGTCTTTTAACCATCGAGATAGTTCATCTAGACTTTTTTGAAGTTTGTTGGAAGCTCCGGCAGCTGTTTCGTCGGTTGCTAATATTGCGGTGTCGTCAGCGTATGTTCCCGTCAGGACGTGTTCTGTGTGTGGTAAGTCTGATGTGTACAGCAGGTAAAGTGTTGGACCCATCACACTCCCTTGAGGTACCCCTGCCTCTATTTTGTACAAATTAGAAATGCCATCGCCTTGTCTTACATAGAAGTGTCTTCCACTTAGATACGCTTTTATGAAGAGATAGTAATTAATAGGTAGGTTCTTCCTGATTTTAAATAGCAGTCCATCGTGCCAGACTCTATCAAAGGCCTGAGAGATGTCTAAGAATGCGGCAGAACACCACCTCTTTTCTTCAAATGTGTTGTTGATTTTTTCTACTATTCTGTGTACCTGTTCAATCGTGCCGTGACCAGGTCTAAACCCAAATTGGTGTTCAGGGATCAGTTTAGCTTCTGCGATTTTTGGAGCCAGGCGATTTAGAAATAAAATTTCCAGTACTTTAGAGGGAGTTGGAAGGAGACTGATAGGTCGGTAAGATGTGACTTTAGTTGCGTCTTTTCCTGGTTTTGGAATGAGGATTATTTCAGCTACCTTCCATTGCGGTGGAATAAAATTTCTCCAGAGGCAGGCGTTGAACAATTGGGTAAGATATTTGTAGCCTGTATTTGGCAGTTCTTTGAGGATTTTCGCCGTAATTAAGTCATAGCCTGGGGATTTATGAACATCTAGTTTTCTAATAGTTCTGATTACTTCCTTTATTGTGATTTTATTGATTGGTAGATCGTTTTGGTGAGTTTGCGTAAGTGCGTTTGTAACATCGTTCGTCTTGGTAGATCCGCAGTCAACGTTAGGAGTGAATACCTTTGACAAGTGTTCTGCAAATGCTTCGGCTTTATCCTTGTCGCTTTTAGCCCAGGTACCATCCGGTTTTCTAATGGCTGCTTGGTGAGAGACAGGCCTTTTAAGATTTTTTGCTGCTTTCCACAAAGAGTAATCAGTGGCTGGTGTGGCATCTAGATTTTTCAGAAAGTTTTCTGTTTGGAGCTGCTTCTGTTTTTCTAGTACGTTTTTTAGTTTTTTCACGATTTTGTTGAAATTCGCCTTGTGTTCTGGATATTTTGTAATCTGCCAGAGTTTTCTAGCACTACTCTTTTCTTTTAATAGGTCTAGCATGTCTTTTGTGTAGTGGCTTGTGTTTTGCGTCTTCATGCTTGGGAGTGGAGTAGCCGACCAGGCAGCTTTTTGAATGACGTCGTTAAAATGTTCAACTGCCTCGATCACGTCATCGTCTGATCTAAGCGGTATATTGAGGTTCAGAGAATTTGTGACTTGTTGACGAAAATGTAGCCAGTTTGTCTTGTTATTATGCAGCTTACAGTTCTTTTCCACGTTTTCCACTGAGGAATTGACATAGGCTATGACTGGTGAGTGGTCAGAGGAAAGCTCAAAGCAAGACTGACAACTTATTGAAGAGCTCGTTATCCCTTTGCAGATGAAGAAATCTACAAGGTCTGGTTTCTTATTTGTATCAGCCGGCCAATATGTTGGTTCCCCAGTAGAGGTGACTGTTAGCCTCATAAACTGCACTGATTTAAGAAGCTGTCGCCCTTTTGGAGTGGTAATACGAGCCCCCCAGTCTGTATGCTTTGCGTTAAAATCTCCACCAGCTATGAACCGAGGTCCTAGGGATTTGAAGAAAGCAGTATAATTTTCATACTTCATATTGTGTTTAGGTGGTATGTATAGTGCTGATATCAACAGAGGGCCTTTGTCGTCATTAATTATTATGTTAGTGGCTTGAATTTGTTCAGTCTGGAAAGAGTTTGTAGCATAGTGACGAATTTTTTCTTTTATAAGTATAGCTGAACCTCCGTGGGCAGTACCATCAGGGTGCAGTGTGTGGTACGTCTTGTATCTTGGTATGTTAAAATATGTCTTTTTTGTGAAGTGTGTTTCGGACACAAGAAGTATGTCGATTTGGTTGGTCTCAATAAACATTTTTACTTCTAACGAGTGTTGTGGTAAGCCATTGGCATTCCAGAGGGCTATTTTGAGTCTGTCGAATTTTTACTCATTGTGGTCATTATGTTGGTTAATAAGTTTGTCATGACACACATCTGATTCATAATTTGTTTCAGCATTCCGAAAAGGTCCTTCATTTCATTTGTTTGGCTTTGGGTATTGTCATTGGTTTCCGTATTTATGTCAAGTTTAGGCGATTTTAGGGTATCTGCATAGGTTTTATTGTTTTTCTCCTTGGTTGTTGTTGGATTATTTTTCATGTGCTGGTGCTGCCTGGTCTTTGTGGTAGCCGAGCTGGTGGGGTTTTGCGGCTCTTGATATTTCCTGTCTCTAATAGGTGGGTATTTTTGTTTTTGCAGCTCCTAAAATACTATACAACCTTTATAGTTAGCCGGATGATTTCCGTCGCAAAGGGCACATTTAACAGAGTCTGAGCGTTCTTTTCGGTGACAGTTGGCTGATAGGTGGTTTCCGGCACATTTGATACATTTTGGGGTACGGTGGCAGTATGATTTTGTGTGTCCGTAATGTTGGCAGTTTGCGCATTGTGGTATATTTCGCACAGGTCTTGGTGGTTCGAATTTTATGCGGTAGTTTAGAAGGCTGTTGATTTCATAAACTTTTTTGTTATTACTTTTTGGTTGCAGTTCTACTATGAACATGTGTAGAGGTTTCTTAGTTAATCTTTGTTTGATGTTCCATATGTTGACTGCTTCATGTCCTAATTCTTTTAGGGCTATTTGGATATCTTCTTTGTCTGTAGAGGGGTGTATGTTTTTTAGAATAACTTTAAATGAACGTTCCTGCTTAGGGCGATAGGTGTAAAATTCTGTTTGTCTTGCCTCTAACTGTTTGACAATTTCTTTGTAGGTTTCGGATGTTTTAGCTTGAATTTTAACTCTGTTTTCGTTTAGCACCCGTATTTCGTAGTTTCCACAGGCGTGTTCATCTGGTAGGTTTTTTAGAGGTTTTATGTTCTCTACTTTATCTACGAAGATCGGAGGGGGTTTTATAGGTTTCTCTTTAATGGTTGGATTTCCATTAGTAACTGCTTCAACATCTAATTCATCAAATCTGTTGGATGTGGCAATAGGTTGACTAAGCCAGTATGTGCTTAATTTGGTTTGCTTTTGTTGGTTTTTATGTTCAGGACTTTCTCTGCGTCTCTTGTTACTTCCTCCTGTTACTTCAGTCCATGAGCTGGAGGTGTGATCTAAGTTTTTGTTTGTAATGTTGTCGTCTGTCGTCTGTGTTGTTTGCGTATCATTGATAATCGCGTTGTTTAATGAGCGATCGTCACTGACTGATTGAGAGCGCGGTCTGTTTAAGAAGAGGCTCCTATGAAAAATTTGTTGCGTAAGTATTTTATTTTGTGAATCTTCCATCTTGTTCCCACGAGCTAGGTCGATAAAAACAGGTCACTAGGAAGGTGACGCCTATTCTCCCTAGAAGGCAAGTTCAACGAAGTTTGCCAGGTCCGCCGAGGTTGAACGCTAACGACTAAGTCTCCCACTAGCCACGCAGTCTCTGGCGCGTATCTCACCGTAGACTTGGGGTGAATTTTTATAGAGGCTTTCTACCTCGTAGCCCGGGCGGTGAAGCCAAGGCTACCGGTCCTGCGAGACATGACCACAGGGTTACGGTTTGTGATGGTCATTTCCTACCATCACAGGTCTGACACGTTTCCGTGCAGGCGCATCGGGCTAGTTAACCGCCGCCCGAGCCTCGGCGTTGTTGTCCGTTTAGCACCACCCAGGGGATACGTGTAGGGTGGGCCTAGGAAAGGTGGTAAATCCTACGGACGCGGACAACATCATCCCCCAAGAACTTTTATGTAGTATGTTATAATAATTGAATATTTTATGGTATAATAAGTATATAAAGATAAAAGATAACAACAAGCCCTGACAACGTTAGGGGGACAAGAAATAATAAAAAAAATGAAATAAATCTCTCCCCAAACCTCTACACAACACCCCCATTTTTTTCTGAGTCCCACACCGCCCCCCTTCAGACCTTCAGTGCCCACAGGGGGGCGTTATCGCCCACTTTGGGAAAGACGTAGTCGGTAGGTGTAATCTGTTGTATCAAGTATGGTCGGTCAGGCCGAAGTCCAGCAGATCGAAAACTTCGTTAGAGCGATGCGACATTAATGGGCTAGTTCTATCGCTACATCATACCCAAAGACTGGAGGTTGAATATTTAAGAGTTCCAGTGAATTTGAAGTGTCGATGTTGAACTAAGCGTTGCAGAATCTACCGCTGGGAGAGTTGCGGTGGGTTTTATCGTGCCCGCAACTTTGCCATAAGCGAGGAGTGGAGCACCATGGGGTTTGAAATGAAATGAAATGAAATGAAATATTTCTAAGTAGGTTAACAAAGTTAACACTTACTTATAGAACGTCGTGTCTACATGAGGCCTACCACCGGTTCGGGAACTACCCCGCCGAGAAGAACCGGCGTAAGATTCCGGCGTAAGGCGTAAGTTTAGTACGAACCTACTAACTTGGAGAGTTCCACATACCCCGGCTGTCAATCCACCGGGGAAGCGAAAAACATTTTTCAATGTAGGAAGAAGGGTAGCAGTATCCATACCACAATATCTATAGTTTATTACTGTTAAGCCTGATCAGATAAGGCTGTAGTTATGCACAATTAAACTATTATTAGTTTATGGCACCGTAAATGTTACAAATCGGAGTTTTACTGCGGTAACGAGGAAGTAGATTCAGCACTTTATGACGTCATAATCGCCGATTTAACAGCCGTTAAATATAGTTTACTTGATTAAGTTTGAAAGGAAAATTCCAGCAGTCCAGATTTACATTCAATTATTGAAAAACATGCGAAAGTTCATAGGCTACAACATCATAGGTAAATATTGTCTGTTGCATTTCCTGGCCGAAAATACAGAATACATTTGAATAAAATTTGGAACCTCTATTGCTGTACTATGTAAATTATCTGCTACTCCAATAAACAAATTTTCTACTTTAAGAAGCTCCGTTACTCTGTTTTTTTATGAATTTCGTATCCATTAAACAAAATGATGACAAAGAGAACCAGAGATAACTTGCTTCCCACCTACCGCCGCGCCGGCGGTCAATTTTCCCTTCGTCTTACGACTTTTTGATCGACGCACGTGTCTCGTTTTCAATTCGAAAATATCTTGAAGTTGAATCTCTTTTCTAAATAGAATGCAAGAGCGGGACACTGCCAATACCACTATTAACGACTATTTCATTAATCTCGGATTTTTATAAGCCCATCAAATTACTATGAGACTACCGATTAGCCGACCCGGTTCTGTCAAGATGGCGATAACCAGAGTAATTGTGATCGGCCAATTATGACCGGCAGAGGGAAGCACTCTGAAAAATTAATATTATACTATACGGACTTAACTGAGCGTATCTTGATAACAACGCCACGACAACTGTGCCGATGTTATCACATCTACCACTTTGAAATAAGGTTGAGATCGGTGGAGCTAGGGTAGAGTGTTAGATGGCTTTATGCGGTAGAGATAAGGCAGTTTTATGTAGATATTCTTGATAAATTGCAGCGGAGGTGAAGTTTAGTGGGGGTAGTTGTAATTTATCGCGGCATTTATTGTGGGTAGCTTCGCGGTGAATTTATTATTAAAGCAATTAACAAGTTGCATTATTAATAAAGTAATATTAAATAGGCGTGGATTAGGAAAAGTTATGTGAATGTGATTTGGTTAAAAGTTAAAACAACCCTAAACGTTCATTACATTAAATTAATTTAACTTAAATTTGTTTTTATATGTGGAAACTTATTAGCTGGATTGTGCACTTTTTTGGGATGGGCAAAAAGTGTTAAGCTTGTGTCAGGTGTCAAAACACGAGGCTTGATCGAAAATTCGTAAGACGGAGGGAGAGGTAGTCCGCGAGCACGATGTAAGAAAGTAAAATCCACCTCTATTGCGCGATGAAAACGTATGCCTGAAGTTTCAAAATGCTACCTGTTGTGTTTCTGTTTCAAGGCATTCAAGAAAGGGGAAATTTCTAGCAAGTAAAAACAGTGAGTTCCAAGTTTCATCCGCGGTAACGCGTTTATGACGATACTCAAGGACCCTGTATAGTTCTTTAAGACTGTAACTGATTGGCACTCAAAATAAAAATCAAAATATTTTTTTTCTAACTAGGTTAACAAAGTTAATACTTTTAGAAGATCTACATGTGGTCTACCACCGGTTCGAGAACTAATATAATAAATAAACACTGTCAATATCGTACCTGGCTCATAACTACGTTTTACTTAACCACTTAGCCATGTACTCAGAGCATATAGGTACTGATGCATATACCGACATACCCGAATGAAACTCACTCGCTAGAAACAGAGAAAGCCATCTTGCGGCCAAATTACTTAACTGTTTTTTGTAGTTCTGTATCTCTGTAGCATTAGTATAGTAAAGCAACGCAGTCAAATTGACTAATCAGAATTCTAGACAAAGTATTGGCTTTTATTTTAACTTTCCGTGTTTACTTTCCATTTTGATAGGTCTACCAGAATCAGATGGCAAAAAATGAGAAAATAAATTGACTCTAGCAATACCGGGGCAATTGGAATAAAACATTTTTTTCCTTTTTTTATCCTTTTTTTTCCTTTAGCGGCTTATTATGTGTGTGAAACGTCCAAATATAAAAATGTATCCAATGATCAAGGATATTTTTTTAACATCTGCCATCAAAATTTGCCATCAGATTCTGGTAGACCTATAACGACATGTAACAATCTATTTTCTAACTCTATTTACTAAGCATAGACTATATTTATCTGCAATAAATTCTAAAATTAAAATACTAATAAAGCTGCTGTTAAAGGTAACGTAAACTTGTTAGGTACTTATCATGAGTGTTAGGTATTATAAACTCATCATACTAGCTTTAATTACGTAAATTATTTTATTATTTACTTTACAGTAAACCCTGGTGCAAGGTATCTGGTAAGTGGTATCTTGATGAAACTCTCTAGTTAGTGCTTGTTATGGTTATATTATGCATCATAAAAATGATACAAGAACACGTTGCGTAATCTTACTTTAATAACTAATAATGTAATAATGCGATTATAAGAGATGCCTTAGAGAGAGTTACAAGGGCGGATACTTTTCATCATTCAACGATTAATTACATAACAAGAAGCACATGACAAATATAACATAAGTTGCATCTTTTTTCAATTATCAAAAAATAATAAATAAAATAAAAATAGTTTTATTTCTGAATAGATTTTAAGAAAATGCTTTCAGAATGTTGATACTACGGCGCCTACCACCGGTTCGGGAACTAACCCGGCGAGAAGAACCGGCGTAAGAAACTCGCACGGGGCCCACTTTTTTTACCAAAAAAAAGTGAGATAAAAAATAATTAATCTTTTAAAATAAAATTTACATCGCTGTAACTTAAAATTATACAATGTCAACAAACATACATAATTGTAAGTCATACAATAATGTAGAAGCAGCCTTGCAAGCAGCCATCCTACTCCCAAGATGTGCCATCGTTTATGAAATCATTGACCTTATAATAGGATTTGGCACACAAACACTCTTTGACTACTTTCTTAAATTTACTTTAAACTGAATAAAACTAACTATAGTGCAGTTCGTGTGTACAAAAAATTGCGGTGCTACGCCTAGTTACGACGGTCTACGTCGTGCTACGCCATTCTACGTCGTGCTACGCCATTCTACGTCGTGCTACGCCATTCTACGTTGTTCTACGCCTGCCAACGTTGTATCTCTATTCTCTACGTGGTCCGTAGGTTGATATGCTTTAGTAAAATTATGGTCAATGACAATTCAAATGATAATAATTATGGCAAAAAGTTGACAGATGTAGGAGAGTATGTAATATTTTTATTCAGTTTCTTTGTTAGTTATGTCAATCAAAAAACAAAAGAAGGTATATTGAGAGTATTAGGTAAAAGAGAGTATACAGAAACAAATTGTAAGCAAATTGGTTTACTGTACAAATAGCTACCAATTATTCTACACAAGAGGTACACCGCGTACGTACACGCGCCAAATTCCACTAACCTTTTACGCCGACAACAAATCAAACAATGTGCCAATGAGGCAATAAGTATGTCACGTTGACGCGACATCGTTAACACGTCGATAGATGTCAAAGTGACGTGACAGCTGCCGTCGCGCGTCACGGTGTCAATTGCTCAATGATTGTCCCTCGCTGTCAGAGGTCACAAGTGTATTGAAGAACATTAGCTGTGACAATGTCAGTTTATTGGTTGTGATCAGTGATTTCGTAGACAAAGATGAACCACTCGGTACATGCAAGTTTCTTTGAACACAAAAAACATGTGTTTATTATTATTTTTAACAAAAAACTAAAACCAACTTCCAAGGTAAAAACAATAATAACGTCCTCATAATATGAACTAAAAAGTATTAATTAATAATTTTTCCTATCTATTAGTGCCTTTTTCCGAATTCGGCTAAACTATTTCTGTACTCAATCTTCATAATTTTGAAGTCGGTACCAGATAGCTGAATCTTTAGTTCTCTGACAGAATATTTGAAACTTTTGGAACTGGCACCGACTTCAAAATTATGAAGATTGAGTACAGAAATAGTTAAGGTTTAGCCGAATCCGGAAAAAGGCACTATTAGATAGGAAAAATTATTAATTAATACTTTTTAGTTCATATTATAAGGATGTTATTATTGTTTTTACCTTGGAAGTCGGTTTTAGTTTTTAGTTTAGCTGTGGATATATATTTTTTTTGTTAAAAATAATAATTTCACTCTTTTTAGTTACCTACTAACCATCGCGTTAAGTATATTTAATATTCTACGTATCTTAATTCTTATTACAATTTGTTAAGAGTCAGACGTCGTGCTCACAAATTAATATTATCAGGTAGATAATTTTAAACAATACATTTAAAAAAATCGAAGTAAACAATAAACACGTGCTAGCCGCTAGGCAATTATTGTACCTATAAACTTGCATAGGAATTCGTTCTGTATATGTGTTACGCTCAAAGACCGAAAACGCTCAGTGAGCGAAAAAATGGCTCACAACGCGTTGTGGTAATAGTGAAACGGCCACGACGCGAATTTCGCGTCGTGGCCCTAGTGAAAACGGCCACGACGCGTTCTGGTAATCACAGAAATACCACAAAGCGAAATTCGTGTCGTGGCTGACGTGCTATTCGACCACAACGCGTTGTGGTAATCGAGTAAAACCATGACGCGTTTAAAAACAGCCAAGACGCGAATTCGTGTTGTGGCCCTAATGAAAAGGGCCACGACGCGTTCTGAAACCAGGCCGTGTTCCGCAGGAGTAATTTTATAGCGCCCAACGTATTATACGTGGGAGAGCCATGCTTCGGCACGAATAGGCCGGCTCGACCGGAGAAATACCACGGTCTCACAGAAAACCGGCGTGAGCGCTGTGTTTCGCCGAGTGAGTTAGTTTACCGGAAGCCCAATCCCCTACCATATACTCTTCCCTACCCTCCCCTATTCCCTTCCCTTCCCATCCCTACCCTCCCCTATAATTATCCTATTCCCTCTTAAAAGGCCGGCAACGCACCTGCAGCTCTTCTGATGCTACGAGTGTCCATGGGCGACGGAAGTTGCTTTCCATCAGGTGACCGGTCTGCTCGTTTGCCCCCTTATTTCATTAAAAGAAAAAAGTGTGTGCGCAATACATAAGACCACTCTGGTTTCAATGAAACTAGGCCAGTTACGCAGGGGTAATTTTATAGTGCCCAAGTGTGTGCGCAATACACACTTGGGCACTATGAAATGACTTCTGCTCAACTGCCCTGGTTTCATTGAAACCAGAGTGCTCTTGTGTATTGCGCACATACTTGGACACTTTAAAATTACTCCCGCGTAACGTGCTCTTGTGTATTGCGCACACACTTGGGCACTATAAAATGACTCTTGCGTAACTGGCCTAGTTTCATTGAAACCAGAGTGCTCTTGTGTATTGCGCACACACTTAGGCGCTATAAAATTACTCCTGAGTAACTAACCTGGTTTCAGAACGCGTCGTGGCCGTTTTCATTAGGGCCACAACACGGATTCGCGTCGTGGCTGTTTTTAAATGCTCAGAACGCGTCATGGCTTTTCTCGATTACCACAACGCGTTGTGGTCGAATAGCACGTCAGCCACGAGTCACGACACGAATTTCGCTTTGTGGTATTTCTGTGATTACCAGAACGCGTCGTGGCCGTTTTCACTAGGGCCACGACGCGAATTTCGCGTCGTGGCCGTTTCACTATTACCACAACGCGTTGTGAGCCATTTTTTCGCTCAGTGAGCGTTTTCGGTCTTTGAGCGTAACATATGTATCAAAATCGTGTAAATATAAACCGTATAAACGAAGTATTTTTTATACTAATTGCGATTGTGTTTCTTATTCCTATTACGGTGTAGATTAGATATGTATGTCCACACTGTGCACTTTCATCTTCAATTTTCGTCATTCAACTTTCGTATTGGCGCATTCAATAATTGAATGCATCAAAGAACGCAACGCCAACATTCTAATTTTTTTTGTTCGGTTGGCCTGAAGAAAACGGGGCACTATGGGAAAAAGACAGAAAAATTTTGACGAAAAAATACAACCCCCAATGACCACCCCTTTTTATTATACCAATCTATAGGGGCGCCAAGGGAAGCAAATAAGCTCAGATAAACTTTTCTCAAAAATCAACCCCTGTCGAATGACAGGCCGAAATGTGACCCTCGTTAGTATGGCGAAAATACTTCAACCCCTTAATATTATCATAATCTTGGTAAATGTTTACAAACCTACCCCAATTTATTTGACAAACTACTACAAAAGAAACTCAATGGAGCCCCGCTGCGCGGCGCTCCTATTTCTGGGTGTTGTGGTCTAAGTTCCAACCTAACCTACTTTTGGACTTTCTGGATTGTGTTTGTTTTTGTTTTGGCGGGGGGCTGCGCCCCCCGAGCCCCCCCTTCGGTATCCGTGGCTGAGTAGTTAAGTAAGACCCACTCCTCACAGCCTTGAGATGCCTTAAAAATACATACTTCGTAAACATCACAAAACAGATGATCTTATTTGAAGATTACGAAAATCTCAAATGCGAATTTCTTCTAAACGGAGAGTTTACTGGCGGTGGAAACGGTAAGTAGGAGTTTATCTCACCCAAAACAATCCTCCTTAACCCATGTCACCAACATTTAATTGACGTAGGTTCCTAAACCTTAGCCAAATTTTTCGCCATACTAACAAGGGTCACATTTCGGCCTGTCATTCGACAGGGGTTGATTTTTGAGAAAAGTTTATCTGAGCTTATTTGCTTCCCTTGGCGCCCCTATAGATTGGTACCTATATTCAAAAAAGGTGGTTATAAGAGGTTAAAATTTTGACGAAAAAGTATTTTTTCCATAGTGCCCCGTTTCCTTCAGTCCAACCCAAATTTGTGCCTTACGCTCTGGAGTAAAGGTTGAATTTGTTACTTATGTTCAATTTTGTGGTACTTGAAATATTATGTATTTTGAAACAACATTATGAAACAACATTAAGTATTTTTTTTTTTTTGGAGTGAAACCTAATATAACAAAACAAAAATTTTGAAAATCGATTCACAAACGGCGGAGTAGTGGTCGAACATACAAAAATAAAAAAAAAATATCCACAGCCGAATATATAACCTCCTCGTTTTTTGGAAGTCGGTTAAAAACTGGATGATGCTTGCAACTCCGTTGCGCCAAAATCCGTTTCTTGCGCGGGAGTCATTACATTAAACACATTTTCCGGGATAAAATCTATCCTACGTCCCTTCCCGGCACTCAAGGCATCTGCATACCAAATTTCATTAAAATGTGTTCAGCCTAAAGAGTAACAGACAGAGAGACAGACACATTTTCGAATTTATAATATTAGTATGGAAGCATGTATATTTTGTCGTTTTTTACTTAAAGTTTTTGTTTAGCAATGCGTTGTCTGCTAGCCAATCTATGCGATGCTAACATTACATGAGTCTAAATACAAGTTCCTCTATTGCTAAGTACTCATATACGGTTTTGCTCGATAATTTTACTCCAAATCGAGCAATAACCACCGTGTGGACGGCAAAACTGACAGCTCGAAGGCTCGCTTCGAGCCGGCTCTATGGAATTAAATATGTCAAATATGTCATTTCCTTCGATTTGGAGTAAAACTATCGAGCAAAACCGTATGTGAGTACTTAGCATTAAAATATATAATTATTGGCATCGCGTACAGTTTACCCACTGAGAATTTTGAATATTTGGCTTTATGGGGCACTCACTTTGGCGATATTTTAACGGTTACTCGTCATCTGTCTTTACGATCATAATGTTAACTTATTGCTTGTGATGTCTGATTGCCTGTCAAAGTATAAATTGCTCATGATAATAAGTCTTCATTTGCGACTAATACGTACAGCTACTACTATATATAGCTCAAGGTATTTGATCAAATGCTAATTACCAAACCAGGAAGTGTTTCCAATAAACTCCAAATTTGAATCACAAAGTGTCTCGACTAGACTTATTTAAATGTACACTAATCCATACTTCCATACTAATATTATAAATGCGAAAGTGTGCCTGTCTGTCTGTTACCTCTTCACGCTCGAACCGCTGAACCGATTTGAGTCCCGAGAAAGAACATAGGATGCTTTTTATCCCCGAAAAATGTACGGTTCCCGCTTGATAAACGGATTTTGGCACAACGGAGTTGTTTCAAGATGAAATCAAAATCCCTTTTATCGATTATGGTATGATTTATTACAAACATATAATAAACCATGGATCATATTGCGAGGGCGAAGCCGCGAGGATAAACTAGTCACACCAATATTATAAAAGGCGAATGTTTGTAAGCTTGTATATTTGTAGCTCCTTTACGTCTAAACGTCTGGAGCGATCTTAATAAAATTTGGTATGGAGCTAGTCGATACTCTGGCTAAACATAAATGCTATTTTTTACTGTGGAAAAATATCACAATTTATTTTCCATTATAAACCGCGGGTAACACCGCGGGGCACAGCTAGTAGTAGCTAATATATTTATTAAGAGGGCGACTAACCCAAAAAATCAAACATCATACTTCTCTCTTCACACTCACGCCCGTCTTTCATATGCCAGGTGAAAGGATCACGCGGAATTATCGCCAAGTTAGTTTTTTTTAATAACTCGATAAAGTATATACAACATTTAAAAAATCCGCGAGTTCAGTTTCTCAATGATAGAATTTTATACAATGTGTTAGAATATTAACTCAGTTTTTTTTTTAATTTTTCATATATTGCCATAACCGTGCAATACGCACTGTTATGGCAATATATGAAAAAATCTTGAAAAAAAAGAAAGCATCTTTGGGATTTTTTTGTATCGAGAAAATTTTAAGATACTTATCGTGTTTCCGCTAGGTCAGATAAAATGACAGAAAATATAAAATGAAATGATTCGGGGCCTATTTTCAAGTATAAAAATGAATCATAAAATCGACAATTTTGGGTTAGTCGCCCCCTTAACAAGGTATTCATTGAAATTTTGTTAACCTAGGAGGGCAAAACAGACCTACCGAATAGTAAATACCATCCACTGTATCACCACAGAAGTCACAAGTGCGTTAATTTAGTAAAAAATCCAAATGGCGAATCTAAAATAAAAATTATAAACTATCCTAATTCCTTTCCCGGCACATAAAGCATCTCCATATTAAATTTTTCAAATTGCTTTACGCGACAGACAGACAAAAACTTTCACATTGTTAATATTAGTGTGGTAGCGTAGTAACTACATTTAGTGCTGTCATAATATCATTATTAAGTACTTAAAACACAAAGAATTGTATGCAGGTGTGCGATTTCACAGGAACAATAAAAATTATCGCATCGCGTTTTATGGGGCTCACCTACACGACCTCATACGGGCAAGGGCAGAGTTATTATCCTGCGGTGTATAATACGTACTAATACTATTATAATTGTGAAAGTGTATATTATGTTCGTCTTCACGATTTTGATAAGATTTGTTGTGAAGATACCTTTAGTACCTACCAATGGTCCAGATAAAGGACACTTAAAACTTGGTCCGGATAAAGGACATTTCTAGGCCGGCTCTTCGCTGCTAGATAAAATATGTAACTCTAAACTTCTAAAGATACACACAATAATATGGTTTCGACTATCTACTATACTTGAGAAACTCTACAAATGTCTCTATTTTGACTCGAAGTGGATGACGATTTAGATTTGGCTTCGATCGTGATCCGTACACTCAAAACAAAGTAGAAAAAAAATCGACATCGCGTTGACCAAACGTGAAACTTCTCGAAAATTTGTTATAAATTATTATCGAGCCACCGCCCACCGCACGATCGGGCGCTAGTTTATATAGTCGGGACTCGGGAGTACCAAATCCTACTAAAATCGAGTTGATTCGATTCTCGATTTAGTCGAAAGTAAGCTGGGTTCTGACTATGCTTAAGGAACCCCGAATCCATGTTGAAGGTGAACCTCATCATAATAATATATCAACCGTCGCTCCCGGCGACGCCACAACTATTTACAACTACTTAACGACCGACCTGACTTTGATTGATTGATCGCTGATAATAATTTGATTACACAGATATCTATAATGTTATATCTTATTTACATTTAACTTGGAAGTAACTGACATTGAAAATGTGCTTAAAAATCGATGTTGTTATGAGAAACTAATTGACAACATCATCATTATCAGAACTATCGGCTATCACTAGCGCCTAGTCGGCGAATAGTCGGCAAAGAGCGCGGACTATCCGGCTTCCTATTATTTTACTATTATTGAAATGTTAATGACATTTAGACGAAGGAGAGCCATGCTTCGGCACTAATGGGCCGGCTCGACCGGTGAAATACCACGTTCTCACAGAAAACCGGCGTGAAACAGCGCTTGCGCTGTGTTTCGCCGAGTGAGTGAGTTTTCCGGAGGCCCAACTCCCTAACCTATTCCCATCCCATCCCATCCCTACCCTCCCCTATTACCCTATTCCCTCTTAAAAGGCCGGCAACGCACCTGCAGCTCTTCTGATGCTGCGAGTGTCCATGGGCGACGGAAGTTGCTTTCCATCAGGTGACCCGTTTGCCCCCTTATTTCATTAAAAAAAAATGCATATGAATAATTAAAGTTAGAATATAATATTACTTACATATTATGTATATATTTATACCTCGAGTCGCCGTTTAAACCTTGGTAACCGTAGCGTGAAAGTTGTTAAAATACTGACGCCAAAGTCATACGTTGACAGCGACGTGACAAAAATCATTCGGAGCACGAAGGCTCCGAATGCAGTAACAATATGAAATGTCAAAATTAAAATTCCAATGGAGTTGGCAAAAAATGAAATGTCAAATTTGAAATTCGAACGCTGTAGCTCGCACGCCATTAGTGTATAAATTGCAGCGATTCGGCCGAACGCGTAGGGGTGGCAGCGCCAAGTTAATAGTGCTAGATATACTTGAGCTCTTTTTATATTTTTTGGCAGCCCTACGCCGAATTATTGGTACAGTGTTGAAAAGCAGACGGTAGCCGTTTATCGTGCCATCGCGAGCCAAGACCTCGGCCTTCCAGAAAATTACAAGGAGGCATAACAACGGATGAGGCTTTGAATTTGTTTTATCGCTTTTTAATGACAGTCTTAAAAAGTGATTAAGATGCTATATCAATATAATGTCTACAAACTATATATAACATAACTATATTATAATATTATTAATGATGTTTTAATTAGGGTTCCGTACCCAAAGGATAAAAACGGGACCCTATTACTAAGACTAAGACTTCGATGTCTGTCCGTCTGTCTGTGTGTCTCCAGGCTGTAACTCAAGAACCGCTATAGCTAGATTATATAGAAATTTTCACAGATTGTGTATATCTGTTGCCGCTATAACAACAAAATATACTAAAAATAAAATAAATTAAATATTAAAATGGGCCCCCATACAACAAACATGATTGTTTTGCTATTTATTGCTCAATATCAATGACGGCAACACATAGGCACTTGAAATATGCACGAGATACTTAGTTGTATTTGTAATTTAATAATTAATAATAAAATTCAAATAAATTTTATAATTAATTAATATATCCCACACAAAAAACACAATTTTCAGCCTATTTTTGCTCTATTGTGGTACGGATTCCTTCGTGTGCGAGTCTAACTCGCACTTGGCTGATTTTTATTAAATTTTGATGAGGTCATGGCTCTCAATTTGTTTCCGATGTCAATAATGAATCATATAAAAATTCCATTACGTTTCCAAAATAATATTAACATTTTCAGAATTCCACTCGTGATGTTCTGAGCCGAAAATTATAGGATTTTAGCTCTTTATTTTAACAAATCTTCATCTGTTGAAACTGAATTTCAAAGAAAGATAAGTGTTTACCTACTTAATTGTATAAATCCAGGGTAAAAAATTAATATTTCGGTCTCAAAAACATGGTGCGATTCTGTCGAAAAATTACACATAATTATAATATTATTAGGAGTGTTTTAGCTTTAAGTAGAGTCTTCTTTACATTAATTTAATATGATTGAATGCTACATTATAGCAATAACAAGCTCATTACTCGTCATAAATCAATCGGCACACCACATCCAGGTTTCGTGCGTCCCGCGCACGTCACATAAATCAAGATGGCGGCGATAACGAGCCAGTCATAAAGGCAACAACGGGAACTGCTTTACGACTCATAATTGTGCTTTATTCAATAACCCGAGAACATAGAGTAGCTGAAATTAGAGATAGGACTATCAATCTACAGAACTACATAATTTTATTTATGTACAAGTTGACCCGACAAATGTTGTTTTGTCGTCGAAAATAGATGTAAGTAAGCCAAATTTTAAATTAGGTATCCGATAAGGACACAAAATATCAAAAAATTGGTCCAGCCGCCAGCGGCTTTAGCAGTTTCAGAGGAGTTCAGTATAACGTGGTCTACCACGCTTCGGCACGAATGGGCCGGCTCGACCGGAGAAATACCACGGGCTCACAGAAAACCGGATTGAAACAGCGCTTGCGGTGTGTTTCGCCGAGGCCCGAGTGAGTGAGTTTACCGGAGGCCCAATCCCCTACCCTATTCCCGTCCTTGCCCTTCCCTATTCCCTCTTAAAAGGCCGGCAACGCACCTGCAGCTCTTTTGATGTTGCAAGTGTCCATGGGCGACGGAAGTTGCTTTCCATCAGGTGACCCGTTTGCTCGTTATTACATAAAAAAAAAGTTTAGCAAGTAACACGAGAACACAACACACAAAGTAAGTATTAATATTGTGACAAAGAATGCTATTCTTAAGAGGGCTACTTAACCAAAAATCAAAATCGTCCTTCTCTCTTCACACTCACGCCCGTCTTTCATATTATGCCAGGTGAAAAAGGACGACGCGGAATCATCGGCAAGTTAGTTTTACTATGAATAGAAGACGAACTATAATGATTATGAAAAAAAATTTTTTGAGCAAATTTAGGTTTTATCAATGCCTTTTTAATTATTATAAAATATTAAAGAAAAGACAGCAAACTTCGAAGATTAAAGCAATTATTTTTAACAAAAAAATAAAACCGACTTCCAAGGTAAAAACAATAATAATATGAACTAAAAAGTATTAAATAACTCTTACTCTATAATAGTGCCTTTTTCAGAATTCATCTAAATCTCAACTATTTCTGTACATACTACAGTCTTCATTATTTGAAGTCGGTACCAGCTAATTTTATCGTGAGTTCAGTCAGTGTCAGAATATCTGAAGCTTTTGGGACTGGTACCGACTTCAAAGTAATGAAGACTGTAGTATGTACAGAAATAGTTGAGATTTAGATGAATTCTGTAATAGGCACTATTATAGAGTAAGAGTTATTTAATACTTTTTAGTTCATATTATTATTGTTTTTACCTTGGAAGTCGGTTTTAATTTTTTGTTAAAAATAATAATTTTATTCTTTTTAGTTATCTACAAGATAAGGCTTTATGCGTAAATAACCACTACGAATGTTAACTATTCACATTATGTTACTGTAAGCGAAATTGTGGTAAATGCTTGCAGTTATCTAAGCGATGCTGCAGTTTAAATACTTTTATCTTTAAAGGTTCATGTTTTCATACAAATTTCAAGGAGTCCCCTCGATTCCTCCAGGATCCCATCATCAGATCACCACTTTTGTGAACATGGTACCAAATTCGAGTTAAACTCTATACAACACAAAAATAATTTTGAAAATCGGATCACAAATAGCTGAGTTATCGTTGAACATACAAAAAAATAAATAAATAAATAAAGATACATACAGCCGAACGTATAACCTCCTCCTTTTTGGTAGTCGGTAAAAATGTGTCTAAAACAAACTTTTTTGTAAAAAAAAACTATCGAACATTTTTTCAGTAATCGTGTTTTCGTCTTGAGCATTTAATCTTCATGAACTGAAGTTACTTGTGTAAAAAATCAGTTTTCTAGACCTTACAGATTTTGAGATCTAGGTTTAAGTATGTAGTCAAGTTAGGGGTCAGGGTCAGGGTCAGGAGTATAGTGTTTCTTAATCTACGATTAGATGGCCACCATGCTAGAACGAACGTTAAAAAAAGTATGGACTTCTCAAAACATAAAATCCGTGACGAGCTTTTCGATGCCTGATCTTTGAAATTCAAATTGGTTTTACATTACTTTGTAAACTCTATTGTCATTCATAAAATATTGAGAAATATGTTTTATTTTGTACACAATAATAATAAATGTTAAGAATAATAGGATAGAAATCTAAACACTAAAATACAATCTAAAATATACAGATATATTATATAATATACAAATATTTGAGAAATTAAAAAAAAAGTAACATAATATATAAGACAAAAAAATAGTTTTATCGACAACGTACTATAGTATTAATATATTTTATTACAAATATATTTTCTACACTCTAAAGTGCTGGCAACGAACATAATGAAACACAGTTTATTCCAGCACTGGTAAATCCAGTTACTGGCGTGAAAGGAAAAATAAATATAGCAATGTAATTTGCTATGCAAACTACATAATATTTCTGTTTTGGTTATAACTTCATACAATTAGGCTTGAGAGACAAGAGTATAATATGATAATATTACGACCACCGGTTGCCTCGCCTCGTTGATTTTAAATTATTATATATTATATATGATAGCTATTTGATTATCCATTTTAAAAGGCGAAAGTGTGCCTGTCTGTCTGATTGTTTGACATGCTTAAAGCTTATCTAGTTATACAATTTGATTTTATTTGCGAAGACGCATTGTAAAACATTTTTTTTCTATGTCACAACGACCTACGCCTAGGCCCTAGGCCAAGTCTAGGCCAGCTGAATATAATTATCTACTTTATAAAGGGGTCTTAACTCGGAGGTTGTGGGATAAGCTGCACACACCCTAGCTGAATCTTTCCCCAGCCTAGCTGGCCCAGTTTCAATGAAATCGGCCACAGTCACGGAACCCGGTGCGACAGGCATTATACAATAATATAATACTTTAGAGTTTAGTTACTTGTGGGATACTCTTTAGATTATAATATTATTAATTAATTAGTAATAACATGTTTTATTGCATTTTGTTTACACTCCCGTGACATCACCTGTCACCGTCACGTCAGTTGTCACGCTAATGACGGTGTTGTGACAGCTCGCAACAATTAACCACATTAATTAACGCCAGCTCGTATGAATTTTAAGTGCGGTATTAAAAATTATACCGACATGCAGGTAGGGTTGCCACTCAGGTATGAAAGCTTGGTAGATTATTCTGTAAATCCTGGCGCCTTGCGACTCCGCAAAGCTTTGGTAGGGGCTCCGTGAGAACAGGCACTAGAAATTAATTAAACATTGCACATAAATTAAAGAATTTTTTATAGATGTGCCAATAAAGTGGCCGGATTGTGGCTTTACAGACTAGTCAGTCGGTAAAGCCACAATCCGGCCACTTTTGTAGTCGGTGACTAGTCGGCGAATAGTCGGCAAAAAGCGCCGACTATCCGGCTTTTTATTATTTTACTATTATTGATTTTACATTTAAGAAAACATAATATCTTCTTCATTCTTAACATTTATAATTAAAAATACATCAACATCTGAAATCATGATCGGTTGGCCGACTAGTCGGCCGATTAGTCGGCTTCTTTGCAACCGACTAATCGGCTAGTCAGCTAGTCGGCCAAAGTCATGATCGGAACATCTCTAGAAATTTTATGTACTTAATTATTTATTATTTTCGATTTCACTTTTCAAAAGGGTTCCGTCATCAAAAAAGTTTGAGAGCTCCTGCTGCAATATCTGTATAATATTTATTATATTTTATTTATTACATTAGCGATGCTGTGTCTGAGGCTGCGGGTTGAGTTTGTTGAACAATCCACTGTTTCGATTTAGTTTCGGTGTCTCGGGATTACAGAACTACAAACTGGGATTCTAATATGACAAACACACGTCTTGAAACACTTTCGGATAGTCAAAACTCAAAACTCCAAAAATAAAAAGTTTGACGTTGAGTTACTTTTGCAAACCTACTGCTAGTTTTACATAATTATCTATTGCCGTGAATGTTGTATCTAGCCTAATAGCAGATTTTTTATGATCAAAATGTTTTTATTTTTTATAATCGCCAACCCTATAATTTACCTACGAATGCCTAAAGTTACAAGAATAATTATTACAGGTGAGGCCGCTATAATAGCATACCTCACCTAAAGTAATTGCGATAAAAATTTGGCAGTGACGCGAAGGAATTTTCATAAATAGTAATATTATGCTGTTTAAATTTTATTTTAAAATTTGTTTTTATTAATTTTCTGTAGCACTTAGCTTGTGGCAATCCGAGCTAAAGTTAATTATGTTGTGTTAAAATATCACGCCTTCTCTTTTACATACGATTGACGATAAAGACACTATATTAAACATAGGTTTAACCTTAACCATTACTTACGAAACAACGCTACTAGGGTTTTTTTTTATTTTGCTAGCCGGACAGACTCAGGAGGCCGGAGTTCTGATTTTTGGACTGACCGGGGTTTTCTCAGACTCCCCTCATACCCATCGTAGCCATTAAAAACATGGCACATGTCGCGGAGACCTCTCAAACTTTGTAGTCCCATTCGCGTTTGATCCGCTATAAATTCAAAGGTCAAGATTCGCAATTTGACCCTTTTAACATTGAGGTTTCCATTTCGCAGACCACCGGGCATAAACCATCTCGCGGGGGCTCTAACTATTCGCGTGCGGCCATTATTTTTGAATTATTTACTCCGTAATGAAATAATTCACGTTTAGAGGCGCGACGAATGGCCGCGGATCACGATATTCTGTTAATTACGAATGTTACATCGATAGAGGTCGTAACTCATACCGTGAGGTCAAACGGTCAATTAATGGCGCGGGCGTTGTAAAAAGTTTGATGAAGTGGCCTCGTGTTTATCTAAATATGTAATAAATAACCTCCTTAAGCTGTTTTGGAAGCCACTTTAAGTTTGAACTGTATGACGTAGTACCTATAGTATATTCTGTTTGTACTTCGTAGGGATCGCTGTCTTATCAAAAGCTCATTATGACTATCATGGCCGTCATATAGAAATTGTTTCTTGTGAGAGCTGAGATTCGAGAATGCCCTAAGTTTATGCTAGCTAGCTATCACTATGGTGATAACTAGCTGGTACGTTCAACTACGTCTTGTAGTACATGAATTAATGTTTGCCTTGAAATAACCTGCCTTTTGAAATTGCTCAATCGCAAATCCATGAAACCAACTGTCTAACGTAGAAGCTAGGGGTAATTTCTTCACCGCCAACTTAACCTAACGCCATTATCACCACCACCAATTTGCCTAAACAAACAAGGCTTAATTTTAGTACAATTGCTTCGCGAACAGAAGGCCCACTAATCATCCGCAAGTGAGCTGTCAGGGGGTGGGGGGAGGGTAGTTCAGGGGGGACAGTGGTGCAGGGGGGGGGACAAACGGCGAGATAAATCAGCGGAGCTCGCGTGCAGGTGTCGCGAGTGGTGAAATATTGAGCCAAAGATTATGTGTAACACGGATTAGAGATTCGAAGTCATTGAATGATGAATACAAGAAAAATATGATTAATTGATTCAAAATACTTAATATTATATCGAGATTAGAAATTGTCTGATCCGGAGGCGTCGAACCTTTATTATAATAGACATAGTCAAAAAATGTGATGTCATAATCAATTTCACTAAGTAGATATTATTATTATTATTATTTTTGATTAATTATTAATTAAGGTTTAAATTATAACTACATACTCAATTGTAGTATTAAGTATTTGATTAGTGTCGTATTAACAAGAAAATCGTAATCATTCCCAATCAAATACACATCGAATGATGGATAGTAAATCTATATATATAAAACTCGAAGGTGACTGACTGATTGACATAGTGATCTATCAACGCACAGCCCAAACCACTGGACGGATCGGGCTGAAAATTGGCATGCAGGTAGATGTTATGACGTAGGCATCCGCTAAGAAAGGATTCATAAATTCCAACCTCAAGAGGTTCAAATAGGGGATGAAAGTTTGTATATAATAATACCTCTTAACGCGAGCGAAGCCGCGGGCAAAAGCTCGTTAGGCATAAAACGCATGTACATGAAACACAATACTCGATGTCATGTCTGCTCACTTATACTTTGACCACTTTGTTTCTTGTTGTGGAATAATCGAAATGCCTCGTGCCGTTTTAAAATTCAATTAATGATGAATTGAAATACAATTAATTATTCCATAGTAATTAATGTACGATTAATATCTGACATAACAGCTATTGTATGATGACAGTTCACAGTCGTATTACATCCTGCAATTAAATGAATTGAGTTAATAAAATGTATAAATTATGCAATACTATTTGGATGCACTGTTATTGAAAGTGTTTTGCAGGCGGATAGCGGATCTACGTTATTTTGTGGGGCTATATCAAGTCAATGTTAGTCGTGATTTGTTGAATGGGTTTGACGTAACATAGCCCAACTAAATTGCATTAGTCAGTCTTTTGCCAATCAACTTTTATACGTGGGAGAGCAATTCTTTGGCACGAATGAGCCGGCTTGACCGGAGAAATACCACGTTCTCAAAGAATACCGGCGTGAAACAGCGCTTGCGCTGTGTTTCGCCGAGTGAGTGAGTTTACCGGAGGCCCAATCCCCTACCCTTTCCAACTCTCCCCTATTCCCTTCCCTTCCCTGCCCTATTACCCTATTCCCTCTTAAAAGGCCGACAACGCATCTACAGCTCTTCTGATGCTGCGGCCTGCGAGTGTACATGGGTGACGGAAATTGCTTTCCATCAGGTGACCCGTTTGCTCGTTTGCCCCCTTATTTCATTAAAAAAAAAACTTCTAGCTGATGATACTCTCAGGGAAACAAAATTAGCGAGTGGTCTCATAATCAGTATTTACACAAACACATACTCACAAAGATTTTTTAAATAAATAAATACTTAAAAGTTTATTTGACCCAATAGGACATTACACTACAATAATAAACATCAACAATTAGAATTTATACAAACATTAAAACATTATTTAACAATACAATACGAATAAAACCGGACACAATAAAATAACAATGAGAAACAACAATAAACAATACTTGAAAATAAGCAGTACATGGATTACATAGAATGGGAGTTATTGCAATGCATGGGCCAAAAAGTACACCACTCAGGCGACTCTGAAGCGAGCACTACAGCGCCTGATCTTATGTGGCTCCTGGCTCTACTACTAGCTGCCCAGCATACCGTCAGTAGGTAGGAGCGTGGATTCACACGCTCCTACACTCAGCTGTCACCCCAAGTGACACTGAACACACAAAATATGATTAAACGTAGGTACATCAGCTTGTTTCGGTTTTAACTAATCCTAATAGTATAGATAATATAAGTGTTATGTACCTCTAATGTAATTCTAATGTACCTGTAGTAATAAATGTATATATCTATTTGCCAAGTCAGCAAATACCTCGTTTTAAAAGCTATATTATCTAAATTTTTGAGCTTTTCAGTATCGGTAGTCGACAAATTCCAAAACTAATATGTTCATTATTTTGTTGGCGATATATTATTATTATCTACATTCGTTCATAAGGTTAAATAGGTTATTAGAATTTCAAATTAAATAATTATTAAACATGCGAATTACAGATTCAAATGTCCGAATAAAGCTTTAATTTATTTAACTTGTGGGTCAAGTAGCACGGCAATGTCATATAAGCATTGCTGCATAATTACTAGCAAATTAACAGGTCTTATCTTAGCCTCAAAATGTCTCCAACGTGAGTGCCCTATTGGGGCCAATGGGACATCGCGTCGTCTGTAATCAACCAGCGAGTGACGATTCGCAAACGCTGGGCTCAACGTGACAAGCCGGACATGGAATGACAGTTTCCCGCAGGTTGCAGGCTGACGTCTGTAGCATGCAAGCAAAACCTAGTTTTTACAAGATCCAAAGAAAACGGTTTTTTCTAGGAATTCAAATTAAACTTTATTCATCACTATTCACTAACCTGTCAATTCAATGCTTTTACGTGAAGGTACATACAAACTTTTGTCTTTATAATAATGTTCGTATAGACACATCCTTTCTTCCAAAATCGAGTTTATAATAATATAGTTTTTTCGTTTTCGCCACACCAGTAGGTATAATTAATGCCAATTTCCGTACGTCCAGCATTGACATTTACAATAATTTATGTTCGTATCGCTTAACGTTATTAATCATTTACCGGCAAAAAAACCAGTTGAAACTAGCTTCTCGTTGATAGCGACAACCATACTAATATAATACTGTCTGTCTGTTGCCTCTTCGCTCCTAATCCGCTGAACAGATTTCTCTGAAATTTTGTATAGATATACTTTCAGTCCCGGGAAAGAACAAATGACTACTTTTTATCCCGGTAAAATGTACGGTTTCCACTCGATTAACTAATTTTAGCGCAACGGAGTTGCGGACAACGTCTAGTATTTCATAATTATTAATAAACAAATAAATATAATGTTAATGCAAATTATAAATAAATGGCATATCCAAATGTCAATTTGTGTAAAAACAAACTGAACTGTCGTGTTTTCGCCCTCGCACAGCTGTTTGTAATTGGCAAAGACACGACACAACGCAACGGGAAACGCAATAGTTGACATTTGACTCTATTGGATATATCCATTGCCATGGAGGCATGACTCTAGCCCAGGTGGAGAGCGTCGGTTCTCATTTCGGAGAGCGTGAGTGTGAAACAGCAGCCACTTTCAAATGACACTTCTTAAAATGGCGGCGTTGGTTCTGATTTTGACATAATATTTTCTAGAGCGAAAAATTTGCGCCACGAATCGGAGAAAGCAAGTTATCATTCCCCTCGTTGAAGAAAGTGATCTTTGTAGTACTATGTATTATTGCTACTTGTTAATTTCTAAGAGCCTGGGGGGAAAAAAATTGAAGAGCAGGCTAAATAGTTTGTCATTTTAATTACACTAAAATAAGTAAAATAAAACAAATATAATAAAAAAATATTTTCAAATTAAAACAAATAAATTGACGCGGGAGAGCCATGCTTCAGCACGAATGGGCCGGCTTGACCGGAGAAATACCACGGGCTCATTGAAAACCGGCGTTTCGCCGAGTGAGAGAGAACTAACAGTTTTGGAATAGAGATAATATATCTGATGCCTATCACTGGTTCGGGAACTAACCCGGTGAGGAGAACCAGTGTACAAACTTACACTAAGCGAATATTTCAATATCTTATTATATTTTCTCTACAACTAAAATAATATGCTGTTCTTAATCAGTAATTACTACTAAGTTCACAGTTACTTAACCATACAATGTTGCCAATATCTCTATCTACTAAGTAGTAAAATAAATAATTTATACACTGGCTAATAATAATGTTACAAAACGGAGAACACAAGTATTATTTATGTTCGTTAGCGAATGACGAATGGTTGACGACGCCTGTTTCGTAACTTAAACGCTCTATAAACGAAATTTCAACCTTATGTGTTCGTGTTAAGGGTGTTGTGAATGGTAAATTTATTTCTGTCTTGCCAACTGTCAGTAGTTGAAAGAATATTGAACGTTTTTGTAGCCGTAGGCGTGTAATGATAATTAATAATGTATGGAGGTAGAGCTACACTTTGCAGAGATGCGGCAAAACATACAAGTAGAAATAAACTTGATAACTGCTTCCATGGAGTTTCTTCAGAATAGGTTCCTAGATAACTTCTGTGTGTTAGGTATACTTATCTTAGCTTTTAGAGTTATAACCAAGCTCGTGCACCCTTGAATTAATATCAACAGGTTTTGTTGATCCTGGAGATTTCTCAATTATCATTTAAAATGTTCGGTGAACACTGAACCTATGTCTTTTAAAAAAGCTACATAATAATATTATATTTAGATTTAAATATTCTTATCTTACTATGTTTACCTTGCTAATCATACCAAAAAAATTTAAAGGCAGCTTTTAGAAAAGTCTATTCAAAAATCATAATTTTCAGTCTGCTATTTTACTATCTCTATGGCTGGTAGAGTATTGTGTGTAAACGTTAACACTGTGTGTATTGACTCGCAACTACAATGTAACATCAGCTGGTCGTTACTCATTACATCACCGACGAGCTACACAAGCTATTCCAATATGCCATGCTATTTCACAGCCGTATCAAGACATCAGCTGATGTATATGTGGATGAAACCAGATAACTAACATTTTATAACTTATGGGTAATTGCTCATTTCTTCCCTTTATGTAACGCACCTACATCATCATCTGGCTATACATAAAATCATCATGTTTTAATTTTAACTAATTTTCCCAACCGCTAAGCCTCCATTGGTGCAAAAAACGCCAATTTTTTAACTGTTACTTACCTGTTTCATCCACATTCCACTTACGTTTTCAATTCCTTTTGACTTGGATTCAGAACCGCGTGGTAAGTAGAGCGGTATTGCTAAAAACATTGATCAATATTATACCATCTTCATTGGGACGCATTTTAGGGAGATTAATAAGACGGACGACGCAACCGTAGCCGGCCAAGAAAGAGATGGCGCGATGAGCTGGAGGCATACCAGCCAGGCTGGCCAACGGTGGCGCAGGAGCGAGAAAAATGGAAGACCCTGGGGGAGGCCTTTGCCCAGCAGTGGGACAGCATAGGCTAATTAAAAAAAAAATATTTCTTCATCCGAGTCGTCATAATTTACAACAAGCTCTTCCAGGCATTTTAGACTCACCGATCAACTTATTTTTCTATTTATTAAAGGCATTTGAGTAAAGTAAAGGGAACCGGTCCTGATTTTTACAACAGGAAACTTTTGGAAATGGCAATTGAGGAACCGGGTATTCCCGTGCAATTCTGAAAACTTTAATTTCAGGGAAATGTGTTAAACCTTGTTATGTAATTACAGCGTTAAGACAAGTCAATACATAAGAAAAGCGTTGCAATAACAAATTGAACAAGTCTGTAATGGCGATTTAACACTTCAGTCAACAAGACAAAACTATGCTGACGAGACTATAGCGATATTGAAGAACAATAATTTATTTTAATTCAAAATTATACAATACTGATAACGCCCGTAACTCCGTTGCGCCAAAATTTCCGGGATAAAAAGTATCCTATGTCCTTTCCCGAGACTTAAAGTATCGCCGTACCAAATTTCAGCAAAATCGGTTTAGCGGTCTAGGAGTGAAGCTGAATTGTGTTAAAATGATGACGAAACCTCGCCCAGCCTTATCAGTTATGGGTGAGGCCGCCAATTTTTGCTGATATGACGCAGAAGAAAAAAGCGTAGCGTAGCGTCACAGTAGCGTTTAAAGTGACGAATAATTGTTAAGGTGTTCGTACAATACAATACTATATTATTTTTAATATTTATATTAAACTAGCTGTCCCGGAAAACGTTTTTTTGCCATATAAAGTATTTCCGATTTCGCCCGTATTATTTTATTGAAGTGACTAAATAAGTATGGCATCATGGCAACGTCCATCGCTATCCCGTCGCACAAAAAATGCATTCTGTCAATTCTATGTCAAATGTCATAATGTTACATTAAAAAAGTTTATATATTATTGTTTATAGTCGGTCAAGAAAGTCATGACAGGCAGGAAATTTTTTAAAGGAAATAAAAAATATGAGAACTTTATTAATTCGAGATAAAAATGTGCAAGGTGACAATATTTAAAATGTAATAAGCGTTCTCTGTGAAAATACAAATAAAAAATACACCTTATAAGCGTGATTACCTTAGAAAATTTTCCCGCCTGTCATGACTTTCTTGACAGACTATATATTATGTTATTATTGTCTGTATTGTTAACTGAGATGATGTTGTTAGTAGTGTAAAACACGTTACAAATGTACATTCATTGACCATACAAAAATTATCAAAAACTAGCGGTACTACGGAACCCTATATTGCGCGTGGCACGACACGCACTTGGCCGGTTTTTTCTTCTAAAGCTTCCATACCTAAGTATTTATTCATTTTATTCATAGTTCTGAACAAAGTAACTGTCGTCTTGTTAATTCCCTTTATTAATTTCGAATGATAACCATGATTCTAAATATCAATATTTTGACAATGGAATCTTAATAGCGTCCAAACCATTAATTTAAATTATTATTTAAGGTCGACCACTAGGCGACCTCTAGTTTATGTAGTTAAGTACTTTACCTCTAGTTATTATTGCATAACAAAAACCATTGGATACTCACCTTTATTTGGTAGCGTTGAGGAATTGGTGAATATCTAAGCTGCTGGTGACGTTGGAGCACCAAAATGGTAGCGAATTACCTACTCAACGCTACCGTAGCGTTGAGAAAATCATCTTATCTCTGTAAATAATACACAATGTGGTTTGTATTATAGCCCTAAACATGGCCCTTTTGACTACTTACATGATGCATTGATAGTTTTATGTGAAACAGTAATACTTACATTTGTGTCACAAAAAAACTTCCTTTGAAAAAACTGTGTACAAAGCCCGTCTGAGGTTCAAATGTGAACTGTCGAGAAATGGCGGATATTACGAGATTTTCCATAGAATACGTAAAAACTCAGCGTTGCCACCTCCCGATTTTACCTTCCCTAACACCCAACGATAATAATAAATGGGTTTTATTGGTGACGTTTAAAAAGTGGGGTAAAATTGATGTTTCTAACGATTCATTTGATTTTAAAAGTTTATAAAGAAAGTTATCTTAAAATACTATAAGAATTAGATGAGGTTATAGCCATTTATATAAGGATTCATAACATATCCGATTTATCTTCAAATCTGCCATACTTACTGCTACAGCGACAGTTAAGGTGCACCTCTTCCAAGGCGGATTGTATATTTTAAGCTATTTTCTTACCTTTTTTTATGTTTAATTGTAAATATATTTTTAGAGTATTGTTTGAACCGAAATAATTCTAATGCATGCTTGAGTGCTTTGTTTTCTGCGTTAAAAGCAGTTTTCGAACATACGATAAACACAATACTTTTTAAAATACAAAGGGCGGAGAAAAATAATTACAAAATCAGCAAAAATTGGCGGCCTCGCCCTTATCAGAACTCATCTATTCAATCAACAACGCATAACGCATACTTTTTAATTACAGTGTATCGTGGTTTTTACACCAATTAAACATCACAGAAACTATTATCACGGTATATGCGCATGCGCATAACAAGCCAAATTACCGATACCCATACTAATAATATAGATTTTGCAAAAGTTTGTGCGATCTTTCTGTGAGCATTTTACGCTTAAGGCGATGCCGCGTTTAAGTAAAAAATCGTTTTGGATTTGTTTTAGATTGCTTGTTTTGAAAACAAGAAATGGAACAGCAAGAAAGGGCGTAAGCGACAAAATGGTTTTTGTCGCGTAATATAAAAACTGGCTATGGGCAAATTATAGTGTATGCTTGAACTAAACTATGTACGGTACAAATTTTGGAAGCTTAAATCACTCTCCTCTGTTGGCAAAATTAGAATCCCTGTTTTTAAAGAGGTCTTTTTGATTAATTATTCTGTGTTATAAAAGTTGACCAATCGTGTTATGCTATGGGTAATTCAAAGATAAAGACATGATGAATACTGACAATGAACTTTAATTTCTTAGCTTTATAAAGCTGAGAAAAAAATGAGAAAAATCGATATCGCTGCAGCCAAATTAGGTACCAAGGCGTCACCTTAAATGGCTAAATTGAAATTGGTTGTGCGAAAGGGTATAGACTATAGAGTAAATCCTAACCCCATAAGTTACGGTTCCCGCGTGATAAACCAACAAGCATGCAACATCTAGTAGCTGTTAAACATAGTATGATAGTAATATAGTAAGTATTGTGTAAATTTTCTTATATCAGTTTTTATTTATTACAGATTACAAGGATTCAGGACATAACACAATAAGGGAATTAATTACCATATTTAACATAAATCTAAAACAGATCTATCATAATAAAATATAAATAATGTATGCATGGGCGTAGGTAATACTATAATGTGCGTAATTAATAGAGGCGATAAGCAATTTTTATACTTTATAATACCGTCATAAATAACATGACATTACGTCCCACAAGACACAAATTGTTTATTTGTTATGTTATGTTAATAAATTACATTTATTATTATATTTTATCTAAAATAAATGAAAATTTAGCGTCATTTGTCAATAGAGTCATTGTCAATTTGATAATGACTCTATGACAATCGACAATGACATTGATGTCAAATCTCATAGAAGCTCTGTTTTGGCTCGCCTAGTTTTTTTAAAGTATTTCTTTTTTTACTATTTTTAAGGTGACGCCTTGATAATTTGGCTGCAGCGATGTCGATTTTTCTCAACAATCACTAAAGCTAAGAAATTAAAGTTCATTGTTTTATAGACCCATAGCATTAACACGATTGGTCAACTATTATAACACAGAATAATTAATCAAAAAGACCTCTAGAAAAACAGGGATTCTAATTTTGCCAACAGAGGAGAGTGATTTAAGCTTAGGCCAAACCTACGCGACCAGGCGACTGCAAAGCGGAGCGTCAAGTTGTCAAATGTGTTTTTTGCATACAAAACAGTAAACACACATTTGACAACTTGACGCTCCGCTTCGCAGTCGCCCAGTCGCGTAGGTTTGGCCTAAGCTTAAAGCTTCCAAATTTTATACATATATTAGTTCAAGCATACACTATAATTTGCCCATAGCTTATATGAAATATATTTATGGTTTTTAACCGTTTTGTTTCCATTTCTTGCTGTTCCATTTCTTCTTTTTCACAAGCGATCTAAAACATATACATATACAAAACGATTTTTTACTTTAACGCGGCGTCACCTTAATGAGCGTAGCACACCTATATAATAGACATTGAATAATCAATATGTACAACTTAGTAAGTAGTAACGTTAAAAGTTAAAACTTTTTATCTTGACATTTGGTATTCACCTTCACATACACAATTACATTAATTGTGAATGTGAATAACGATTTCAATAACGTGACACGCCATTTAATGTCTGCAGCATACATACATACATGCATACATACATACATGTATACATAATACCATTAGTATGTGCATACGATCAGGGACAAAACGACTGATAGATATTGATTATTCATCGGTTTGTTGTCTATTTTCAACTTGTATTTATTAATTCCTTTTGACTCGTTGACAGTTAACAACTGACATTAAAAAGAATAATTAATTAGCAGTGTCTTACAATAATTTAACTTCTTGTCTAGGTATCCTTTCAGTCCCTTCAATGTGACATAATGTCACATTGAAGAGAGTGAGGGGCTCATTGGTCTGCACTGCAAATATTTATGAAACTTGCAGTAACTCTTGCGAATTTAG
Organism: Aricia agestis; assembly: GCF_905147365.1. Lineage (NCBI taxonomy): Eukaryota > Metazoa > Arthropoda > Insecta > Lepidoptera > Lycaenidae > Aricia > Aricia agestis. The sequence goes on along the minus strand of NC_056410.1, from coordinate 20,698,081 downwards.
ACCGAGAAGGCTCTTTGTAATACTCTTACTAGAATAGAAGACAAAAGACGCAATTGTGAACATGTCTTCGAACTGACATGGATATATTTACTGCAGAGCTCGGGGCGGCGGTATGGGGATGGTTCTGCCCATTACAATGAGCCCACGATTGAGTCGTGATACGCAACGTATTCTAGTGCACACATACATGAGAGGGATAGCCTAGGCAAAGGCTTCTGTTCGGCCTGGGAGGCAACTGAAACGTCCCACTAGAGCTAGGCTAGCTGGGCTAGCTGCTCTGCACTACGCAGACGTCTGCCGGTGGAGTAATTGGTATTACCATTCCTCCCCTTCCCCTTTGCGGCTCTCCAAAAAGCGGTTCCGAGAATCACCATACGGTTTTAGTGTAGTATACCCGCTCGCACCGCACTTGGGTCTTACATTACTTACCCCTACCTGGGATCTATTGAAGATGTCCCCTCTTAAAAAAGGTATACTTTTGCATTGTTATGGCTAGTCTGATGGCACGGCTATCGCCAAGTTATTAAATGGCACGGTGTTCCTTCTGCCGGTGCGCCCATGCGGTGCACGCACACATTTCATACAAGGATTTGACGATCAAAACAATTGTAATTTACGATTTGTTTCACTTTTTTTTTCTTCATGTGTAGCATAATATTTTGCTTTTAACACGAATCCTCTAATCTTGTGCGCCGGACATAAATTGTTACATTTTAATACAGTTTAGTAATAATTATTATTACGCAATAGTGTCAAAATGGACGAAATAATAGTTCATGAATTATTACACGAAACTTCAAAAATTTAATTATATTTTTATTGCTCAAAGGCTTCTATAATACTAATTTTTTTATGACGTAAAATATCATCTAGGATTCAAAGTTCTGTTATTTTTCGGTAGTAAAAAAAATTGATTCGTAGGTGAATGGCGGATCTTTGTAATTCGGTCGAGTTATGACATAACAGATGGCAGATCAAGTAATTCGCGAGTCGCGACTGTTACCTTTTAAGTTTTCCTATATTATTCAATATAACATAAAAATACTGACTGCTAATAAAATAATAGCAGTCAATAAGATTTTATACAGCGCTCGATATATTTATTGATGTAGTATTAATATGGCAATACTCGTTCTTATAGTTAGAAATCACTTAGGCGGAAACACCATCTAGAGCAGGTGTAAAAACGAGCGTTTCACCACCTCATATAAGGTGCTGATTATACGTTAGTATTCGTCTGATTTTGCAGTATTTTTATTTTCCTTTATCTGTTTTCTATAACCTTCTTACTAATAAAATCATTGATACAGCAGTGATACGGAAAATACATCTCAGATTTTAATCAGGTTTAATAATATTATGTTTTATATAAAGTTAATGAGGGTAAGTTCAGATACAAGGTAAGTCCGGATAATTCAAGTTCATAATTATTCAAGTTAAATTAAACTACAGTTACGGTTCGCAGTTGCAGGCCTAAAATGGTAGCTTTGAAGAATCATGATATGAATCATAATAAGATTCATTTTTCTAAAATCGCAAAATGCAACTCTGCTTGCAATTCATTTCTGTACTTTTGTACTGATTGATAGTTTTGACAATTCATTTGCTGAATTGATTGAGAGGAATTGCTAAATGTGACCATTTTGGCGCCGCTGTACTTATCTATCATGGCGTAGAATATGCCCGTAGCGCCAGGCAAAAAAAAAACACTGACTCGTTTAATGATAAGTTAAATTATCAAGACTAACCTGTGTCCAAACTTACCCTGATTAACCAAGTAATATTATATAGAATAGAAATAGAATATAATTTATTAAATATTTTGTACAGAAAAAAGCCTTGAAACTTTACGACCATGCAATTTGTCACAAAATATTTTATTAACTACACATTATCTACTGACCTTATTTATTTAAAATAAAACTTATCCTAAAAATCCATTAGAAAACAGTGTTAGGAAATAAATTACCGGAATTCAAATATATTATACCTTAAGCTTATTATAATTCCTAATGTATGCTTATAAAATGTTTTAATAAAATAACAATTTTGTAAAGACATTAAACAAAAACGTAGAGGGAAGCAAATAAACGTATTTTATGTGTTTTTTATGTACGAATACATGAATATAAAGTGTGTACATAATCGCCTATATATAACGTCGATAAGTATTAAATTTCAATATGAACAAGCTCGTCGTTCGACTTAAGGGACGGGAAGTCGAGACATAAGGTCTCGTTATGTGCACTGAAAACGGGGTCACAGGAAAAACCTTAAAATCAAGAAAAAAGAAATAAGTCCCGAAAAAATGGATACTGAAAACACAGAGTATATTTTCTTCTGACGTTTGATATGATAAATTCATTTTAATAAAATAATAATTTTTATTCACCCGATATAAACATATTTAAATATGCTAGATTCTTTAACAATGGATAACCTAAACAATATTTATAGAAAGTTAGAAAAATAATTGTAAAGTTTACCTTCTAAATTGTGAAAATATTTTTATTATTATTATTGTGTAACGTTTTTTAAGAAGCGGATACATTGTGCTGAAAAAATTGACATAGGCCAGAAGCTTGTGCAACTTTTTACGTACTGACATTATAGGAACATACAATTAAGTAGTCGATATCGATAAAAACTCGATTAATTACGCGAGTCGTGGGCCGTAAATACGTCAAATCGACGTATTTATACGGGAAGGCCGGCATTACTGCAACTAGTAGTAGTGACAGATCGAGGTGACTGCCTGTATGATATATTTACATTTCAACCACTATTCAATTGAATTAAGTGCACCGGGCTGTTCAAGGTTTGACAGCATCGATTTAAACGTCCATATTTAATCGATTTCCTGTCGTGCTCTTTTTAATCCACATCCTTTGTTGTCAGGCAAATGTTTTTATATCACGAGATAATTATTGATAATTTTGCGATGGAAGACAAATCGTAATAAAAAACTGAATGTTTCTTAAAATCGTATTACGTTCTGTTATTGATTTTTATGTCATGTACGCACTTTGTTAACAGTTGAGAAAAAAAATTATCAATAGTAGCTCCAAGTTTAATCAAACATATTATTCTGTAGCTGCTATAGTGCTGTGCCTATATACTATAAGATTTGCAAAAAAAAAAGAAACGAAATAATAGCTAACCTCCTAACAAAAGGAACCAAACATAAATATTCAACAGACAAAGTTTACGACTGCAATAAATTCATAATGACTTATTGAAAATTAATTATTGATTTTATGTATGTGGGTAATCTAAGCTGTATACATATTAATATTAATTATATTTCTAGAAAAGAAGTTGCTGAAGAGAAACGGGAGCTACAGAATAGCTGTGTCCACACTATGCGCTTTCGTCTTCAATTTTCCTCATCTTCTTTCATTTAAGTTTCGTTTTGGCGCATTCAATAATTGAATGCGACAACGAACTCATGGCCAACTGTCATTTTTAATAACAAAGCGAAAGTTTTGGATACGGTCAGAAGTCATAGGGCATGCGTCGCGGGCATGCCTCACGTTCGCTGTTAACTGCGCTATAACGCATGCCCTTGACAAACAGAAAAGGGCACAGTGTGGACAAAGCTAACGATCAATATGAGTTCTAAGTAAGGGTTAGTTCACATCGATAAAAGGGGAGGTACGACGCTGCATCATTACAGTTTGCTTGCTACGAGTATAAGGGTCCCTAAGTTAAAAAAAAAAAGAAATCGAAATGTTGGAATTTTATCTAACTTTTCATTTAAATATTATTGATAAAGGTTGATAAATAATATTAAAACATTTCGGTCACACACCCATATTAAACAGTGGAAATCTCTTAGCACCCATAGTTCTAATAATAATATATAATAATAATATCTATGGACGCTTCACACCACGTCAGTCTGGCCCTGTGGTAAGCACCTGAAGGACTTGTGTTACAGGTACCAGACAACGGAAATATATTTAATACTTTTATACTATACATATATTTAAGATTTTTATTATATTATACACATATTTAATACACATCCATGACCCAGGAACTTTGAAAACTTTTTGTTCCGTCGGCGGGACTCGAACCCGCGACCCCCGGCTTGAGCTACCAACGCGCTCACCACTGAGCCACAGAGGTCGTCGTTCTATAATCGCATACTTAATAAAATGAAACCACTCCGGTCTGAGCATTGTATCGAAACGATTTCTCGAAGCATTACACAATCTTTATCGATATATTATTTTATTATTATAAATATGCGCAATTTAAAACCTATAAAACTTAAAAAACTATAAAATATACGGTCAAAAATATCTACAACTGATAATATGGAGATTCAATTGCAACATTTATATAAAGTAAATAATTTTATAACTTTTTTATTACGTTTTAACATGTCGTCTGTTCGGCATAATATTATGCTGCAAACATTAATATTATGATTAGCTCACGAAGAAACGAATAACTATACGAAGTATTTAGTACTTCGTATCGATACTTTTGGCTACAGTGTGTACTAACCCTTACATTAAAATTATCAATTATTATTGCAAACTTTAAATTATGTCAATAGTAACAAAAACTAATAATTGTCTGTAGCATAAAACCTATTTATTTTTTTATAATTTAAAACTGAAACAAGAGATTACAATGCGGGCGCAAAAAACTTCGCACATCGCTACAGACACGTACAATTAATTAACACGTCAGTTCCTAGCGGAAATTAAATTGCTTATCGCCTGTCAGACAAAAAAATATTTGATCGACAACAAAAAATACATTTGTAAAAGGTGTAGTGAACTGACAATGGCAATTTTTTATTTTGAACATCTTTTGGAAGTTAGATAAGGCTGATTAAGTACTGACGTAAGTACTTAAGTAATATTTATGGGAATTGTGGATTTCATATTTCATATTTCATATTTCTTTATTTGCTTCAAAAGTGGTACATTTTGGTGTTACAGTTAATAGTCTTTCTTAGATCACACTTTTCACTAATAATATAGCATGCAAATTCTTAGGTACTTAATACTTATTCTTATACATCAATTTTCGTTTAAATACATTTTCTATTATAAATAATTCGATATAATAAACAATTCAATACAAAACAACATTCAAAATATTAATAAACCCTTCCTACAATATGTCCTAATCTTACGAACTAATATTACACTTTAATTGATTCAAAACAATAATTTAATGTCAATAGTATAATAATTATAATAGAATGTTTTTATAGTAATTCAATGTCAACAGTTTAATAAGAAAATGTTATTTCTCATTTAGGAACTCTGTGACGGAATAATAATTTTTTAGTTTTAGCCATTTAATCATTTCTTTCTTAAATTTATTATAAGGTAGGGATTTTATGGTTGTTGGGGTAGCATTATACGCCTTTATACACATGGCATAATAATGTTTTTGATATAGATTCGTTCTGGGAATGATATCTAATACTAGACGTTTGGGTTTTCTTTTAGTTCTCGGGTAAATCTCACTTGCCTCTGTAAAATAATTATAGTGAATTTTTACGAAGTTTACTAGTTCGTATATATAAAGGCTAGGAAGCGTCATAATACTTAATTTTTTAAAAAGAGGCTTACAAGACTCATATGAGGGCTTACCACATATGGCCCGTACACATTTTTTCTGCGCTATAAATGCTTTGTTAATGTCAGTTGAGTTCCCCCATAGTAATAGTCCGTATCTGAGTACTGAGGCCACATATCCATGGTATGCCGAAAGTATAGTTGGTAAGGTTGATATTTGCCTCAGTCTATGTAGAACATATACGTAACTATTTAATTTCTTACATATATACTCTATGTGAGCCTTCCAGTTAAGATTTTCGTCAATATAAATACCTAAGAACTTAGTGCTGTGCACCTTTTGAATGCATTCATCTTTGTAATTAATATTCAGATCATTTAGTCTAGTGCCATAGTTATGAAATTGTATATAATTTGTCTTGGTCAAGTTTATATTTAAGTTATTTTTATCAAGCCATTCTACTACTTTATTAATTGTATTATTAGTTTCAATGTCAATATTTTCCTTACTATTTATTATTATCGATATGTCATCTACAAATAGAGTATTTTCATAATTTGTAATGTCAGGTAGATCATTTATATATAATAAAAATAACAGTGGACCAAGTACACTGCCTTGTGGAACTCCTGTATCGTTGACTTTATATTGTGATTTAGATGATTTTAGTACATTTTTCTCATTTATAGATTTTATTTCCACATACTGTCTTCTATTAGAGAGGTAGGATTTTATCCAGTTTAGAGTTTGCCTATCGAGGTAGCTTTTACGTAATACCAAATATTAATAATGATAGGCAAAGTACGGTTAAAGTTCTTATGAATACTCAATACTCATATAATAAATATGAGACTGCTAATTATTATTAACGAGTATTATGTTGAACGAAAATTAAAATCAGCCTGGTTTAAGTTAAACTATTTGCGTTACTTCTGATTGCTGATTTAATTTTGATATCAGTGCAATTATCCATACTAATATTATAAATGCCAAAGTGTGTCTGTCTGTCTGTCTGTCTGTCTGTCTGTTACCTCTTTACGATCAAACCTCTGAACCGATTTTGCTGAAATTTGGCATGGAGATATTTTGAGTCCCGAGAAAGGACATAGGATACTTTTTATCCCGAAAAAAATTTACGGTTCCCGCGCGATGAACTCTAATTTTGGCGCAACGGAGTTGCGGGCGTCATCTAGTTTAAAATAAATTACAATTTAAGCAAATTTAATAGATACAAGTGTACACTCGCGTGCAGCGAAACCGTGTAATCGCACGATTAACGGCGCGGCTCGCACGCAACTAATTAATGAATGATTTCTGTTAGCGGTGTATCAATGAAACGTGTATGTATGATACGCTCGTTTAAAATTACAAGAGCCTTTTAAATATCCTTTAATCGATTCGTCATCAACAGAAATTTAAATTGATGCCATCAATTAATAATTCCAACACACGGGAACTTCGAAAATGTGAAGGATTTTCAAGACTTGAAAACTAAAGGCCAGCTATTCCAAATTTTTTTTCCAATTTCTTCTGGGTAAAAAGCCACAGATTACTAAATAGTTAACGTCGTAAAAAGCTACGACCACCATTTTTTTTTTATGAAATAAGGAGGCAAACGAGCAAACGGGTCACCTGATGGAAAGCAACTTCCGTCGCCCATGGACACTCGTAGCATCAGAAAAGCTGCAGGTGCGTTGCCGGCCTTTTAAAAGGGAATAGGGTAATAGGTTAGGGATGGGAAGGGAAGGGAATAGGGGAGGGTAGGGAAGGGAATAGGGTAGGATATTGGGCCTCCGGTAAACTCACTCAATCGGCGAAACACAGCGCAAGCGCCGTTTCACGTCGGTTTTCTGTGAGAACGTGGTATTTCTCCGGTCGAGCCGGCCCATTCGTACCGAAGCATGGCTCTCCCACGTATACGTGTCCCATGGTCTCTTTAATCTCGTATTAGAAGAAAAAGAAGTAAACAAAACTCAACATCCCTTAATCCTTATACTTGCAGCGGAAAAAAGTTTAAAAAAGCCTTTAACAGCAATCGCTAGTAAAAATAAATACGAACGAAAATCCGTAACAAATACTGCCTCGGATAGCCCGTGAAATACGGCCGAGCTGCCAATTACGTTAGTAAAAAATGTCCCCAGCACCAATTAAAATGATTTACATATCGATAAATCGCGTTGATACGGCCCCGGCCTCGGGTTGCGGAGGTGCTTTATTTGATTTTCAATTACGTTTTTTGGATTATTCTGGACTCGTAATGGGGGAGGATTATGCCTTAGTAATGTTTGAAGCTGATCTATGGCCTTGATATGTATACGTAAACATTATTGAATGTCTTTGTAAAAATAATACTTGAGTCTTTGTAAATGTTCGTTTTAGATATCAAGCTGAAGAAGAGAGTGATCATGTTTAATTAAAGAAACTATTGATGACAGTTTTAATATGAATTCCATTAATATAAATCATCCAAACTATTAATCTCACACACGGCCATAAAACATGAATGGAGAACGTTACTAAATAATGGGTTGATATATGAATGAAAATATTTTATACGAACTATAGCAAATCAATTGATATAACTATCATAACAGCTATTGCATGGATTTCATTCAATCAGATATTCCTTTTAAGCATTATCTATGGCTATCAAACGACCATTGAAGTTTTTACCGGCCTTCTTTATTGGACGGCTATTATTATTTTTAATTTTTTTTAACTATCATGTTGTTCTCAGGGGTCACCAAATGGCGGACCGCCGACCCATTAGGTGCGGACCAATCATTTCCGAAGATGAAGTTCGTTAAAAATAAATTTCGGTCTCGACTTACTGATAAACATCTCCAGGATATCTGTACATATAAAACTCAAAGGTGACTGACTGACATGGTGATCTATCAACGCGCAGCCAAAACCACTGGACGGATCGGGCTGAAATTTGGCATGTAGGTAGATGTTATGACGTAGGCATCCGCCAAGAAAGGATTTTGATCAATTTTACCCCTAAGGGGTCAAAATAGGGAGTGAAAGTTTGTATATAATAATACTTGCTAACGCGAGCGAAGCCGCGGGTAAAAGCTCGTCAATTATATAGCTTGATCAATTTCACTTCAAAAAGCTACAAAATTTGTCACATTGTCATTGATATTATGTAAATTGTAAACTTGTAATTTCCGTTATTACCTTTATTTCCTTTTTTATGTGTGGACGGCGAAGGTCATTTCTTTTCTTAAAATGGACCCCGAGCGAAACTAATTGGTGACCCCTGTTCTAGAAGAATACATATAATTTCACTAAAATTACAATGTTGGTCTAGAAATACCGTATTATTATTAATGTTTACCTTATTACAATGTAAGTAATACAGACATGTAACACTGTATTATTATCAGTGGCTGAATGGTAAATTGTGGTAATAGTGGCAGCTTAATGGTCTGTAATTACTAAGGAGTCGGTAATAATGACATGTTGACATGCACTATAATTTACAACTGTTTACTGAGCAAGTTCTGTCATAGTGAATATTGTTGCAACGGTTTTATGCGGGTGTTGCGTAGGGGGGACTCTATCAACATCGGATTTCACTTTAATATAATTGTTACTCCGACACAAAGAAGATTAATGGTTGTGATTTTGATTTTTGTTCAGCTTGGTTGCTTTGTTTTCCTTCATGTGTTTTTAAATGTGTCATTTCATCCCTGAATAGAATAATGAGCCTGAAGTAATTTTGAGTTACTTATACTTTTTTCGGCAGGAAGTGCACTCTATTACCGTGACGCGTGATTATGTCATCCTGTTACTATTCAACTTACGTGTGTGCCTGTCACCATTGAATAATGACATCATTATTCCCAAAAACGGCTACCACATTGATACCGAAACCAACAAATTGACCATTAAGACGCGACGATTAATCACAGAAATAGATAAATTATATTTTAATTTAAAGTTTCGTTTACATATCAAATATTTAAGAGACATTCGACACACTCATTAATTTTCTTTTTAAAACTCCATCAATCTCGCCGACAAAACTTATCAACTAAAAAACAACGAGCAACACATTAACAAACAAATGTTACCACTTAACCTTTTTCGTGTGATATATATCGTAAACCTCATTATAATCGACCCACGAGCTTGACGTCACCCGTATTATAAGGCGATAAGGTTGAAATTAAGTTAAATTTACGGGTGTACCTCAAGGAGGTATCTTAGGTGTCGTGGAAAAGTTAATTTATGTAAAACTCGTCCGAGCAGCGATTATTCAGCTGACGATGAGCCGATAAGCGAGATTAATCGCGTAGGGCCGCGGTGACATAGAATAAAGAAAGATAGAAGGCAAGCACCAATAAATACATACTTTTACATAATTAATATTACTTCGATAGTGGAAACGCTAACTATTTACTTGCTTTTGCAAGTAAACATGTCACCTACATAAATATGTCGATATAATACGTTATTACGTATTGGATCAGTCGATACAATTCGTAATAACTTGTTGTATCGACTATCGACATTTCGGTGCCTTTCCTGTGGTCTTGCTCCGTAATTTGTATAGCTCGTCTTCTGTCTCTTTTTATTCAGTGGCAGTGCCGTGTGGCGCTGTCTACAGGGTTAGAATTTTATTAAGCACGACAGCCATTACGACCGCTGGTAATGCTTAACACTTACATCACATTGTTTATTTAGCACTAGAGAGGTGGAATTTATTAATATCACCTATAACTGCAATTTACAATGCCATTGTAAATTATAGGAAAAGATAATTAAAATATAGAATGTACAGAAATCTGCACGCTAAGGTCTATCCTGGTTCATTAAATATTTTATCACTATTAAGGTAATTTTTAATAAGCTTTAGATTAGAAGGAACGTCAGGTTATTAAAATGTTTAAATATTTTAACATTTTAATAACCTATAGGATGAGGAATCATTGGCCATGATTTTATTTGATTTGTTTATATTCAACAACAACTCGGTAATCAGAAAATTATAATAATCTAGAAAATTACAAACATTTAATTCTACAACTAATTTGAATACCGCTAAATCGCTAACAAATATAAAAGCTACAATTATGCTAATAATCAACTTCCTTCGGCAATAATGTATGCCATATTTAATTAGTATCGGAAGGCATAAAGCATTATGTTAGGTAGTAAATAAAGGTATATCCTGCGGCTTAAGGGTCAGCCCTCTGAACTGCTAATCTGAACCAGCGTCAAGTTAAACGCCGCATAAATCTTCCCCAGATAAGGAATGGCGTAGAGATAGTTTGCTACTAAATTGTTTAGTTGATGAAGTATTTAAATATTAGACGTGCGATTTGCAATGCTTCGATACAATTTCTTTTGTTTTATAGTTTAGGCTGCAGCTATAGAAATACATTTTGGACCAAAATCCAAATAAAAAATAATGTTTTTTTTAAAGTAAAATAAAAAGGACCGAAGGTAGAAATGCTTTAATTTATGCAACTTTTTGTCTTGATCTTATTGAAAGAAATAAATATACATTTTTCATATTTTAATATCACAATATTTGAAAAAAGAAGTAATATTACCTACAATTTTTTTTTAATATTTAAAAAGTTAACTTTTATCTTCTGTGAAATTTAGATATGTGTAAAGCTAAATCTAAATATTATAATTTTATTAGACTTATATTAAGTGTGTTTAAAATGTAAATGAAAATATACAGAGTAGGTAGTGCTTGAGTACTGACACAAAAGTATGGATAAGTAGACGGTAGTAAAAAACACAAAAAAGCTACTCCGCGCACGTCCCTGTTCCATATAATTCGTATTCCCGAGTCAAAGGGCGTGTAACAAGTAACTCCTCAGGCTTCCCGCTAATGCTCGCCAGTCGTACCTACACCGTAAATGCTAACTACGTTATTATTCCGACTGTTACTATTATAATGTCATTATTGCTTGACGTAAAGTCACGTCAAATTTATCATGCTCATGTTATTATAGTTCCTTAAATTGTCAAAAAGGTTAAGCATGTATACGACCATCGGCATGTTTTTGTTAACAAAAAGAGGAAACGATAAAAAGTAATATTAAATATGCACATAACTAATATTAAATATACACAATAAGAAAGGTGTACGGAACTATATTTTGATAGATTTTGTACCTCATGAGGACTGAGAACTCAAAATAGAGAAAATAAATCAAACATTCACACAATTCACACAATAAAATACGTCTATCAAACCAATGATTCAAATTTCGAAACTAGCATTAGCACATTGTATTGTGTTAATACAAATACAAATGCAAATTGAAATGAATGGTAGTTAATGGTATTAGTAAATAAAAAGCCACGATTCGTTTTCAAGGCATCGCTACACCAGCAGCGGAAACTTTTGGGGAGTTAAATTAAAATGAAACACATTCAGAAAGGAATATGGCCCAAGTTACTGTAACACTTTTAGTACAAAATCTACTTGAAATCGCTGCAAGTATTTAAAGTTTTCCTGCAGAAAGGAAACATGTATTAGATACTTTAACGCTTAATGATGATAACTGTTCGGTAAACATTACGATGTAATGGTATTATTGGGTGCGCAAACAACATGATCACGCTTGTAAATGGAACACAAGCTATTTCTGTAATGCTCATAATTGCTTGGATATATTTATAATACAAAATAGGACGCGTTACTTCATAATATGAAGAATAGCTAAAAAAAGCAAACGTTGATTTAGATACATCATAATTGAAAGTACTACCAAGAAATTGATAAATAGGCAGATGAGACTTACGTTATGTGGTCGGGCTTTGTCAATTTCAGCCTAACGACTAATCATCAAACCGACTAAATAACGCAGATCCACCATCTGCCTATAAATCAATTGAAATCTTTAAAACTTTGGGTACTACTTTAAAATTTGTGGAAGCTTTCTTTTTAAGGTTATATAAAACTTACCTTACATAAAAGCTATGATTTCATAAGCACATCAAGCTTAGCTACCGAAACTAGGTAACAATGACACACCCTTACAGTAAAGTTAGCCGTCACAATACCTCAAACTGCGTGTCCCTCAACTCAATTTGTTAGATTAACATGGTTAGAGTCTCAATTACCTTATCCAATCCAGGTGCAACTATCAGGCGACCCGAGTGTAATCATATCCGGGCGTCTTGGAGGAATTAAAAGGCAGTTAGAATTTATTGGGCATATCTAAACAACGTCTTGATCCGACGTCCGCAGGCGCAATCACAGTAACGATAATGTTACGACCGGCGATAAGCCTACACCATACAGACCATACGACTACGAGACGATATTAGATAAATCTCTGAAGGTCTTTAAATTATACGATTACAAAATACGGACTTACAAAAATATAACCTCTTCTAAGCAAATGATCTTATAAGCCTCTCTCTGAGCTTCTTTTGTTCAGATGTTTCTGTTAAATTATTGATTGGTTTTTGAAAAAATTAGAAGATTTAAGCTAATATAACCAAAAAATTTTCTCTTCATTCTTCAAGCCAGTCAATCTTAAAAATCTCAAGTGAATATAAAACTTAATGAAGAATTGTGTAATTCTAATGTACTCATCTGATAAAGATTCATTATGTTATGAAATCAACGTCCAACATAGTTAACAATCTCTTGTGTATTGAAATGTTAAGTTTAATGAGGTTCCCAAACATTAACAACGCTTTAAAATAAGTGTTACAAGTGCGCTAAGTAAGAGATAATTGAACAATGTAATAATTACATTCGGATTAAAAATTACTTGCAATAATTAATATCTATCTATATCTATATCTATTAGTATACTTGTTAGTTTGAACTTAATTAATATAACGCAATTAAAATAAACGGTGAAAGACTGACAAAGTCAAAAGCTAAAATCCAAAATTTTTCGTAGAATATGTACTTAACACGTAAACAAAGGAGGCAGTAAGTAATTATGTATTTCTCAAGATAGCCTACATTACTTCGAGAAAAAGTAAGTCGATTTTGTTATTTAATATAACATAAATACAGCTATCAAATAGCAGCAATATTCTATCAATATTATCGCTATTTAATAGGATGTAGGACTAGGATTAGGTTGTTGGATTAAAAAACATCAAGGTCCTAGGTTTTTTTATAGATTGTGTATCAGACATCGTGTCGTGAGTGATGTAGGAGTCTCTGGTAATGGCGATCCAATTTACCCGATGGCCGCGGTCGGTATTGTCGGATTTTATGCGAGTAGATGTTTACAGCGGATACGACAACTGTCGGGATTGGAACTAAACAGAACGGATTCTGTCATTATCGTCATGGGATCTTGTAAAAGATTGGTTAGCGAGGAAAGTGGTATTGGAGATCTCTCTTCACAGAGCAACCGCAATGTTTCGGGAAATTTTATGTTGACACGGAATACCAGTTGCTGATCAATAGCTTTGTCCACACTGTGCCTTTTTTGGTTCATTAAAAGCTTGCATCATACCGCAGCCAAC